>NW_012152064.1:406267-418132 GCF_000956105.1 Propithecus coquereli
CATGTGCCACCATGCCCAGCTAATTTTTTCTATGTATTTTTAGTTGTCCGATTAATTTCTTTCTATTTTTAGTAGAGACGGGGTCTCGCTCTTGTTCAGGCTGGTTTTGAACTCCTGAGCTCAAACAATCCGCCCACCTCGGCCTCCCAGAGAGCTAGGATTACAGGCGTGAGCCACCGCGCCCAGCCGCCTGGCAATTTTTAAAATGTCTCCATTCCCAGCAGCAATTTGACCACATCAGTTTTCTGTCCTGCACCTCATTTTCCCACAAACAACAGAGCAGATCCTTTCCTAACCCCGTCACCATCCTGAGCTCATTGTCCACTGTCTCTGGGAAAGACTAATCCTTCCTCCCTGGGAAATCAGAGGAAGAGCCTCTTGCTCCTCTCTGGTAGAAGGGCTCAAGGGTGTAAAGCTCTTCCTAGTTCCTGCTTTCAGAAGAAAATCCATCCTTAAATCCAAGTTGTATTTTCCACAGCTCGATTTATTGCTCCTCTTAAAAATACCGGTTACACTGGGATCATCCACGCAGGATGATCACAGACTTTAGAGGCTAACAATCTGGTTATGTATACAAATAGACAATGAGTGGTTTAGTGTAAAGAAGGAAAGACATGATGAGGCAGGGGTAATGGGGAGAGACTGGAGGTTGAACAGTCCTGATAACTGTGAGCCATCCTTAGAGAAAGTGATGAGACTTACTTTCAGAAACAGACCCAGGACCCCTGAACGTAGGTGCATTGGTTCCAGAAGAGAAAGGTTTGCCTCTCTCAATCAGAGGTTTCTTTGTTTAAAAAAATATGACTATATTCGAATATATTCAGTTTTCTGTTCCTGGAGAGAATTAAGCAAACTTTAGGTAAATACTTGGGTTTGTGCGTTGGAAATTCACAAATTTGGCAGGAAGCCAAATCTTATGACCTGTCAGGATCTTTGCAGCTTTAAGACCTTTGTTTCTAGAGATGAATGTTCCCTTTCTACTTCTTTAGCAGTGTATGTATGTGTGTGTGTGTGCACATATAAAATTAACAAAATGGACTGTCAATTGTGAAAGCTAATGAAATATACCTGCTGTTGAGAAAAATCATGATTATGAGATTCACCCTACCTTTTATGATTCTATTCAAATAAAACTAAAATTTAAGATGATTTGTCCTCCTTGAGCTTACGTTAATTGGGCCATAAAGGAATTAAGTTGAAGAAAGTATGTAAGACAATCAGGGATTAAAGCTTGTCAGGGACTAAAATATAATTATTAATTATTCACTATTCTGCCACTATATAGTTGATTAACTTTGGGAAAATCACTTAAATCATTCTGGTATTCCCTTATTTGAGAAAAATAAGAAGTTTGAATTAAAATATCACTCAATTTAAATTGCTACTATTCCATGAGGTAAGTACACAATGGATAACTGAGAGTTGTCTACAAGGAATGGTGATATAGCTTAAAGCTGTTGCTAGGAAATATATTTGAGATCCAGAGTGCTGGAATCTTCACCTGGCTCTTGGGTCTCTTCCTGGCCCTTTGAGTCTTTACTTCTTGAATTTTTATTGCTCATATAGAGTGTTATAAGTGCTATTAAAACTGCTTTTGAAGATGTAATTTAATTCTCAGAAGAAAAAAAAAACTAACCCAACTCATAGATTATCCTCTACCTAATCATATACAAAAAGCAGTGAGTTGTAAGAAAGAAACTTGGTATTTAATTTCAACCCTATCATCAAGCAACTAGTTGTGTGACCTTCAGCTAAATATTTGCTATCTCTGGGTTAAGTGAGCACTATGACATTTTTCCCAGATAATTTCTTGATTGTGAAGGTCAGATGAAATAATTTGAGTTTGCTTTTATATATTTTAAGTTCTTTCAGATATTCAAAGCAAGGCATCTCCTGGCTGTAAAGATGCTGACATATAATCGGCATAGCCTCCACAGGATCTAGTTGTTATAAAACTTCCATTGGAGGGAAGGAAAGAATCTTGCTCTTTCCCTCATGAGTCTACCAGATGGACTGTCTAAACAGTCTGGAAGATATTAGGATGTAATTCGGACCATATATGGAGAGAATTTTTTGAGGATCAAATGTGATCATACTGTACTTCCAACTGTTTTCCTGTTTTACTTGACTGTTAGAAAGCTCAAAGCTAAGTTTCATGCTCAAATGACAAAACAGTTAAGTCAGATGTTCCTGATATAATGTTGTATGCTGTCTTTTCTCTTTATTTCTTTTTACTTTTATTTTATGCGAATTTGTCTGTGGTGCTGCATCTAGTCTTTACATTTCTGTTAGAAGCAGAGGAAAAATAAATGAATGCATAGTTCCTATAAAAATATCCCCTGCTTTATTCACTAATTCTTAGTTTTAAAATTAAATGAAGTGTTATTTGTAGCTTCAAATCTGAAGCATCTACCCTGAGAATGATAATATTGATTGCTAAGGTATTGCGATGCATTGCATTATTTCCTTGAGTCATTCTTAGAGCTATGTTTTTAGGTTAGGATTCTTCCTCTAAAGGATTCCAGGATGGCTTCTGGCAGAGAGGATCTTAGGGTATTACAGTATAATGAATTGCCTGTAGCTTTTTGGAATATAAAATATATCTAGGAACTAAGCCCAAGGACACAGCCATGGAGACTGATATCCTATTATTATGGATCAAGAAAGTGCCTCCCAAAAGTAATACTGTCCCTCAGTAGCTAGAAACATATCCATTTCATCTGTCCATTGGAAAAGAAGGAGATGTGGTGAGAGAAAGTCAGATGAACACTGGCCTAACTAGTCACAAATAGATTTCGAGTTGGTCTGGGCTCTTGGACTCAGAGATTAAAAGAAAACAGGATGGAGAAATAGGGAGGATTCATAAGCCTTGCCTGGTTTATAAGCCTCGCTCTCTGACTGTCTAGTAAATACTAGGCTGTGACAAGCAAGGCCAAGTTTTGTGTTGAATGTGTGTGGGGGGAGGGGGGGCGGTACAAGGAATTGTATTCCAACAGAAAACAAAGTTGCTTGTCAAATTCACGCTATTATAGTTATTTGCCTTTTGAAGTTATTTGTGTCTTTTTTCCTCTGTAAACATGGATGATTAGGAGTTAACTATTCTGCCTTTCTTCAGGAAGAGGGAAATGGATAGGGTGGGCAGGAGTTTTCCAGTTCTTTCACCCGATGATCATTTCTTTTAAAAAAGTTGTTCTACATATTTATGCCGCAAAAGTAAGTCTGTCAATAAATGGAGAACAAGAGTGACTTTAGCTCTGGAGAAGAGCAGAAAAGAGAGACCAAGCAATAGGACACAGAGAAAGGCTGGAAATGGTAAGGTGTTTAGTATCAGTAGATTTGAAATGATTTTCAGCCCAACCTAGAAAGAGGTCACACATTTTGCTGAATTAATAGACAAAAATGCAGAAAGAATAGAAGACAGTCTTATTTATTTCTGATAATGCTATCAAACAGGTTATGGGTTCTTTAATTTTAACACCCTTGGAAAAGTCCTACAGTCCCCTCCACCTTGCTCATCAACAATGGCTGTTCTTTGTCCTATTTAATTTTTTGTTGAGTGACAGGGGGCTGTGTGTGTGGGTAAGTAGAGCAGCCTGGAAAGGTAACAGCAAATACTCATACAATCTTAATTTAAACTCTAAAGCTCAGCCAGGTGCGGTGGCTCATGTCTGTAATCCTAGCACTCTGGGAGGCCGAGGCGGATCACTTGAGGTCAGGAGTTCGAGGCCAGCCTGAGCCCTGAGCAAGAGCAAGACCCCATCTCTGCTAAAAATAGAAAAAACTAGCCAGGCATGGTGATGTGCACCTGTAGTCCCAGCTACTCGGGAGGCTGAGGCAGGAGGATCGCTTGAGCCCAGTAGTTTGAGATTGCTGTGAGCTGGGCTGATGCCACTGCACTCTAACCTGGGCAACAGAGTGAAACTCTGTCTCAAAAAATAAAATAAAATAAAATAAAACAACAACAAAAAAATAAACTCTAAAGCTCATTTGATGTTCACAAAATGTGAACCCCACTCTATTATCCCCACCTTAGGAATAAAGTAACTAATATTCTGAAAGCTTATGTCCTATATTCACTTAGCTAGAGAGACACAAAAGTGAGATTTGAATGTAATTTTTTCGAACTCCTAATTAAACATTCTGTACAATGGATTGAATTGAAGGAAACATTACCCTTCAAATTATCTATTCAATTTTGTTCTCTGAGAAGCTGTGAATAATTATATCAAACCTGTCTTTGCTATTAATCCTGTGGATGTGCTCAACTATTGCTTCATTCAAGATTTACAACCTTGCCAAATAGATAAAAACAGGAGGATTCTCCCCATTTTACAGATAAGTGGGGTCATGCAACCAAAAGAGTCACACAAATTACACCTAGAAATGGGCAATTGGATCTTCTTCCTCCTTTCCACATGCTGTAGATGGGGATATTTTGCCTGTAAAGAAGGGGTGGTACTGAGGCCACCTTCCTGTGCCCAGCAGTGATATATTGGCAAAGCACAGAACTGGGCATTAGGAGGTTCTCATTTCACTTCTGTGTGACCTTAATTACTCATTTTGAGCTAATTTGAAAAACTAAAATAAAATATAAGCTCCCTAAAGTTCATCTTTGCTCAAAAGCTTTGGTTCTCATCATAATTCAAGAGGAAACAAAGATACAGAGGCAGAGAGCTGCTACTGTGATGAATTTTCTGGTGGTGGGTTCTATTGACATAAATCACCATAGACTAGTGCTTAGAAGGAACTGACTTTGTGTCCACAGCCAGTCCTGATCACCAAGGTTCTGGAAGTAGATAATCATACAGTGACAACACATTTCATTCTTCTGGGATTTCCAACACAACCAGCCTTACAGCTCCTCCTCTTCTCTGTTTTCCTGGCAACCTACCTGCTGACACTGCTAGAGAATCTTCTAATCATCCTCGCCATTCGCTGTGATGGGCAGCTGCACAAGCCCATGTACTTCTTTCTGAGCCACCTCTCTTTCCTAGAGATGTGGTATGTCACAGTCATCAGCCCCAAGATGCTGGTAGACTTCCTCAGCTATGACAAGAGCATTTCCTTCAATGGCTGCATGACTCAACTTTACTTCTTTGTGACCTTTGTCTGCACTGAGTACATCCTCCTTGCTGTCATGGCTTTTGACCGCTATGTAGCCATTTGTAACCCACTACACTACCCGGTCATCATGACTAACCAGCTTTGTGGTATACTAGCTGGGGGATGCTGGTTCTGTGGACTCATGACTGCCATGACTAAGATGGTTTTCATAGCCCGCCTGCACTACTGTGGCACACCTCAGATCAATCACTACTTTTGTGATATCTCTCCACTCCTCAATGTCTCCTGCGAGGACTCCTCACAGGCTGAGCTGGTGGACTTCTTCTTAGCCCTCATGGTCATTGCTGTTCCCCTTTGTGTAGTGGTGGCATCTTATGCCACCATCCTCACCACCATCCTCAGGATCCCTTCTGCTCAGAGCCTCCAAAAGGCATTTTCCACCTGTGCCTCCCACCTGACGGTTGTAATTCTCTTCTATTCCACAACCCTTTTCACCTATGCCCGTCCCAAGCTCATGTATGCCTACAATTTCAACAAAGTGGTATCTGTTCTCTACACTGTCATTGTTCCGCTCCTCAACCCCATCATTTACTCTCTGAAGAATCGTGAAGTAAAGGCAGCTCTCAAAAAGACCATATTTTGTAAGAAAAGCAGGCCCCAGGGAGATGAGACATACAATAATTGAAAAACTTATAGAATCACTCAGGCTTGAATTGAGAGATGATTACTATACACTTTCTCCCTAATTCTTACCTTTCGTTATTCTCAACCTCCCATACTCTAACGTGTGTGATTTCTGACTCCTGACCTCCAGAATACTGAGACAATATTTTATTTTAAGCCACCCAGGTTTTGATACTTTGCAATAGCAGTGCTAGAAAACTGATACAATAGCCAATATATCTCAGTAATATTTAAAATAAATATTAAAAATTGAGTTGAAAAATATTGAGATACACAAACATTTTAACTGGTTATTTATATAAGATACTACCCATCAATGTAAAGATAACAATGTAAGAACATAAGAATTCATGTTATACCACCTGTGGTTATATAACTTATTTCAAACTCTGGAAGTCAATTTGGAAGTGTTCAGTTCCTTTGGCCCTGTAGTTTCAAATCCAGGAGTCTGTTTAAGGGAGATAATTTAGGAAGATGTATGCACACAAATATTCAATTCAGCACTTTTAATAAAATATTAAAAGTATGTAAATTTCCCAAACCAGTGTAATGCTTAAGTAAACTGTGGTTTACCTATGAGACAGAATACCACACAGATATTAAAAGTCATGTTTTTTTAAAAAAAGATACTAAATAATTATATTAATGAAAAAGCAGAAAATAAATTCTATGGTGTAATTTTAATTTTATGAAAAACTAGGATATTATTTCTGGTTAATTTGGCTAGTGACCTATGTGTGTTGTTTATCTTTTCAAAGAACTAATGTTTTGTTTCATTTATCCTTTGTATTGATTTTTTTCATTTCCATTTCATTTAGTTCTGCTTGGGGCTTTGTTATTTCTTTTCTTCTGCTTGCTTTGGGTTTGGTTTGCTTTTCTTTTTCTAGTATATTGAGATATGACCTTAGGTTGTTAATTTGTGATATTCCTGTCTTTTGATGTAGGCATTTAAGACTCTGAACTTTCCCCTTAGGATTGTTTTTAATATATCCCGTAGATTTTTGAATGCTTGTGTTCCTTTTGTTTTTTAATTCAAGGAATCTTTTGATTTCCATATTAATTTCATCATTGACCAGCAGGTTGTTTAATTTCCATGACTTTGTATAGATTCGTGTGTTTCGCTTGGAATCAATTTCTACTTTGATCTGATCTAGCAATCCCACTACTGGGTATCTACCCAAAGGAAAAGAAGTCATTTTATCAAAAAGACACCTGCACTCGAATATTTATCACAGCACAATTCACAATTGCAAGATGTGGAACCAACCTAAGTGCCCATGAATTCGTTAGTGAATAAAGAAAATACGGTATATATATACCACGGAGTACTATTCAACCATAAAAAGGAGTGAAATACTGTCTTTTGCAGCAACTTGGATGGAACTTAAGACCATTATCCTAAGTGAAGTATCTCAGGAAGAGAAAAACAAACACTGCATGTACTCACTAATAATTGGGAGCTAAACAATAGGCCCACATGGGAACAAAGAGACGTAAAGGATATTGGAAAACAAAAAGGGTGGGGGGAGAGAAGAGAATGAGGGGTAAAAACTTACATGTCAGGTACAGTGAACACTATTCTGGTGATGGGCACACTAACAATCCCAATGTAAGCATTATACAAGGTATCCACGTAACAAAAATATTTGTGCCCCCTTAATATTTTGAAATGTTAAAAATCTGAAAAAACTAGGATATTAATAAAAATATAATGGTTGATAGGTAGATAGATATATGTGCATGTATGAAAAAAAATTCCTAGAGACATTTTAAATGTTGCTTTAAAGTTATTTTCTCCAGGGTTATGGCTTAATTTATAATTACCTATCTTTTCTACTAATGAACATATATTAGCTTTATTTTTACTATATCACCTAAAATATTGACTATGTGGGGAAAAAAGCATTTTCTGGTGTTGTTTTCTTTAATACACTTCCATTATTTAAATGGTATTAATAATAAAGAGTCAACGGATTGTAATACCTGATTACAATTGACACTATGTTGGGGGTTTTGTGGAGACAAATACCACCAAGTTAAACAAGTTGAAAAATAAGGCAAATAAGATGACAAGTAGAGAAGAAAATATCACCTTTATTACTATTAGATTGGAGGAAGTGGCTTAGGAAACAACGGAGCTCCTATTACTAAATTCTCTGATTAGATACACTTCTGCACCCAATCCACCAGCATAGTCAGATACTTTCATGTCTCTCCACCTGTGGTTTGGTTTCTTGTGACTTATTGGTTCCCAAAGAGAAGAAAGGGACAAGGGGGATGTGTATGGGCCCCTCCTCACAGACAGGGCAAGAGACCAGAAGTGCCTGGAGAAAAATCTTGTTTCATGTAAATCAAAGAAGTTAAAAAGAAATATTTTCCCATACATGTTCCACAACAATTTGACAGTATTTTGCATATATATTTTTTTAACTTTTCCCAACCTCTTTTAAAATAAGATTTGTTAGCACATACATGTTAAAGCTGAGAAACATTCCCCAATAATAATTGATAATAATAAATAAGTTTTTAATTAGAATTAGAACTCAGGCATAGATGTCCAGATCCATTGCCTACCCTTATGACTGAGAATGTTAAATATTTGGCATACTGCAATTCACTTATCAAACAGCATTTACCAAGTACCTCTAGTAGGCCAATCAACTAGGGATTAAGAGGAACAGCAACAACAACAAATGTTTGTTTGATTCATGTCCTCTGAGCCCTGAGGGATCACAATCTATCAAACTTGTAAGAAATTTCAACAAGTTCAGACACCATCCCCATAGTTAATGATACGTACTAGTGTGTAGCCCAGTCAGATTTCCAAGATGAAAAGGAGATCCAGAAAGGCAAAATGCTACTTGTGGTAAATTGTGTTTCTTAAGCTTTTCTATGGGGAGAAAAACATCTCCGCCTAGAGCCACTGCACATTTAGCCAGCTGTCCTAGCTTCTTGAGTGGTCTAAACTGCATCCCTCTGCTCTAGAAGTAGCAGACACCAATAGTGGCCCTGAAGATGTATTGTTGGAACAAGCTTTCACGCAGGATTTCCAATTCTATGCTAGGTTATCTCACTTATCCTTCTGAACTAAACCAGAGTTAATGTAATAGCAATTGTCTATTCAAAGAAAGCTGTGCATCAAGACATTAACAGAATGATGGACTAAGGACCTTTGAAAATCCATCTTTCTTATAAGCAACAGGAACACTGGCAAAAATTGTCAAAATCAATGTTTTAAAGTAGAAAGAAACCGGAAAGTATGACCCACATACACAGAAATGAAGTACTGAATAGAAACTGTCCCTTAGGAAGCCCAAACATGAGCCTTACTAGACAAATATTTTAAATCAGCTATTAAAAATATATTTAAAGAAAATCATGTGTAAAGAGCTAAGGGAAAACATAGGTACAATGCCTCACCATATAGAGAACATCAATAAGGAGGTAGACATTCTAAAAATGAAATAAAAAAGAACCAAATTGAAATTCTGGAGTTGAAAATCCAATAACTGAAATGAAAATTTTACTAGAAAGTGTCAACACTAAATTTGAGCTGGTAAGGAAAAAAAAAATCAGGAAACTTGAGGACAGGACAATTGAGATTATCCAGTCTGAGGAACAGAGGGAAAAAATGAATAAAAATAAAGAAAACCCCAGAGACCCATGGGACACCATTAAGCCAAGCAATACATACATAATGAAGTCCAGAAGAAGAGATAAAGGGAGAGAAACAACATTTGAAGAAAGAGCCAAAATTCTTCCAAATTTGATGAAAGACATAATCTATACACTCAGAAATCTCAACAAACTCCAAATAGGATAAACTCAAAGAAATCTCTATCAAGACACATACTAACCAAACTATTGACAGCCTCTGTTGATGGGCTTATCATGTTTAAAGATATAAATATATGATAATAATAATGCAAAACAGGAAGAAAGATAGGTATATAGAAGCAAAGCTTTTATACACCATTGAAATTATTATTGTATCTACATTTAAAAATAAGATATCTCAAATTAATAACTTGCCCTCTACCTTTTAAAACTACAAAAAGAAGATTGAATTAAATCCAAAGTAAGGAGAAGGAAGAAAATAATAAAGATTAGAGAGAAGATTAATGATAGTAGGAATAAAAAAAATAATAGAGAAAACTGACAAACCCAAAGTTGGTTCTTTGAGAAGATCAACTAAATTGAAGTCTTTAGTTAGACTGACCCAAAGAAAAAAAAAAGGAAAGAAAAACTCAAATTACTAAAATTAGAAATGAAAAAAAAAAGCATTACTATTGACCTATAGAAATAAAAAGAATTGTAAGGGAATATTATGAATAGCTGATATCAACTAGGTAATCTGGATTAAGTGGACAAATTTCTAGAAAGACAAAAACTACTGAAACTGACTCAGGAAGAAATAGAAAATATAAATTGGCATATAAACAGAAAAAGTTTCAATTCATAACCAAAAACCTACCCACAAAGAAAATCCCAGGCCCAGATGGCTTTACCAGTGAATATTACCAAGCGCTCAAAGAAGAATTAGCATCAAGCTTTCATAAACTTTCAAAAAATAGAAGAGGAGGGAATGCTTTCCAGCTCATTCTGTGATACCAGGGTTACCCTGTTATAATAATAAAACCAGAAAAACAAATCACAAGAAAATACAATTATAAAGCATTTGTTTTCTTTTTGTGCACGTAGACACAAAAATCCTCAACAAAATACTAGCAAACCAAATGCTTCAACATATAAGGATTATACACCATGACCAAGTGGAATTTCACCCATGAATGTAACAATGCTTCAACATTTAAAATTTGATCAGTATAATACATGATTATAACAGAATAAAGGACAAAAAACACATGATAATCTCAGTAGATGCAGAAAAAGCGTTTGACAGTATCTAACACCCTTTGATGATTAAAACAACAGCAACAACAACAACACTCAAGCTAGAACTATAAGGGAAGTTATTCAATCTGACAAAGGACATTTATGGAATACCCACAGCTAACATCATACTTAACATAAAAGACTGAATGCTTTCCCCCTAAGATCAGGTACAAGGATGTCTACTCTCAGTACTTCCATTTAATCTTGCACCAGAGGTTCTAGACGGGAAAATTAGGCAAAAATAAATAAATAAATAAAGTGCATCTGTATTGGAAAAGAAGCAGCAAAACTATCTGTATTTGCAAATGGCATAATCTGGTATATGTTTAACAGATAAATCTAAGGAATACACATACATACCTGCACACATACAACATCTAGAGCTAATAAACGATTTCAGCACTATTGCAGGATACGAGATTAACACATAAAAATCAGTTGTATTTCTCTACACTAGAAATGAACAATTCAAAAATGAAATTAAGAAAATTCCATTTACAACAGCATCAAAAAGAACAAAATACTTAAGAATAAATTTAACAAAGTAAATGCAACTTGTACATTAAAAACCATAAAACGCCAGTGAAAGATATGAAAGATCTAAATAAATGGAAAGATATTCCATGTTCATTGGAAGTGGAAGACTTAATACTATAAATGTGGTAATAATTCCCCAATTGATGTATAGATTCAATGCACTTCCTACCAAAATCCCAGCTGGGCTTTTTTTTTTTTTGCAGAAATCAATAAACTGATCCAAAAATTTATATAGAAATGAAAGGGATAGAGAACAGCTTAAAAATTTTTGGAAAAGAAGAGCAAAGTTGGATGATTCACACTTGCCAGCTTCACAATTTACTATAAAGCTACAGTAATCAAGACAACGTGATATTGGCTTTAGGATAGACATATTAATATATGTCACTTGAAGAAAATTGAGAACTCAGAAATAAACACATTTACAGTTAATTGATTTTCAACAAGTTCAAATCAAAACCACAATAAAAAACTACTGCACACCCACTAGGATTGTTATGATTTTTAATAAGACAGATACTAACAAATGTCAGTGAGGATATGGAGAAATGGAACTTTCTTATAATCCTGGCGAGAATTTAAAATGATAAAGTTACTTTGGATAACAGTTTGGCAGTTTCTCAGAAAGTTAGAGTTTACTGTGTAACCCAACAAATTTACTCCTAGGTATACCGAAGAGAATTG
>NW_012152064.1:418727-420831 GCF_000956105.1 Propithecus coquereli
CCTTGGATAGTGTCTGTATTCAGAGCCTGAGAACGAACCACCTCACACCTCCCTGGATCCATTACTTCAACCTAGATTGAGAGTTTACACTAAATTCCACCTGGCCCTGACAATATTATATTGTTCCATGTCTTCATAAATAGGCCAGATCTATTGCTAAAAGTCCAGGCCATCAGGTCCAAATTTTAGATGATCAAGACAGAGATTTTTTTCCCCCCAATGCTATAAACCAATTTAGAAGGCAGACCTGAAGTATATGCCTGTGCTCTCTTGAAAAACATGCTGAATCTTTACCTTCAGATTCCACAAAATGCCAGTTTGTCTGTGTCTATAAAATAAAAATACTTCTTTTTCTAAATTCCCTAGAAGGAAAGACATTGAGGTTATTGAACCAGCATGCTTTTGAGTGGTTCTTTCTTTTCCATATAAAGGCAGTTTACTGTTCTCAGGGACAGGAATTCACACATTTCCAGACCCAAATAGAGTAAATGTTTACTCTCATAAATTTGAATCCTAGACCCCCACCTCTGCTCCTTTGTGGGTAGTACAACAGAGGGAATCAAACTTCTCAGGCATTCTTTGTTGTCTAGTCAGCAAATAGCCAAACTATTGGCTCTTTCCCAACCACATTATTGAGTTAAGAAAGGGAAGAGGCCAGCCACCTCAGCGGCCAAAGGATATTAGAGCAAAGACAAACAGGCATGGACTAGGTACCTTTTAGTAACATCACACATCAAGCCAATTGCTCAGAGCTAAACTTTTCCCATGATTTTCGATCCTGATGTCTCATGAAATTTCCAAATACTTGAATTTTTTGTGGGAAAGCAGTCATAAATCTGGCATTCTTTGGGAAGGCTAGACCCACTGCAGTGGAAAGATCTAAACAGAATATGAATTATGTGGTAAACTGCCTTCTTCTGCACCCAGAACCACCAAACCCGCTCCCGGATTTAGTTTCTTGGCTCTTGTTTCCTTGAGCTAGAACGCACAAGGCTGATTTCCTGACTTCATTAAGACTTCTCTTTAGAGAATGCTTCCTGAACGATGCTGCCTCAGCTATCAGTTTTATCTCCTGGTTTGTTTTTGTTTTCAGAACACTATTTTGTCCTTGCATATATGTATTTGTTTATATATTTACGATTGTTCTCCCTCACTAAAATGCAAACTCCATGGGAGGAGGGATTTTTGTGTGTTTAGTTTACTAATATTTCATCTGTACATTCAACTATGGCTGGCACACAGTAGGTCAATAAATATTTGTTGAAAGGATAATTGAATAAGTACCTGTTTGGACACAGACGTCAAACTGGAAATTTTGAATACATTGTGACTATTGGCACCTCCGGTTCCTCCATCTTTCCCTTTATAATCGTTTCCATTCTACTTGCCCTTTTTACCTATCAGTTTTTCTTCTTCTCTTCTAATTATTGACATTTTGTTTCCATCTTTTCAGTTACAGATTTTTGGATTTGCTCACTCCCTTCCCCCACCCTGACTTTCTCCCACCCTATTTTTCCCTAAAGACATTTACATTTGTTTATTCAAATAATGTCACTATCTCATCTTAATTAATTGATCTGTAGATGAAAAGTTCAAAGCCAATGAATGGCCCAAGATTCGTGAAAATTCCAGTAAAAATTAAGAAAGCACATCATTGTGTTTTCAAGATTTTAAGCATTAAAAGAAAACCTTTTCTATATTGCCTTATAGCTTTTATTGAAAATTACTTTTTACTTCTTTCTCACTTATATTACAATCAGCTTTTTAAAAAATCTTCTTTACTTCAGGGTAATTCCATACAATAAAATTTATCTTTTTAAAGTGTATTGTTCAAAGAATTTTGAAAATGTATGTATAGCACAATTTGTTTTTCTAATCACCAGTCAATAGAAATTTAGGCTTTTTTTCTTTTTTTTTTTTTAGTTTGGGGCTATTATTAATTAAGCTGCTATGAATGTTTAAGTTTTCTTGTGAACACAGACTTCTATTTCTCTTCAGGAGATGAGGGTTGACAGGGGGGTATTATAACTGGGTAATATGATAAGTTTGTACTTAAATTTATGAAAAATTGGCAAATTTTCTGAAGTGTCCAAACCATTTTATA
>NW_012152064.1:421882-425070 GCF_000956105.1 Propithecus coquereli
ATCTTTATGCTTACAATTTTATCTCTCATCATATTTTTGTACAGATGCAACCTTTCATCTGGTAACATTTTTCTCTTTTTTTTCACATATTTCAGTTCATTTAATCCTCACAGGAATCTTTCTTATTTTATAGTATTATCCCTTTTACACATTACTAAACCAAAGCTCAAAGAGGTTAAATAATTTAACCATGATTTTCAAATTTCTTTTTTCTGGTAACAGATTCCTTTCATGAAATAAAATCTTACATTATATGCCAATTTATAAATTCTCAAAATTATACTGTATTTATATATTTATTTCATAATTTCAAAAATATAACATTTACTTGTTATAAAGTCATCCATGAGAAAAATTATTGAGAGATAAAAAAATTGATATCTGTGTTTATGAATGACAGATATTATCTAATATCATCCTCAACCTCCAAATTATGTTTTTATTTTGTTTGGGTTCACAGTGTTGCAAATGGCACAGTGTTTTCACTGTCTTCTTTAATATCTCTGGATATTTTTCAGTTGGACTAATTCAGAAGCTGGAGCGAAGATCAGCAGGACATTTTGGTTGGGTCTGAATCATGAACAATATCTAACAACCACATGCCTGCCTTATCAGGATCCAGAAGTCAGACGAGAAGTACCCCAAGCTGACAGAAACTGGTAAAACAATCTGTGATACAATATTATCGTCACATGGCAGTTGCTCACCCAACAAATCTCTCCCTGAAAGGCAGTGGAATACATTGGTTAGGAGCATACGCCTTGACACGAAGCAGCTCAGCTCCGCCACAGACCAGCAGATTGACCCTGAGCAAAGTTCTTAACCTCTCCCAGCCTCAGTTTCCTCATTAGTAAAATGAGAATTGTCACGAACAATTACTAAGTTCTTTTGGATAGACAGAGGTAACCTCCAATAGGTAGAAGTAGGTCTCTCCCACGACATCCTGGACATAGGAAGTATGTTAAAATGACCAAGTTTTGCCATATACAAGCACTTATTAAATAGTCATTCAATCTTATGTAAGCACAGTGAATTTCCACTCTCTGCTCTTTTAGGCACTTTGAAAGGACCTTGCATGAAACTTACACACCTAACAGCAGAATTCAGCTAAACTTCCAGTCAATTAGGTGACATAATCCTCCATTAAACATCTTCCACTCAGAATTAATTAGAATCTTAAGCCTAAGTTACCATTTGAAGAATGTAGGTTATTGGGGTAGCTAGATTCTTTTTTTATATGAACGTAGTGTTCTAACTTTCTTATTTACTTGTTTAACATACAGTGACTTTATTATAATTATTTTTTATCAAAATATTACAGAGGTACAAATGTTTTTGGTTGTGTGGATTGATTTTGTAATGCTTGAATACCAGCTATAGGTGTGCCCATCACCCAGATAGCATTCATTGTGCATGTTAGGTAGGTTTTCACACAATCTCTCCTCCCTCCTGCTTCTGCTTGAATTCCACTAAGTTTTACTTCCCTCTGTGAACATGTGCTCATCAGTGAGTTCCAATTTAATAACGAATACATGTGGCATTTTATCCCCAATCTTGAGATACCTCACTTAGGAGAATGGACTCTAGTTCCATCCAAATTGCTGTAAAAGGTATTAATTCATCCTTTTTATGGCTGAGTAGCACTCCATAGTATACAAATACCACATTTTATTAAGCCACTCATGAATTGATGGGCACTTGGGTTGATTCCACATCTTTGCAATAATGAATTGTGCTGCAATAAACATTCGAGTGCAGGTGTCTTTTTGATAAAATGACTTATTTTCCTTTGGATAGATACCCAGTAGTAGGATTGCTGGATCAAATGGTAGGTCTACTTTTAGTTCTTTGAGGAATCTCCATATTGTTTTCCATAGAGGTTGTACTAATTTGCAGACCCACAAACAGTATAGGTGTTCCTTTTTCTCTGTATCCGCACCAGTAGCTATTGTTGTTGAACTTTTTAATAAAAGCCATTCTAATTGGTGTAAGGTGATATCTCATTGGGGTTATAATTGGCATTTCTCTGATAATTAGTGATGTTGAGCATTTGTTCATATGTTTATTAGCCATTTGTCTATCTTCTTTTGAAAAGCTTCTGTTCATGTCTTTTGCCCGCTTTTTAATGGGGTTGTTTGTTTTCTCCTTGCTGATTTGCTCAAGTTTTTTGTAGATTCTGGGTATTAGCCCTTTATCTAACTGATATTCATTTGAGGATGTATATAATAGCTTGCAAATATTTTCTCCCATTCTGTACATTGTCTATTTGCTCTGTTGATCATTTCCTTAGCTGTGCAAAAGCTTTTTACTTTAATCAAATTCCATTTAATTATTTTTGTTGTTGCTCTGATTGCCACTGGGGTCTTTTCATAAATTCTTTGCCTAGGCTGATATCTACTTAAAATATTTTAACACATTTTATCTCATTCCATCATGGTCACACAATGATATCTAATATTGGCATTCTGTGAATCATTCAATTCCACTGGATTGTTGCGGCTGCTTTTTTGCTCCTGAGCTTGGTAGCAAAGGAATGAATAATTACTCAAAACACACAGTATTTAGAGAGAAGGGGAGAGACCAAAATCTGAAGGAGAAAATGGCCTCCTCAGCTAAGGTCCTCTCCACATTTATTTTCAAGGACAGGTACAAAGGGTCAGGGCCGTTTGTTAATTTTTTTAACAACTTCCATACAGGTCAGCTGTTTTCAGCTGACCTTTGCACTCAGCAAACAAGCAGCTTCTGGCAGACATTACTGGCTGGCAGGCATTTTCACCTGACCCTTCAGTCACCTTGCTCACGTTCTTTCCATCCATTCATCCATCCATCCTTTCTTCTAGGCCCAACCGCTACACTGGATAATACCAAGATATTACTATTAGAATAATACCAGTTCCCAGCTAAAATTAATGAGAGACTGATTTTTCGTTTTCAGTCTCTTAACCCCAATCTCCACCTTCAGGTTTTCTTTAAAATTAGGATTATTTGGGGTCTCTTATTAGGGTATACAATTCTTTGCTTTGCACTCTGCCATCGCTTTCCAAGTCATAAGATGGAAAATCATTTGTTTCTCTTCTGTCAGGGACCACTGTCTTATTCTGTTTGTTGTCCAATGTCTGAAAACTGTTATTTCACATATTTTTCCAGCTTTTACTTTTTTAAGGTAGAAGGTTAAGTATAATTCCTAT
>NW_012152064.1:425865-427623 GCF_000956105.1 Propithecus coquereli
AGTAATAGAGTCAACATTTTGAAACCAGAAAAAATGGTTCTTTCATCATTGTATCTTCCATTCCCAAACTCAACGAATAGTTGAGGAAAGAGTAAACAATTGACAGACTCTTAAAGCCATCTTCATTTACTTATTAAATTTGTATCGGTCAGTCAATTTCTCCCCCCCTCTTTTTTCAATATCTATACTGAGCCTGCTTTTTCCTGTCTAAAAAAATTTTACAAATCCAGGGGTAGTAAGAACATCTTCCACTAGGGTCAATTGCCTGGCCTGGCTTCCTTTGAGTTGCTCTAGCTTTCTGTTAGGTCTATGACTGCCGGATAAGTGGGGTTGATGCAACCAGCCTGAAAGTATTGGATCAGAAAACATTCAGATGCAGTCATCCTTTGTATATACTCACAGAATGTCAGATCCTCAACCCTGTGGCCCAAGACAGGAAAAAAACTGATTACATGGGGGAGGGAACTCAGGGAGCACCAATAAATAAGGAATGGACACAATTTAGAGAATATGAAAAAGAAATTACATTTGAGAATGCTAAAGAGGATTACTTCTACTGTAACAGGAGTAGAGAAAATAGAATAATTGTGATGTACTTATATTTGCAAAAGCAGTGACCGAAAGAGGAGGAAGTTTCAGTCTACCTTACCTTTAAAGCGTGATGCAATATCATCAGTTGGCTTTGTGTTTGGGAGGAATAAAAAAGAGAAAGCTATGAAAGGAGAGAGTAGTTGTCCTTTTTAAGCAGAGGCAAACATATAAACAATAGCTTCTGCAGATACTATACAGTTAAATTTTTTCAGAAAAAAATGAAAAATTGTTAGGTGTCTATTTGAGATTATTATTTTATTGTGATAATCTTATTTATTATATGTTTCTCCAGCAGCATTCAAGTGCTATAGAGGAGTGACAAATTAAATTGCTAGGGCTTTTTTTAAGGTTGAAGTTTTGCCATACAACATCCATCTCCACTTTTGTAACATAAATTATCATTTGAAAAAGGCAAGTATCTATAGTGAAACTCTGAATATAGTAAAAAGGTGGGAAGACTTGAGATTCTGACTGTAGAACCAGAAATAATTTGTCTGATGAAGAAGAGATGAGGAGAACATTTTTGTTTTTTAGAGAACAAATCATTTTCAGGATGAGCTCTGGATCTAGGAAATATCATCCTCTGTATCTTTTTCTGTCCACTTAATTTTCATCACAAATTTTTGTTAAAATGAAGAAAAAAGGAAGTCTCGATCAATGAAACATAAAACATAAGCATGAGGAATAGTTATGAATGGCACAATCGTTATAGGATATCACTACCACAAGGGTAGATTAAGAGTTGTGTGGTAGGAGATATGAGAGACTTGAAAGAGAATAAAACCATAGCATTTATCTCTGTGACAATAGAAGGAACTTTTCTGAGCATCTTGGGAGATTTATTAATTCTAGTTCATAAGATCCTGTCCCATCATCTCACAGGTTCCTGCTTCACCACCCTGACTAGCATAAAGTTGCCTAGGTATTCTTGTAGTACTGGGAATTCCTGTGGCATCACAAATTAATCTATTCTACTTCACCTCCCAGGCTTATATTCTTTCCAAGAATACACTATTTTAAAGGTAGTGTTACCTACTACCTTTTACCTACTACTTTTTAGAACTCACAGATGTTAAAGAACATATTTTCAGTGATACCTATGATGTGATAGAGCAAAAGTCAAATATGAGGGCTTCTAAAATGGAGCTTCTGGTGATTGATTGACAA
>NW_012152064.1:436833-438005 GCF_000956105.1 Propithecus coquereli
GTTGGCTGAGTGAATCAATCTTTTTCTCTTTCTTGGTTTCACTTGACTTTGTTTCACTATATGCACTACCTTTATTTTTCCTTAAGCTAGCTTTATTGAAATAACAGTAAAAAATGGAGATAAAGCCTTTAACATGAACTCTTAGTGACATAATTTAAAAAGCTGAGAGATTCTCAGTCTAACATTTTCTCTATATGGGATTTGACCGAGATTCTTAGATTCTTTCTGTAGTCTAGAAGTTGGAGCAATGTGTGATTGATTTTACAGGCCTTTTTACCTAATCCTATGGCAAGGAATGAATGAGGTAGGATTTGTCCCCTGACTGAAATACTTGAGAAGGCTTCCAAATAGATTAAGTCCTACACTGGAAAAAAAATTAAAAATTCAACTCAAACTAGATTTAGTAAATAAACAGGAAAAGCAACCCATAATCTCCTATATCTAAACTTATGTCAGAACATTAAATGATGAGCTGCAGGTGAGTTGTGGATCATAGGCTGAAATCACCAGAGGTTCAATGTATTTGTTTTCTTAGCTGTCTTTCAACTTCATGATCTGCCTGCATAAAAAACAGAAGACAAAGTTTAAAATAACCATATCTACTGAACATGATGAGAAAATGCTGGAAATAGAGAGAGCCAGAGAGTACTTCAACTTCTATTTATTAGTTCAGCCAAATCTATGGCCAACCCCTAAACTACATGTGTGTGGAATATGTTCAAGGCATCCCAGAAATATGAAAGAATTAAACAGATAAGAACCACCACCCAAGAGAACAAGTTTTTGAGTTCAACCAAATTACCTACCTGCTAAAACTAAAAAGAACAACAATTATAAAATTAATATAATAGAATCTCTACATAGTATTCACCAGGTCCCGGGTAAAATTCTAATTATTTCACATAAAACAAACTAGGAATATATGGCCCAATCTAAGGAAAGAAAGCAGTCAATGTAGACCTAATGCAATATAACTCAATGTTGAAAATATCAGACCAAAATTTTAAAACAGCTATGATAACTATGGCCAATTATATAAAGAAAAATGTGTCCACAATGGATAAGCATATAGTAAATCTTGTAAAAGAAATAGAAACCAAAAAAAGAATCACAGGAAATTATACAACTGAAAAATACATTGTCTGAAAAGAAAAGCCTTCAATATATGGTTT
>NW_012152064.1:438055-439813 GCF_000956105.1 Propithecus coquereli
CACTTAGAGATATTTAACAATGATGTGACTCCTTATTTAGCAGTTAATTGAGATTGGAATGCTACAGGTGAGACTCCTACAATGACAGAGCAGTGGAAATAATAACCTTGGATCTTTTCCAACACTTGTAGCTCAAATTATTAATATATGAATAATGTTCTATTATATTTGGTCTATTTTCTCCATGATCTTTTTGTGAAGTGCCTTACTTAAGATTTTCCTAAACCATAGAGAAGTTGCAACAGTTGACTCTTCTATACTAAATTACTATCCACAATGTTTTACTCACCCTTCACTGGAGAGACTAAAATCATCCTTTAGGTATCCTGAAAAATCAAGATACTCATTTGTGCAAGTTTGCAAAGTATTTGAGACTCGGACCTGATTTTTCAATAAGCCCAAGTTTTCAGTTACACCCCACAAAGATCATCAACATAATGGAAAGCTTGCACTATGAGGCTAGTAAAGTGGTAAAGTGCTATGTAAATTATAAAGAAATATTATTAGCACTGTAATTATTACCATGTCCTCAGAAAGAATCTTTCCACAGATAAGAAATATTCTCATTACAGAGCTTTAGGATAAAATCCTCCTCGGCCAATCATTTTCCGAATGGCTGTCTGAACATCCTTGTTCCTGAGGCTATATACCATGGGATTCAACAATGGAGTCACAACTGTGTAGGTCACTGTCACTAGCCTGTCTTTGCTGGATGAGTACTTGGCTGATGGTCGCAGGTAGACAAAGGAGGCACAGCCATAGTGGACAATAACCACAGTGAGATGGGAGGCACAAGTAGAGAAGGCTTTTCGCTTGCCTTCAACTGATGGTATCCTCAGGAGAGTGCGAACAATGAAGCCATAGGAGACACAAATGAAAGTCAGAGGGACCATAAGAGCTAGGACTCCACCAATGAAGATGACTAGCTCATTGATGTAGATATCAGCACAGGCAAGCCGGATAGCTGGTGAGATGTCACAGAAGTAGTGATTGATCTTGTCTGGGCCACAGAAAGGGAGTTCAAAAACTAAAAGGGAGCCTATCAGTGAGAACAGAAAACCAATCACAGCACAAGTTGCTGCCAGTTGTCCACATACCTGCCAGCACATAAGGATCGGGTAGCGAAGTGGATGGCAGATGGCAGCGTAACGATCATAACCCATCACTCCCAGTAGCATGCAATTAGTGACAGCGAAACCAAGGAAGAAGAACATCTGAGTGGCACAGTTAATAAAGGAGATTGTTCTGAGTAGAGACAACAGATTTATGAGCATCTTGGGCAGGATGACAAAGGTGTAGCATGTCTCAGAAATGGAGAGGATTCCTAGGAAGAAGTACATAGGTATGTGCAGGCTGTGATCCAGGTGGATGACAGTGACAATGGTGATATTTCCACTCAGAATAATCAGATATAGGCATAGGAAAACAGCAAAAAGGATGAGCTGGATGTCTCCGAGGCTAGAGAACCCCAGCAACAGGAACTCTGTGACAGAGGAGAAATTAGCTTGGCTGACTTGATCCCTGAGATTGACCTACAGAGAACAAAAATGAAGGAACAGATAGCTTACTCTGAAAGATTCAGAGAGTTACTTCTACTATGGATTAAAGGACTTTTATGCTAGTAGCAAATGCCCTACTGATCATGTCAATTCATAGTATTGCTTCAAAATACTCCAATTACATTTGTTTCCAGTATAATTTCTACATCTCTTATAATGTTTAAGTCTAGATGATCTTTTCAGATTGCCTATTTAAAAT
>NW_012152064.1:441003-442723 GCF_000956105.1 Propithecus coquereli
AAACTTTTCTAATATATCTTTGTCACCAGATAATACTTTCATGTGACATTTGAGAATGGAAGATGAATGAACTAAATGTTGAAAGTTCATTCTTTGCAGAGAGATATGGGTATCTGGGGTTTTTTTGTTTTTTTTTTTTTTTCTTTTTCAGTTATCCAAGGAAGCTTTCCTAAAGGAATTGGTCTTTCAACGATGGCTAATAAAGAGGTAGTGCATGTCATGGGCTCTGGAGAATATATTTTATGGCATTTGCTTGAAGCCCTCTCTCTCTGCTTGTCACAGTTCACTTGGCAAGGCTCAATTTTATCTCCCCCTAAGCCTTATACTATCTTCCATCTTTTTAAGCTATCTTACATATTCATGCCTTGTTCTCCTCACATGCTTTTCTTTCACCATCACCAAGTAACTAGATAGACAGAATAAAGTTCATGGGAAAATTAGAGCATTTCTAAAATTATCACTGGTGACTGGCATTTCTCTGTCGGTAGATTCAAATATTATCTTCATTCAATTTCCCACATAAAATAACCCAACAAGGGTTATTTTCCTGTGTTCCCTAGCGCATAGCTGTCAGAATTCAGCAAAACCCAGAAATCTAAGCAAATGAGATTCAAAAATTAATATTATTACAACCATTTCTATTTTGAAATAGCACCGTTCCATTTTTTTCTGCCACTGATATCTCAATGTTCAAAACTGTGTATTCTACCTCCGCTGCTTAGAATTCTGAGCATTATCCCCCAAAGCATCGCTGAAAAACTTTTGTTTCTTATTAGTTATGGCCCCAATATGCTGATTGATATTTATGCTTTCCAAAACTCCAGGGATCTATTATTGCGACATTATTTTTGGCAAAGTTCCTTCCTTCTCTCAATTAGCAAAGGGGATGCAGAAACAGCATGGATTCAACATCTTATAGGTCCAATAGGAAAAAAGAAACAGGAAAGAAACTGGAATTGGCAATTAGTTGGCTGTCTCTCCCAGGTTCCCTGGTGGCTGATTAAAAGCTGAAGGGAGTACAAATTAAGGAAGTGAAAGTGAGTATGGAAAACCCATATTACAAGAGGTAATACAGGGCTATCTTTTTTGAGGTCTTTTTTCGTAAGAGAGAAGCTCTCTTCTTCCTTGGACTTCACCAAGACAATTAAAGCCAAAGAAGAAACAAAATTCTCCCTTTCAGCCTAAGTTCATCCGTAACATAAAAATTCAATTGCTTCACCAAGGAGAGGAGCATAGGAACACAATATGCGTGATGGGGAAAAGAGTGGTGTTTTTGCTGATAAAGCTAAAAACCTTGAAGAACAGCAACAAAGAGCAGACATGGAGACTGAAGGAAAGTTGTGGAATGTTTAGGTGCAGGTCACAGAGGAGATAAGCTGCTTTTTTTCTAGCTTTCTGGAGATAAAAAGACCTCCAATCAAGTGTCTTCCTCAAGGGCCGGGAATAGGAGTACAGCCTTGTGGGTAACACCTTCGAGGACATGGGTAGTCCCCCCAGTTATTCTCATTCTTTCCTACAGCTCCCTGATAGTCTGACTCAAAGTAGAGGAGAGGGAATGTGGGGTTGGAGAGAGATCAATTAATGCCTGTTTACATTTGTATGCCACTGTTATCCTACCCTGAATTTGAAACTGGGTTAAAAGTCAAGCTCTCTATTGCTGGACTCAAGTAATACAATGTCTAGACTTCCAGGTTTCCTAGAAATTGTTATTCTTCCTCTT
>NW_012152064.1:454248-456349 GCF_000956105.1 Propithecus coquereli
AATTGGACAAAACAGAACAGCTGTATTACAGGCTCTCCGTGCAACCACATCACCCTACTGGGTCAATTTTCTAGAATAGGACACAAAGGTGCCATCTAGGGGCCTCTCCTTCTTCTCACTAAGTAGGAGAGTTCCCAGCAAAGGAGAATAGGTGTGCTGTAAACCTATCAGCTCAGAGCTGAGCGAAGAGGATTCAGATGAGAAGAAACCAGCAAAAGAATTCTGGCACATGAAAAAACAAAACAGTTTGACACCCCTTGAGAGATTACAATGGATGGGCAGCAATGGACTCACTAAAAGGGAATTGTCAAAATATCAGAAATGAAGTTCAGAATATGGATGGAAAATAAGCTGAATGGAATTGAAGAGAATGTTGACAGCCAACACAAAGAAGCAAAAAAATAAAATTCAGAAAATCAATTAAAAATGAAAAGACACTAAAAAGCTAGACAACATAAGAGAGAATATGACAAAACTTAAAGAAATGAAAGAGTCACTTAGGGAATTTCAAAATACAGCAAAAAGTTTCCACAACAGGCTAGACCAAGCAGAAGAAAGAATTTCAGAGCACTAAGACAAGGCTCTTGAAATAACCCAGTCAGTCAAAGATGCAGAAAAGAGAATAAGGAAGAATGGACAATCACACACTGAAATATGGGACTATGTAAAGTGAACCAATATAAAAATTATAGATAGCCATGAGGGAGAAGAAGAAAAAGCATGGAAAACCTATTTGAGAAAATTGAGGAAAAAAATCCCTGGTATCACCAGAGATTCAAATATCCAGATACAAGATAGTCATTAAATACTGGGAAGAGTCATAGTAAATAGGGCATTTCCAAGACGCATTGTCATCAACTTAGCCAAGGTCAAAATGAAGAAGAAAATTCTATGAGCAGCAAGATAAAAGCAATAACTACCTATAAAGGAAAACCCATCAGGTTAACAGCAGACTTCTCAGTGGAGACCTTACAAGCCAGAAGGGACTGTGGCCCCATTTTCGGTCTTCTGAAAAGAACAACTGTCAGCCAAGAATTTTGTATCTTGTAAAACTAAGCTTCACAAATAATGGAGGAAAAAAATACTGCTCCCTACAAGTGAACATTAAGAGATTTTTGTCACTATTAGACTTTCCTACAGCAAATGCTCAAAAGTGCGTTAACCTTGGAATAGCACAATAGATATCAACCAGTGTAAAAACACCCAAAAGTTAAAGCTCACAGCTTTTATAAAGCAATAGCACAAGAGGGAAAACAAAACAATAAGGTATCACCCAACATGTTAAACAGAACTGCATCCCACATATCAATACTAACATTCAACGTAAATGGTCTGAATGCCCCACTTAAAAGACACAGACCGGTTGCATGGATGAAAAAACAATCCAAGTATCTACGGTCTCCAGAAAACACATCTAATCCACAAGGACTCATGCAAACTCCAGGTGAAGGAATGGAAAAAAATATTCCATGCATATGGAAATCAAAAGACAGCAGATGTAGCCATTCTCATATCCGATAAAACAGACTTTAAATTAACAATGTTTAAAAAAGACTAGGATGGTCATTGTATTATGGTAAAGGGAGAAATTCAACAAGAAGATGTAACAATCCTAAATATACCTTCTTCTAACATAAGAGCTCCCAGATTCCTAAACAAATTCTACTAGATGTCAGCAAAAAAATACACAGTGGCATCATAATTGACAGGGACTTCATACATTGGCAGAGATGACAAATCATCAAAGCAGAAAATTTTTAATTGAAAAAAGTCCTGGACCAGATGGGTTCACACCTGAATTTTACTGAACCCACAAAAAAGAATTGGTATGTATACTGAAGAAATTATTCCACAACATTGAGAAAGATGGTATCCTTCCTAACTCATTCTACAATCCCTTGATACCAAAGCCAGGAAAGGACACAACAGAAAAAAAAGAGAAAACTTCAAACGAATATCCCTCATGAATACAGACGCAAAAAGGCTCAACAAAATTTTAGCAAATCGAATTCAGCAGCATATCAAAAAAATAATTCACCATGACCAGGTGGGCTTTATTCCAGGGATGCAAGGCTGATTCAACATATGCAAATCTATAAAT
>NW_012152064.1:456649-459281 GCF_000956105.1 Propithecus coquereli
TTTTACAAACGTCTATTGACATAAACGTGATTCCAGGGCTCATAGAGACTAATAAAAACTGAATTCTGTCAAAATAAAAAAAGAAATAAAATTAAAGACGTGATTGCCTTTCAGCTCCAAATTCTTTATTTATCCAGATTGTGTTATTAGAATGTTTCCCCTTGCCAGCCGACACATTAAGCTTTGCCAGTAGAGTGTGACAAAGGAACATTCAAGTTGAAATGGGTTCTTTTCCCATTTCTGGCATGCTTTCTTCTGTCTGGAGCTGCAATGTGTGGAGTCTACTAACAAATGGGACACCCAGTGGCACTTACTCCTGAGTGGTTTCAGCAGTACCATCCTCAAAGTCATTTTCCCAGAAGGTTCTAAGCTGAAATAGTCTTCCCATGGATGGTTTCCACCAGTACAGCAGAGGGTGGCTTCTTCTCCTACGTCTGTATTTAATTGAAAAGTATTGCAATGAGGAATAATGAAAGAAACCTAAAAACCTCTTTTCACTTACAATTATTCATCTGTATGAATAAGCAATAGTATATAACATCAACATAATAGAGAAACAAGTTGGAGGCTGAGCATGACGTAGGGCAGAAATTATTGCCTATAATCCCTTGTTTCTCTCTTATAGTCAAGGAAATGTTCCACATCTTGATCATGGTGATGGTTACATGTGTGTGTGTATATATATGTCGAAACATCAAACTATACACTTAAAAGGGGTGCCTTTTATTGTATATACATTAAGTCTCAATATATTTGGTTAAGAGAGGAAACATAAACAAATGAACCTCACACCATACATAAGGCTTCTAGATGCAAATACAAGGAAATATTTCCTTAATCTTGGTTTAGGAGACTATTTCTTAGACAAGACACAAGAAGCATTAAATATTAAAGAAAAGTTTATAAATTAAAATTAGTCCTCATTAAAAGACACTATTGAGATAGTAAAAATGCAAGCCACACAGAATATTCACAACACATGTATCTTACAAACAAATTTAATTCAGCATATATGAATAGCTAATATAATTTAATAATTTGAAAATAATATAAGGGGGAAGGGCACAATGGCAGACTAGAAGCAACCCACACATGCTGCTCTCAAGGAGATGATCGAAAGTAGCAGGTGGATGCCCACCTATAGATGGGCCTTCTTGGAAAGAGCACTGTAAATCACTGGAGAAGCAATGAGGTATATTCAGAGTGAAGGAGGGCATGATGGGGCAATCCATTCTGCAAGATTGAAAGGTACCTGAGGGCAGCATCTACATGTGGGAAAGGACAGGAAGAGAGAGCACTGGAGCTCCAAGCTCTCCTTGCAGGCATTATGGTCTGAGCTATGAGGGTACCCCTAATTCCACCACAGACCTCTGGTATGATTAAGGAGCTGTTCGGAGTCTGTGCAGCGACACTGCAACAGAGAGTGTGCGCAGCAGGTACCTGGTGGCTTCCATTCCTGTGTTACTACAACTGATGCCATTCTCAGTTGTCTGATCCAGGTTGCCAGGTGTACACAGGGCTCAGCATTGCTGTAAACACCTCTGTATCACCCCAGGTAGGCTGGGGAAGGAGTGGGCAGAGTGACGCTCTCTCACGCCATGCCCTGAGACTAGGAGTCAAGCACCTGTATACACCAATAGGGGACTTGAGTAGAACAGGTACCTCAGTCACCACCTGAGAAGCCATGCAGTGACTGCCTCATGGGATCTGGGCAGATGGAGAGCTCCTGCCACCTAGCGGCCCTGGCCCCACAGCCCGACAACCATGATCACCATGGTGCTGCTAGGCCTCCACATCCATGGTTTCCATGCTGCTGTTTGACCCAGCAGCCCCGCCCACATAGCAACTGTCCTGCCTCTAGGCTGTAGTTACTACAATGCTCCTGCTGGCCCTGGGCCAACAGCTCTGACCCTGAGGCTCTAGCACTACCATCAAGCCCTGTGTCTCTGTTCTCAAGGTTTCAGCATAGTTATCAGGCCCAAAGCTCTGTCCTCAAGGCTCCACCACTGCTGCTGGGCCAATAGATTCTCCTCCAAGTCTCCAGCACTAAGCCTGGGCCCCAAGGCTCTGCCCTTGACACTCAACTGCTGCCCACAGCTCCACCCCATGAGGCTTCCTGCTGCCATCAAGCCCTGCAGCCCACTCCCAACGTGTGCACTGGCTACCTGATAGGTACCACTCCCACAGTCCAGCATTCCTCCAGGGACCTGCCAGCCTTGATACATCATCACCCGTGGACCCAGTTCAATCAAATGCTCACAGACCAGACACCCCAAACCACTGCCTAGATAACCTAACCCAGATGCCGCTGTCACCTTCCTGGGAAGATCTGGGAAGAGCAATCCCCTGCAATGCCACCCTCCATGGAGAGGGTCTCACCCAGCCCTCAACTCAAGCCTCCAACAGTGGTCTGGGGAACAACCCACCACTCTGCATGAAGATCGTCCAGCACCACCTTGAACTGTGACAGTCACAGGAGAATTGGACAAAACAGAACAGCTGTATTACAGGCTCTCAGTGCAACCACATCACCCTACTGGGTCAATTTTCTAGAATAGGACACAAAGGTGCCATCTAGGGGCCTCTCCTTCTTCTCACTAAGTAGGAGAGTTCCCAGCAAAGGAGAATAGGT
>NW_012152064.1:469891-471886 GCF_000956105.1 Propithecus coquereli
AATGTGTTGTCCTAAAAGCTGACAGCTGATGATAGTGCTGTCGGCACGCAGACTTCAGCTGTCAGCCTCTTCAGGTATTTTTTCAGCAACACAGACACCTTGTGCAAAGCAACAAAACAGCCTGGAGAAGACCACACCCAAATACTGATTGATGCACATAGATAAAGCTCTGGACACTGCAGCCCAACTCAGGACCCATCGGAATGTTCATTCTGGCTACAGAACTCACTGCTAGGTCAACTGAGGCAGCGTTAAACCGATGCACTTGTTAGTAACATCCTACATACCAAGCTATCTCAGAATGTGCTTTCCAGGGAACATAACCTGCAAGAGCCAGGAAGATATACTCACGAAACAGATGAAAACGCTAACCAAATACTTCGAAATGAGCTAAAAGAAATTTAAAAAGTGATAGAAAATATGAAATAATAGGAAAGATTAGAATTTTTAAAAACTTAGTTATAAGTAATGGAAGGAAGAGAAGTTTTGAAAAGAGGGGATAGATTAGTTAAAAATGAAAAAAATCATTTCATAAATGAAGTCTAAATTTGGAGAAACACAAGACTGAATAGAAATAATGGATAAGGCCATAACAGAAAAAGATAAAAAGAGACATGAAAGCTAGAGAAAAAGATTAAAAATCACACTAGATAATTTATTTTTTATAAATCTATTGTTATAACATTTGAAACTATGCAAATACTAATGCATGATATTAGAAGCCGTGAAAGCTGTTTCTGTTAGAGAAGAGGGAGTGGGTGGTAAGGTGTTTGTAATATTCAATTTTTTGACTTATTCATGTTCACTTTGTGATAATTCATTGATGTGATAATCATGATTTGTAAAGTTTTCTGTGAATGTGTTTTGTTTTGATTTAAAAAGTCTACATGATATACTGTTCTTTCATGGATGCAATACATTTAAATGAGGATAACTGATTATATTGGGTAGATCTTGTGGACTGGTAGGCTCCAATGTAGAAAAGTCAGGCAAACCAATGCTATTCATTGTGTTGAGGTAGCCTCTAACTTCCAGCCGCCTTCCCCAGAAAGAAATCCTCCTGTTTCCTAAGTGAAACTTTTAAGACTGGCTGTTTCCCTGGGGACCGAGTGTGGGAAAGAGGCTGATGATGCTTTGTGCTGTTAAAGCTCTCACACTTAATCCTCTGCATTAAGTACAGAATCCTCTTCATTAAATACACCTCCTTACACTTGCCTCAGTTGTGCCAAGTATTTCCAGTTTAATTGCATTAGACGTAAACCTCTAGTCTTATCCTGGCACGGAAAAGGTACAAAGAAATGCCACTCCAGTTCCCACTACAGCCTCACACTGATCTACTAACTTTCTCTTATTGGTTTATGATAAGACAGGTATAGAAATTGAATGTAAGTGGCAAGCAACTTTTATAGAATTTGATGCTACTGAGACATACAAGCACACAATCAGTGGATATATCTTTTGAAACAGAGTATAGAATAGTTCTGATGTGTTTCATTTCATTTTTCTAGTATTTATGTTTATTGCATATTACTGAAATATTGGCCTTTTGTAACACTGAAAAAGGAAACTGGTCCTTCACTGCACTACAACAGGAACATACATGATTAGAGAAGCACTGATGCAGAAGTTGGGTTCCTTATTCAGACACTGAACCAACCTCACTCTTTTCAGTGCCATCTGGGTGACCCAGTTGTGAAGAGAAGGTCTGGATACAGTTCTCTGTTATGAATTGGTTTGCTTTTGGTTGACTTCCTCCTTTGTGTAGGTATATTTTCAGTTTTCTCTTTTCTGTTTAGAACCATGTCAATCTCCCTTTCTATTTTTTTGTTTCTATAATAGTTTTGATATCTACCATGTGTTGACCTCTTCTGTTTATCTTCTTGATGAATGCTTTTATATATTTTTTAATTCCTCTACTATCATGTTAGTATGTTTATGGATAGAATACATATGTTAAATTCCAAAAGGTTTATTTAGCATTTAAAAAAAGATTCC
>NW_012152064.1:475975-477359 GCF_000956105.1 Propithecus coquereli
CAGAAAATGTTCTATACATAGTGTTGAACACAGAACTCAGCCACTTTTTATGAAAGTTGACCAAAGTGTTAAGTCTATTTCTAGACCTTCCTGCTTAATTATCATTGTTGTCTATAGTACAGATTTTGGTTTTTCTAATATCTACCTACTCTACAGTCAGAAACCTTAAATTGTAGCCTAAACAGTGATTCCTTCTAAATTTTTAATGGATGTGATGTAAAATAGCACTAGTCTAGTTAACCGTATGTACTATCTTGACCAATATAGGTTCTCCATTTACCCCATGGTAAGTTTTTATGAAATTCAGTAGTGAAAAGAAAGTTAAACCCATTAAGGAGATCTAGAATGTAGCAGCAGGGATGCAAATTAATTTCTCCTGTCATTGTAATTAAACTATAAAGGATGTAAAATCTGTGACATGAGGATATAAGTAATCGTTCGAGCAGGTAAGAAAAACATTATGGCAAAAAGTTAAAGGGGAAAAAGAAAAAAATAAAATGGTAAAAATTGAGTTAGATGGTTTAGATGAGTGTGGCTAGGATCAAGGACCCTCATGAACTGAGTCCATGGATAGACTTACAGATACTCGGTACATTCCTTAAATTTTAACCAAGTATTTTCCCTATATAGGAATGAGGACAATTTCATGTATTGGCTACATGGCTCTCAACAGATTCTCAAAGTGTATGTTTCAATATGTGACCTAGACTGATTATCCATGGCTATTCCACTGGTTGGGCCAACTATTTGACTGTTTATATAGATAGCAACTTTCTGAATTTAATATTTACCAATAAACCCCATCATAACACTTTATTCTATAAGGAAAACAGGCAGTAGTGTCACATGATATTAAAAAAAGAAGGTTTTTCTATTTTAGTTTCGATTGGGGCACAAGAGCCGAGGGGAGAAAATGTGCCAACTACTCTCAAAAAAATAAAAATGTTGAGGGAAAAAATGGGGAATAAATATAGTCTTTGAAAGAAACTAATGGATTTCTTGATGTTTTATCTCCCCCAAGAACAGGAAACTACTTCAAGACTTTGATATGTATCTTCTGGAGATAAAGGTAAGGAGTAGATTGGTATCTGAGATCACTTGAGAAATCTGAATGTAGGAGTCTGTGTTTACTGGCCTGAAATACCAGAGCATAGAGAGAAGACATATGACACAGAAAAGTGTTGAACTCTCAGATCTAAGAGGCAAATGTACAAGCGGTCAGCCAAAGGCAGCTTCAACCATATGGCAAGAAATGTGGTAGCTCCCTGTAAGGAATTACTCTAGCCATCAGGAAAGCTCCTCACATGGGAAGGACTCAATGTGCAACATCTACAAAGCCTGAGAGCACCATTGCCAGAGCATGACAGTAGCAGTCAAGTAAGAA
>NW_012152064.1:477409-478863 GCF_000956105.1 Propithecus coquereli
TATTTTAATTTTAAAAACACTTTTTGAGGGGTTTGTAGTTTTTTTCAAGTAACTAAATTGCTATTATTATTTGCACTTTTGCTTAAATAGAGATTTAACACAATTTTGGGATGGGACTAGGACCAAGACCATAACTTCTATTTCTATGTGTCTTTGAATTGCCTTATATCTAAACTTTACAAGGAACACACACCATGAATTTGACCAAATCGAAGTCCCCACTAGCATTCTTCCTGAGACATCATCTATAATCTTCCATTTTCCTGGTATCCTTTATTTGAGTATTTTCTCTTTTATAGGATAATCCCCAGTACTAAAAATGATTATGTGAGCAAAGAAAGTTCAAGTTCCCGAAATAAAAAGTAGGCCACATTATTCAATAGCTACTTCATAACCTCCCACTTTATCAGCCATCTGTTCATTCAAACTCATCCTTGGAACTTGTATGGAAACTAAAATTTGAAAATAAAATTCACTATGAAAGTTTTTGGCTTTATTTAACCTAGTCTGGGATGCAGCATAAAGTCATTGGTAAATAGGAGATAGTGTCTTGAGCTTGGAAAGGAAGGTATTACAAGTTGAGAGAAAAGATTTGGAAAATGAGAAAGAGGGAAAAAAGAAAAGAAGAAAAAATAGAGTAACCAAATTACCTTCTTAACAAGTGGAAATAGTGAATTGGTTTTCACATTATTCTGCTCAATAACCCTTTGTCACCTGTAGGGCAAAGCTGATTTCCTTAAGCTGGATAATAAGACAGCTGATTCTCTGTCCCCACATACATTTATAGCCTCATCCTCTAAATCTTCATCACAAAGAAATTACAATGAAATACTTAGTTTCCTATACATGCTTTTGTGTTTCAGGACTTCACTACGAAACAGAGCAGAGAGAGAGAGATCTCAGCCTCTAGTGTCCTTTCTCTTTCATCTGTAGACTATTCATTCTTCACATTTTTAAAGTCACCGATTATTGAACTTTCTTTACTTTGTCTAGGGAAAGTTTACTGTTCCTGTGTTAGTATATCTAGTGCCCTTTCTGTCATTTGATCACAATTCCTATTTTCCTTTACTAATAACTAGGGGTACACAGATCACTAGCTCATGGGAAAACTCAACAATTTTTAAATTTGACATACAAATAAATGACTCAATTTTCACTATTATTCTCAATAAGGAAATCAAAGTATCCAAATTAAAATTAAAATTTTACATTTCTTAAAATCGGAGTTCCAGTGCCCTGTAGCATGCGGTTTATTCCTTCTCAGACACTTCCTGGATATGTCTGTGAAAGTTTTTAGGGAAATTTACCAACATTGTCCTCCCTGTCATTGTGTCCCAGGGTTCCTCTTCATCTTCCAGGAACTCCTTAGACCTGAATAAGAAAACTACATTACTCCACAGAGAAAATATCACCTGTTCTTTTCTCCGTGAGTAGTTTAAATATGGCTTCAATGA
>NW_012152064.1:480034-482280 GCF_000956105.1 Propithecus coquereli
CTTGAGGAATACCAAGCAGCCTTTGAAGAAGCCACATGGTAAGAAACCAAAGCTACTGGCCAATCGGCCCCAGATGAGCAAACTGTGAATAGCTAACATCAACAAACCTGGAACATAAGTAAGCAATCTTGGAAGTGAATTTTTTAGCTCCACTTGAACCATCCAAGCTGATCGCACATAAAGCAGATACAAGCTGTCCCCACTGAGCCTTGCCAAAATTGCACGTTCTTGTGTAAAATAACTAATTATTGTTAATTTAAGCAACTAAAGTTCTAGATAGTTTCTTATGCAGCAATAAATAATGAGAATAGAATTTGGTGTCCAAAAGCGAGGTGCTATTATAATCAAAATGTAAAACATTTGGCATTTATTTTGGAATTGGTGGTATGAAGAATTTGAAAGGGTTTAAGGAGTCTATTGCTGAAAGGTAGAAGGATCATGAGGCCACTGCTGGTATGGGTTTGAAGGACAGAGAGGAAAATGTTATTTGAGTTAGGTAAAACGGAGATAACTTACTATCTATTTTTGGGAAGTTGGCAGCATGGTCACATGCCATAGCCTGAAAAATAGAAAGAGTATTTAGTAAATTCACAGGTCTTCCACCAATGATAAAATATGAGAAGAGAAAGACAAATGAAAGAAGATACTTATATTTTTTTAGAAGAATTTAGACGAAACATAAAAAATCCAGAACTTAACAAGTTTGGAAATAAAATTATTTCTTATCCACAATCTCTCACAACAAAGACTTTCAAGGTAAGAAATGGCTTCAGAGAAAAAATTGAATTCAAGGTGCTCCCAAGAAACTATTGCCTCAGAATAAACATCTTAAAAATGTAGCTGTGAGAACCTTTGTTAGAACTCAAATATTTTAGGCTATGCCTAGTGAGGGTTCTAAGTATTCTAAGGGCATAAATCCTCTAAGGTAAACAATAGGTCTTTATAAGGGAATTGTCATATAGCAGCTTCATAAGTGACACATAATAAAGAAAGAAATATGAATGTGACTTTGTCTAATGGAATTCATTTAGAAATTGAAACATAAGAAACCCACAACATTTTTAAAGGTATCCTATCAAGTTGTGGGTACAGAGACAACAAAAATGAAGAGACATTTGGACCTTCAACTTTCTTACATGGAGATATCAGACTGAGAAAATGACTTATCAACAAATAATGATTATGTCTTACGGATAAGGAAAGATGATCAGAAGTTGAGAAAAAGACCTCACAGGTTAGAGTCAAAAGCCATGGAGAATTATTTCTAGGAAATAGAATTGGGCCCTTATCAAGGTACTGACATGTGCCAAGCTGAATTTCAGAATTGCTATGGACTGCTATGTGCCTCATACCCTCTTTTTTCAAAATAAATTGTCTATTGTAGTTATCTTATACCTATTTCACCACTGTATTTTGGGTGTCAGGAGCTGACAACCTACTGGTCCTATGCCTTAAAAGACTAGCAGATTCCACTTTCTGTACATTGGAACAGTTACTTTTGAACCATGCTGTGAGAAAGTCCAGAGAACTCCACAAAAAGGGCATGGAGAGGAGTTGACACTAACAAGCTAGTCTTAGCTCAGCTGCTGGCCATAAGCCAGCACCATCTCATCAACCACGTGAACGAACCATCTTGGAAGTGGGTCCTTCAAGCCTAGTCAAGCAGTCCAGTCGACATTGTATGGAGCAGAGATGAGCCATCCTTATAAGCCCCCCCAATGTATAGATTTATGAGCAAAATAAAGGACTATTGCTATTTTAAATTGCTAAGGTTTGGGGGACATAAATACTGGTATACTTTCATATATTCTACTTGGCTAGGTAAAGCAGTCATTTATTCAAATAGGTTAAGAAGCGTTTGTTAGTCATCTACTGAATGTTGCTTACTGTGTCTGGGGTACAGATGACATTGGGAGGATTCAATGTATGGGTATGATGAAGTACTGCCTTTCCCATTGATGATTATTTGGTAGAGAAAATAAGATATGGACACAATCACCTCAATAAGTCAGAGCTTAGTAAGAAGCATAAGTGAAGCTTAAATTTCTACAGTGTTTTGAAGAATGTAAATCAGGAAATACTTCATGAAACAGGTGAAAATGAAAGATGACTTGGCTGGTGGACAGGATTCCACATTGGACAAAAGATTACGGTCCTTTCAAATGAGAAATTCTCTGGTTCCTAGGCCAGCACAAAACCATTCTCCAAAGGAATACCACACTACAAGCCCTAACTGGAGAGATGTG
>NW_012152064.1:482330-482837 GCF_000956105.1 Propithecus coquereli
AATTTCATGCTATCCCACTTTGTTCTGCCCACAACATGAATCATCTCTTTGTCCATTGTCTACATGCTATATATGCTACCCACCCCCCATTAGTCACTCAGTAGCCATCTAGATTATCAGATTGACTGTCATGGTAGCACACTGTTTGTGTCCAAGTAACCCTTATTTTACATAATAATGGCTCGAAACTGCAAGGGTAGTGATGCTGGCATAGTGCTGTAATTGTTCTATACTATTATTAGTTATTGTTGTTAATCTCTTACTGTCTCTAATTTACAAATTAAACTTTATCATAGGTATGTATGTATAGAAAAAAACAAAGAAACCCTTAAAAAACATATTTAAGGTTCAGTACTATCCAGTTTCAAGCAACCATTGAGGGTCTTGGAACATATTCCCTGTAGATAAGGGTGGACTACTGTAATCTAATTCTCAAAAAAAGCCCTTATCTATATTAATTATGATTTTAAGTGATCACACCTTTATCCTGATTACTGGTTAATTTAC
>NW_012152064.1:488375-491139 GCF_000956105.1 Propithecus coquereli
TAATTTAATTTCTTAAGTCATCTATAAAATAAAGAAGACCAAATTTCCACTATCAAAAAGTTTTGCATTCCCTAAAATATGAATCCTTGGGTACAGAGAAATACAATTGTCTTATTTCCTAATTATGGTCCAAGCCCTTTAAGGAAATGCCTAAGTAATTTTTGCCACAAATAGCGTATTTCCAGTATATTCCACATCTTCCATTTCCTTAAAGTTTTTCAAGACAGCAACAAAAGACTTACTACTTTGCTTCCCAGAACAGTGGCCATTGTGTCTTTCTGTATTGCTTGGCCCAGTCACGACCTTAATGAGTGGAATTAATGAGGCTTTCTTTCTGGTTATCAGCATCAGAGTCAATGCCCTGCTTGGTAATTTTATGATACAGCACCCTAGGGAGCCATGACCACATTGCTTCTGATGTATTCTGCTTTCTCTCAATTAACAACTATGATCCAAGGGGAAAAAGCCCCTCAAGGCTCTTTTGCCAAATAGATACACCATGCAATAGGCTCATGGAATTAGTTGGTTTCCTATTTTAGATTCTCTAGTGAAATGACTCAATAGAAATCTGGAGGCTGCTGGACACTAGCAACAGAAAAGCCCTGGTAACCTTTTCCCATGGGCTTCCTCCTGTAGTTCCTGATTTTTACCCTTTTATTGGTAACAAGAATGTCCTACCCTCTTTCACTCATGAACTCTAGCCTCTATTTCAAGGGGAGAGATGGATTTTGAAAAATGGCAGATCAATGGACTGACAGGCTCCTGTAGATCCAGCAATGATAGCTGCAGGCAGCAAATCTGGGAGAATGCAACAGAGTGTGGGAGTACTCAGTTGCAGAGCCCAGAGAAACCATTGATGTATTTATTTATTCCAAAATGTATACTTAGTTCCTAGTTTATTTCGTGATCTGTGTTATAGTCACAAGATCTGAACTCAAATAAGTGACAGTTCCACGCAGTATGCCATGATGGGGGATTATGAAAGAGATATGCATATGTCACTATGAAAGCATATGGAAAATAAAAATAAATTAGATTATTAGAGGTCAATAACTTTCTAGAGAAGGTTGTGCTTCAGTGAAGTCTTGAAATCTGAGTAGAGGGAAGACAAATAATAAAAAAGAACAAATATCAGAAAAACACATCAAAAGTAAGGGGCATGAAAAAATGTGTCATCATTTGGAACAGCAAGCACTTTGGTAGGAATTTTATCTTAAAGAATTAAAATTTACCTTCAAATCCATTAGGAGGTATTGAAAGAGTTATAATTTGGGACATCATCTATGATATTTTTATTTAAAAAGATAAGGATGATGGTGATAATCAACATTTAAATAGTGCTCAGTATATGCAAGACACTGCTGTAAGTATTTAGCATATATTATCTAATTATCTTTACAATGTCATCCAAAAGATCACCAGGATAGCTAAATAGTAGAAACGAGGGCTTTGTTGGTATATCAGTTTACAGAGCAGTTAGAGATAGTTTCCAGCTTGGACCAAAGCGCTCTGTCTTTGAAGAAGGAAAGGGCAGATTGGCTTTTATGCCTCTCAGGTTCTATGTCATATAATAGAGTCATACATATTCAGCAGGTTTGGTGGGAAAGCTCTACATAAGAGGAGAGTTGAGCGCATGTGCAGTGGGTAAAAATACAAAATATGCAGCCCCTATTCATTTTGGGGTGGAATTTTAGCATTAAAATGAGGCAGAATTTCGCTATTTTTGTAAAAAGGTAGATGGCTTAAGGTCTGAAGTTGCTTATCAGGAAAGAATATTTGCAAGGCCTGTCCTCTGTCTAAACAGAGTTGTAGTGGTCTGAGTTGTAAATCAGAATTAAGAAGGGTCTGACAATTTGTCTGATAGCTCCTATTGTTAGGGAGTTTAGCAAGGGTGTGTTTTCTCTTATTGCTCCAGGTATTTAGGGAGTTGCCATGCCAGTGGAGCCCTAAACCCTCAGCCAGTAGGTAACTTTTGTTTCCTTAACCTAAGTATCTGTAGTAGTTGATAAAGGAGCATCTATTTTGGTCTCTCAGGTCACAACAAGAACCCTAAGACCTCCCTGGCAGCACTGTGAAAAATTGTACTTGAAATTGTTACAATAATCCAAAGGAGACCAGATGGAGCTGTGGACATGCAGAAGAAATGTGATTGAGGAAATTTTAGCCAGTAGAATCTACAGGACTTAATAGCTCATTTAATGTACAGTGTGAGAATTAAATAAAAAAAAGAAAGTGGTAAAGATGACTGCCACATACTTGGCTTGGCTGCCTGCATGGCTGGAGTTAACATTCAGCAAGACAGGGCATGAAGGTGGCAGCTAGGGGACAGAAAATGGCAGAACAGGCATGGCCATTCATAAGACAAACATCTCTGTCATGCCAGACACTAGACAAGGAACTGGGTCAACAGGGTTGTGTCTAACATATAAATCCATGTTGTCAGGAAATTCAAATTCATTGCAGAGAGAGACAAGATAAAGCAGTTATGCCCCAAAAGCACAGGCAACAAAAGCAAAAATAGACAAATGGGACTATACCAAGCTAAAAAAATTTCTTTACAGCAAAGAAAACAATAAAAAAAATAAAGAGACAACCTATGGAATGGGAAAAATATTTACAAATCATATATCTGATAAGGGGTTAATATCAAAATGTATAAGGAACTCAATGAACTCGATAGTAAAATAAAACTCAATTAAAAATGAGCAAAGGATATGAATAGACCTTTCTCAAAAGAAGACATACAAATGGCTAACAGGTAATA
>NW_012152064.1:493701-495977 GCF_000956105.1 Propithecus coquereli
AATTAAAGTTCAGTCAAATAACAACCACATGGAATATTTGTTCACTGTCATAAAACCAAATTAAATATTTACCAAGACTACCTTAAAAATAGGTCTGCAAAACAATAATCTAGAGAAGATTCTTAAACTACAGATATCTTATTAATTTTTGAGTGGTCAAAATTTAGAGCAGTTAAATATACTTAAATTCATTCTTGCGTTGAGTAATTCCTTTCCATATCTGCTTAGCCTTGTAAAAGTTATCACTGACAGTAGAGAACCAGAACATCTTAACTTCCTTGAGCCTCATTCTTGTCATATGCAATATGTCCTTATGGACAGTTAGACAATTAAACAAGAAAATATGTGAAAACACACATTTTTCCTGGCATGTACTGGGCATATGTAGTAAAAATTGGCTCTTCAATTAACAGGATATAAAGTCTGGCCCATTGTTCTTCGAAAAGCTGATTTAAATTCCTTATTTCGCAAACTGTAAATCATTGGATTGAACAATGGAGTAAGGATGGTATAAGACACAGATATTAGGGTGTCTTGGCTTGAAGAGTAATTGGACTTGGGCCTTAAGTAGATGAAAGAAGCACAACCATAGTGAACAGTTACAACAATGAGATGGGAAGCACAGGTGGAGAAGGTCTTATATCTTCCAACAGAGGAAGGGATTTTTAGAATGGCAGAGATGATGCGTATATAGGAGACCAGGATGAGTAACAGAGGAATAACCAAAACAAAGACACCGAGCATGAATATGACCAACTGACTGATGCGGGAGTGGTGAGATGCCAGTTTGAGGACAGGAGATATGTCACAGAAGAAGTGATGGAGCTGGTTGGAGGAGTGGAAGGGCAAGTGAAATATCAGGGAGGTGATGACCAGGGAGACAGTGAAGCCACAAGCACAGGCAGCAGCCACTAGTCCTATACAAATCCTATGTCCCATGAGCACCATGTAGTGCAGTGGGTTACAAATCGCCACAAAGCGATCATAACCCATGGCCGCCAGCAAGAGGGAGTGAGAGCAGCCAAGGAAGAGGAAGGAAAACATCTGGATGGCACAGCCCAGGAAGGAAATGGTCTTCTTCTGGACCAGCAGGTCAAACAGCATCTTGGGTACAATGACAAAGGTATAACAAGTTTCAGAGCAGGAGAGGACAGCGAGGAAGAAGTACATGGGGGTATGAAGGGCTCTGTCCAGCACAATAGTGGAAATGATGATGGCATTGGTGCCCAGAGTGATCAGGTAGAGGAGCAGGAAGACAGCGAAGAGCAGCTGCTGCAGCCTGGCCAGGGAAGAGAAGCCAATGAAGACAAACTCTCTCACCACAGTCTCATTGACCTGCTCCATAGAAGGCACTTCTATACAGGAGAGTCAGGCAGGGACAGAGGTAGAGGCCAGGATCTGGGAAGCAGAGTAGTGCTGGGGACACTCAGCACAAAGTTTGCAGGTGGCAGACATTTCCAGATATTTGGTGAAATTTCTTCATTCCATCTTTAAAATATTTGCTAAAAGAAAAATTAATGCCAAATATGCAACAGAATAACTGACAGTTTGGAGGCTTTCTCTCATGTGAAGAACATGTTATCCCTCTATTTTAGGATCAGGAAATTATCTAATAGTTTTCCCTTTTATGTAACTTATGGATTATTATTTTTCTTGCTCAATATAAGCCCAAAAAAACTAGCCCTCCAAAAGTGAAAAATATTGTTATTTTTGGCTATATGAACCTGATCAGAATGTAGAACAAAAGAATCAATATTGTTCAGACATAAACGTGAACTTCAGTTTATCCAACCATGAAATGAGAAGGAAAAGAAAGAATAAGATGATCTCAGACTATAAGCATGAGAGCACTTGATATTGATGACTTACATCCTGAGATAGGTGGTAAGATATCATATACTTTATCTTAATTATTCATGACAGCAATCTTATGTCAGTACTCAAAATAATAAGAAAAACAAACAAACAAAAACCTTTAGCTTTACTTCTGACAGACTAACAAGAGACCAATGAGAACTACTACTGAAGGTTCCACAAGCTATAACACGAATCAAGAGTGGAAGAAAAGATAACACTAGTGTGAAACAAAAATTCTCTTTTTTCAGGAAGACAGTCACCAGCGTGGTAAAGAGAGGCTATTAACTTAGTGGCATTTTGCAAAACACTTTACTTTTCCATTCTGAGATATCTTGGAAAATCTCATAGAAATGGAGTTTTGCAGAAATGACTTAGAGTTCGCCACAAAGAGTGATAGAGAATGTATAATTGGGAAGTTT
>NW_012152064.1:497917-499531 GCF_000956105.1 Propithecus coquereli
ACACAGCAGAGAGATAAATGGGAAAGTAAGAGAAGAGACAGAGGTGTAGTACCTGTTTCATTTAATCATGAGTCCACCAATCTTTAAAAAAAGAAGAGAAAGAAAGAAAGAGAGAGAGAGAGAGAGAGAGAGAAGAAAGAAAGAAAGAAAGAAAGAAAGAAAGAAAGAAAGAAAGAAAGAAAGAAAGAAAGAAAGAAAGAAAGAAAGAAAGATAGATCTAGCTAGGAGCAAGCATGACCCAGTGTGATCGTCAAGAAAAATTCCAGGAACTATAGGGACCATTTCCAATCACTTGTAGTACCTGGGTGAAAAGCAGCTCCTTATTCTCCTTTTTAACCCTCCTACTTACCAGAAATGCCGTATGAACTCCAAGTGGGGACAAGGCAGAGGCTTTCTTAAGCACTACTCATCACTCCAGTCCAGGCCCCACAAAGCCCCAGACTAGGTCAGTGTTCTCAATGCTCAGTATGTACTCTCTTCCCTCCAATTTAGAGAGAAGCAGCTATTTGGTACAGGGGTTCCCTGACAAATAGAATCTAAGCCACAGACCAGAGTCTAAGGAAATGACAGCAGAAGAGAGGGAATCTGCCTTGAGGTAGAAGCTCTCTTCTGCATCAATAGTGCTAGCTGCCTCTATCCGTCAGGACTCTCAGCTTCTTGAAATAAGTCACTATCTTCAGAAGTTCCAGTGACCAACATGGGGTGTGGTTATTAGAAACATGCACTGTGATCACTGGACTCCTGAGGCTAGATCTACTGCCCTGGAGACATTGTCTTGGGATTAATTAGAAGTCAAATTTATTTTGTAAAAATAATGTCAGCAGTTTCTCAAAGATGGCTTCAGTTGAAGAGCCTGGGGAGATGGAGCCATGAGCATAATTAGCCTAGGAAGGCATTGAAAGTTGAGTCCATCTGTGATGGATTCTGAAGGAGAATCCACCACAATTAAGACTGTAATGCAGCAGACCAAGTGGAAAATTTTTACCAAATTTTAAGTCGGGAGACTGATGTATTTGTCCAGTGACTCTCAACTTCAGTGTTTGTAAGACTCAAGAGACGTCTTACTCACAAATTTATCTTCCAGGCCCCTGCCTCCAGAAATTCAAATTAGGAACATTGGGATGTTCTGCAAAAACCTAAATTTTTAACAAGTACCTAAAATCTAGTTGAAATCTATTTTCAAATTGCTTGTTATCTTATGAATTATTTTACCAGAATGAAAAAATATTATATAATTGTGAATTTCACCTAAGCTAATCTATAAAGTCAATATAATTCCAACCCAAATCTCTGAATGAATTTTGAAGTCAACCTGACAATCAGATTTCTAAAATTTATATGAAACAATAAGACAATTTTGAGAAAGAACAAATAATATAGGGGCTCATTGTTCCCAATACTAAGATTCCTTATTAATAAAAAGAGCATGGTATCGATGCAGGAAGAGATAAATAGTATAGAGACAGAAAGGAGAGCTCAGAAATTGATCTGTGTATATTTGGGGACTTAGTCTTTGGCAGAAGTCACCTCACAAGTCAGTGAGAAAATTATGATTATTAAGTAAATAATATCAGGAAATCTCTGTGTACCCCACCACTCAGAAGGAGGTGACCA
>NW_012152064.1:499581-500640 GCF_000956105.1 Propithecus coquereli
AGAGCCTAAACCCATTGGCAGGGTGCAGCAGGCAGACACAGGAGGGCCAAGAGGGAAAGTGAAAGCTGAGATTGTCTTGAAATATGAGATGAAACATACAACTAGATAAAGGAGAGGACCTATTCCAAAGAGAGAAGCAGCTCGTGAGAACACAGAATCATGTCACCTTGGAGCTTCAGAGTGCATAACTAGGCACATAGTGGAATGGATAATAACATTAGAAATAATAATACTGGAGAGGTAGGCAGAAACTAGATGATAAATCCATGCTAATGAATGAATCTTGGCTTCATCTTGTATGGCAAGGAGAGCCACCGGACGGTTTTCCATGGGTTTTCTGGCCATTCTGGAACTCTAGCCCTCTGTTAATATTAACTCAATCTCTTTGCTTGTAATTACTTGAGATATTTCAGCAATGATGCAATGCTTTAAGTTTCCTGAAGAGAGTAAATTAGTATGATGTTCAGGGAATAAATGTGGGATCTAAGATAAGACAGAATGTGAAGAACACACATATACATGGAGAGGAGACTCCACAAAGAGGTTCCACTCTCAAACACAGGAAGGACGAACAACCTCAAGTAAAGACAAAGACATTTCAATATGTAGGTTGAGGGGTAGATCTGGGGCCAAAAAGGGCCACTAAGGTTTGTTGCAGATTGTGTGGGACCAAGGTTGCTTTTCATCTTCAGGGAAGAGAGGATGGAGATAGATAGATTTTCTGCTTCTCTTCCTTGGAGCTAGACAGCTTGAATACATCTTTGCTCTCCTCAGTTGCTCCCATCAGCTTGGATACATCTTTTCTCTCATATTAATTTCTTTTCATTCAGAACCAGTATTTATTTGAAGTTAAAAACTAATTTACAAAAGAATACATTTTGAAAACAAATTTAGTTTTCCCACTTAGTTCTGGTTACACCTGTGCAGCACAAACTTTCCAAAGTCACCTTAAAGCCTTTTTGAAACAAGGTAGGAAAGAAAAAAATAAGCAATTACTAATAATTAATTAATAATCTCATCATAAAAGACTGAAATTGACTATGCTATTTAATTTTAAGA
>NW_012152064.1:502610-503410 GCF_000956105.1 Propithecus coquereli
GAGATATCTTGGAAAATCTCATAGAAATGGAGTTTTGCAGAAATGACTTAGAGTTCGCCACAAAGAGTGATAGAGAATGTATAATTGGGAAGTTTTCCAGGCTCCACTTTCCTGCTATAAACCATAGGCTTTGTATCTTTTATATATCATTGTGTTATTAAGATTCCTTTTGAACATTCTGCTACCAAAAACAGTTTGCAAACTGCTAGAAATAATTATTTCTAAAGTCATTTTAGGTTTAATTTTTCGATGGGTACATTTACCAGTGGCCCAATCTAATAAAGAAAGTGCTGTCTGGATGCAAAATCATCCAGCGTATATTGGCTGTAGCCATTCTTTATTTATATACTTCTGAGGATTTTACATCATTTTGTGTTGAGGAATTATTGGCATCTACCACCGGAACATTTTTGTTGATTTTGCACTTTTCTAGTCAACCCTTTGATTCCTGTGCCCTAAGTTATTACTAAATCACAGGACATGTCTGAAACTCACTGCAAGTATCCCTAGAATTAGGAAAATGATATTTTTTTGTTTATTACTATAAACATGTCCTAAACTTAGTAGTAATTATTTATTTTACTGAAGTTAGTGTAACTATAAAGTTACCATTATTACATGTAAATATATAGACAGATATACCACTTATATTTTCATTATGTGTGTATGTGTGTTTGTGTATATGTGTGTGTGTGTGTGTGTGTTTGTGTGTGTGTGTACTAGTTATATGTTTCTATATCAAAGTAAAAGTTTCCCTACATAATAACTCCTCCTGGACAAATGGATTTCTGTATATTCAA
>NW_012152064.1:504282-504609 GCF_000956105.1 Propithecus coquereli
GGCATCCATGAGATATTTGGATGATGGGAGAAAAGGGAAGCCATTGTTTTTCTGGCAGCATGATATGCCACCACTTGTCAGATGATGGATGTGGGCTTTTGCTCGTGATGTTCAGATTTCCTGAGTATCACCCATCAGTGCCACAACAGCTAAGGCCATCTGTGGGGGTTTCCTATGATCCTTGCAATTTTAAAAATCAAAAACAGCCTTCCTGACATTCATTCTCTGAGGCCTCCAACATGTATATAAGCCTCTAAATCTTCTATCAAACCTGTTACTTTAAATATCCAGAGCAGCTCCTGACTTACTCTCAGAAAGCAACAATAT
>NW_012152064.1:508149-508566 GCF_000956105.1 Propithecus coquereli
TGATATTTTTGAGATTTACCCATATTGTGGCATTTATCAGTTCATTCTTTTTATTGTTTAATAGTATTCCATTTCATGAATGCACCACACTTTATTCATCCGGTTAATTTTTTATGTAGTTTTGTTTTATTTCAAAAACTTTAGAGGGTACCAGTGTTTTTTGTCATGTGGATAAGTTGTATCATCCTGAAGTCAGGGCTTTCAGTGTACTCATCACCGGAATAGTGCACATTGTACCGGACTGGTAGATTTTTATCCCTTACTCCTTTCCACCCTTCATAGTTTCCAATGTCCAATATGACTTTTTATGACCATATATACGCTTTGTTTAGCTCTCACTTATAAGTGAGAACAGGTGGCATCTGTTTTTCCATTCCTGAGATACTTCACTTAGGATAATGGTCTCCAGTTCCATCC
>NW_012152064.1:510151-510511 GCF_000956105.1 Propithecus coquereli
CTGACTGCTATTTAAATTTTCTCTTTGTCACTTGTTTCAGCAATTAGATCATGATATCCCTAGCTATTGCTTTTCTTGTGTATATCCTGCTTCAACCCATTTAAATTATTTGACTTATGAGTTTATATTTGTATCAAATCTGAAAATTTTTCCAATTATATCTCCCAACAATTTTTTTGCCTCCTCTCTTGACACTCCACATGCGTGTTTTTAACTCCTTTCTATTGCTCCATCAGTTACTGAGACCATCTTTATTTTTTGATACTCTTTTTTTTTTTCCTCTTTGAGCTTCCTTTTGGATGTTTTCTATTTCTGTTTCTCCAAGTTCATTGATCGTTTTTCTTCAGTATCTAATCTATA
>NW_012152065.1:0-403 GCF_000956105.1 Propithecus coquereli
ATTAATTTCTTTCTATTTTTGGTAGAGACGGGGTCTCACTCTTGCTCAGGCTGGTTTCGAACTCCTGAGCTCAAACAATCCACTCGCCTCGACCTCCCAGAGTGCTAGGATTACAGGCGTGAGCCACGGCGCCCGGCCTCACAGCCCTAAATTGATCATTGTTGCTAGAGGGACAAACTCTTGCTGATTGATGGGGAGAGGCTGCGTTAGTTCATATGGGCACTGTTATCAGAAAATGATAGAAAATATTCTTGTTTTGTTCTCCTCTTCCACCCACCCCCCAAAAAATCCCAGAAACAAACAAAACGGAGATGTCACTACACTAGCATTTTATGTATTAAAACGTCCCAGGGCTATAAGACTACACAGAGATCTTTTTTCTGGGGAGGATGACTGATTTCCA
>NW_012152065.1:744-2003 GCF_000956105.1 Propithecus coquereli
TTACTCAGAAGGACATGATCTGTCTAGTAGACAATCTTGCGTACGATGCTAGGGGCTGTTCAGGGCACACTGAATGTATAGAGTCAGGGGTATTTGAATACTTGATGACAGACCTTGAACCCAAACTTACTTAAGGTAAAATTGCAGATGGCTAGAGGAGGTATTGGCTCAAACAACTCAAAAGTCCATAAGTAGCTTTCAGGCATAGCTTGATCCAGGAATTTAAAGTTGTGAGCACTAATCTCTCCCTACCTCTTGTCTCTGCTCTCCTTGTGCTTGGCTTTTTACTTAGGTGGTCTCCTCATGTGGCGGGTTCCAGCAGGTCCTCACTTATATCTTCCAAGCTTCAGGTTCAGCAGGAAAAACTCCTTTCCTTTTCCAATGATTAAAACAAAGGGTCCCTCCATGAGCCTTAGATGTCTACCCGTGGGCATGTGCTCAGCCCGGTATCAGTGATCAATTGCCGCGTAACAGACTACCCCAACACTGTGATGGTGACTTCCAGCAAGGTGATTATTTATTACTTCACAGTTTCTGTGGGACAGAAATTCAGACAGAGCCCTGCAGGGACAGCTTGTCTTTGCGTGTCTGAAGCCTCAGCTGAGAGACTCCAAGGCTGAAGTCCGGAGTCGTCTCCAGGCTTGGCTGGGGCTGCAGAGTCCAGTTCTAAGGTGGTTCACGCAAATGGCCAGCAAGTTAGTTTTAGTTCTTTCTACCCGGACCGCTCCACGGGGCTGCTTGGGTCTCCTCCCAGGATGGCGCCGGCTTCCCCCAGACAGCAAGAAAGGAATGGCGATGCCTTTCACGACCTGCCTTTGGACATCACGCTCCGTCATCTGAGCTACATACTGTTCGTTAGGAGCAAACTGGCAGGTCCAGCCCACCTGGGGGGAGTGATGGTGGGGTTGGGCTTACCCTTTAGAGGAATGAGTGATAAAAGAATTTGCAGACATAATTTAAGACTACCACAGCCCTAAATTGATCATTGTTGCTAGAGGGACAAACTCTTGCTGATTGATGGGGAGAGGCTGCGTTAGTTCACGTGGGCACTGGTACCAGAAAATGACAGAAAATATTCTTGTTTTGTTCTCCTCCTCCATCCACCCCCCCAAAAAATCCCAGAAACAAACAAAACCGAGATGTCACTACACTAGCATTTTATGTATTAAAACGTCCCAGGGCTATAAGACTACACAGAGATCTTTTTTCTGGGGAGGATGACTGATTTCCAAAACTTTTGAATTCTTGTTTTCCGCTAG
>NW_012152065.1:6447-7885 GCF_000956105.1 Propithecus coquereli
TTTCACCTTTATTTCAGTGCTCAGTTAAACGTGCACCAGTAAATGCTTATGAGATTGGGGTTTCGTCATGGTGGAATCTGCTAGAACCAGTAAAAATGTCTGGCTGTTGCTACTTTTTAATGAGCTTTATCTTTTAAAAGAATCTAATTAAGAAAGATATTTATTTGATGTGTTCACATGGCAAAGTCTCCAGTGTGTGAGGCATAGCATCGACATTAATAAATCATCACTGGTAACAATTCAGAGCATTTGTGCTGAACACAGAGCCTCAGCCTGTCCCTTGGAGTGAAGACGCAAACACGTCTGCAGAAAGTTCCCGGTCGCGTGACACCAATTTCTGAACTGTCAGGCTCTTTGTTCAATTCTGGGAAGTACTTTAGAAAACATTCTGATTCTTACAGAGAACATGGGTATAAAATGTCCTGTGCACAACTAGACCCCTATAAATAAACAAACTGAAACAAAACCAAGTTTACAGCAACAGGTGTAAGCCCTCACATCCACCTGAGCCCCTTGACGTCTGAACCTCGTGTTTGCAGGAATCTCGATGTCGTCTTTGGCTGACATTTTTACCGCCACCATATCCTTTTAACGTGTTTCATCTTTGCACGGTTAATTTCCCCGTGAGCTTTAAAATAAGTGACTGGTTCACAACCGCTGTGGCAGCAGGCTTGGCCCATTTAAAAGACAACTGTATTACAGGGTTCAGAGTTGGGTTATTACTAAGGGGCACTGGGGAGCATCCTTCACCCTGAACTTGGAAGAACTCACCTGGCCCCTTCCTCCTGTCTCTCTGAATCACATGTCCACTGGCGTCCCAGACCACGGCTCTGCCAAAGAGAGAGAGACTCATCACTGCTTTCAGACTTGGCCTGTCGGTTCCGCAGCTCTCATATCCAACACCCCAGATATTAAGTCGGGGATCAGAGTTTTCGAGTCTACTAACATATGGGAACTCCACATTTCAATAGGGGCTCTTACCAAATGGGAAGCCACTGCGATATAGGTGTGAACATTTTTCTCTTGCTGTTGAGAACTTTTGCAAATATTCCCACCTAGTTGACAAGATGGATTGTGTGAGGTGGGGTGGTGTGTTGGGAGGCCCATGGGTTTGTTCTGGTGCTCACACAGTGCCAAGATGGAATTTTGGCCCTGGCATTTACTAATTGTTAAGGCTGAACATTCTCTGATCGATTTTCTTATCTGCATAATGGGGTATACTAATGTCATAATTTATAGCACTGTTGGGAGGTTCAAATGGGATAATGTATACGAAATACCTACGCCAGTGCCGCGCGAGGAGTTGACCTCGTAAAACTCAGCTCCCTCCCTGCTGTTTTGGTCTCCAGCCTCCCGATCAGCTACATTCACGTCATGTAAGTGATAAAGCTATATTTCTTTTTTTTTTTTTTTTTTGGTTGATGGTGTTGTAATTTAA
>NW_012152065.1:18595-19480 GCF_000956105.1 Propithecus coquereli
TTTGTGGATTGAACTTGGAAAGTGTTTGTTTTTAAATTTCTGGGGAACTATCTCCTAAGCATTTATAAAGAAGAGCCACTAGACATACACTCTAGGAAAGGAATTCAACCCTCGGAGCCAGAAACTTGGCAAAGGCTCTCTGGTCAATCCTCGAAGAGGCTGCATGGGGTGGGCGAGAGGCTGGAAGCTCTGGAGGGGTCAGTGCCCAAGGTCACTGGAAGGTCAGGTTTGCAATCACTCCTAACTCCGTGCCTTTCCACCATGCCAGGTACGTTCTAAAGAGGAAGAAGAGCCTCTCTGAGTGGGGGTCTCTAAAGTGGGGGGCCCCCGGGGAGTGTGGAAGGAACATATGAGAGCTTTTATCTACAATTTCAATTTTATCCCAATTTTTTAAACATTTATAGCTTATATTTTATAATGCACATAATCTATTAGTGCAGTAGTGTATGTACGTAATTCAAGCATAATCACATATATTTGGAGGGTGTGTTTTAAAATATTTCATACTGATCAGGGGTGCATTTGATTTTAGTAATGACAGGTGTGGATGTCAGTGGGTGTGACCACTTGCTCACACGGCGTATGAGTCAAAACCTCAGTGGGGTCCAGCGTGGGAGTTTGACTTGATTTGCACTCACCTCCTGGGCATCAAAGGCCTCCAACAAAACCATACACTATTCATGTGATTTTTTTGGGTCCAGATCTCCTCTTTTTAAGCTCCTATTCCCTTTCCCTTCAGATCTTCCAAGTGACCTTCTGTGATTTGGTTCAACATTCGTAGTGTTTTCAACACTGTGCCGCGATAACTCTCCTCATATCCGTATTTTTAAAACATGTGCCCCATCTTTTTTTTTTAAAAGGCCCGAATGTTTATAGCAGCACAAT
>NW_012152066.1:0-368 GCF_000956105.1 Propithecus coquereli
CTATCTTTGATAGTACACAAAAAAGAAAACTACAGACCAGTATCTCCTATGAACTTAAATGGAAAAATCCTCAACAAAATATTAGCAATTTGAATAAAAAAAAGTATAAAAGGAATTATACACCATGACCAAGTAGGATTTATTCTAGGTATGCAAGGCTGGTTCAACAGTCACAAACCAATCAATGCAATCTACCATATCAATAAGCTAAAGAAAAAAATCCTATGTTCATATCGATTGATACAGAAAAAAGTGTTTGAGGCCGGGCGTGGTGGCTCATCCCTGTAATCCTGGCACTCTGGGAGGCCGAGGCGGGTGGATCGCTCAAGGTCAGGAGTTCGAGACCAGCCTGAGCAAGAGTGAGACCC
>NW_012152066.1:5313-7221 GCF_000956105.1 Propithecus coquereli
CTACATAGTAGTTAAAATAAATAAGGTTTATCTATAGTATTCCCATGTCAAGACCTCCAAGACATACTGAGTGAAAAAAGCAAGATGCAGTACAACACATATAGCAGGATACTTTGATACGACCACACAGAGACAACCAAGACAAAACTTAACCAAAAAAAAGTCACTGTCCTCCTGGCACTTATAGTCCAGTGGCAGAATACAGACATTAAAGCAAAGCACAAATACTACATAATTACAAGCTGTGACAAGTACCTGGCAGGAAAATAAAATGATGGCCTAGAGAGGCATAATCTAGATTTTTCTGGCAGGTGTGGGTGGGGAGACAGAACTGAACTTTTCGAGGAAGTAAAAATTAGAGGGAGTTAGCTAGGCTGAAGGAATGGCTGGGGGCGGAGAGAGAGAGAGAGTGTGTGTGTGTGTGTGTGTGTCAGTATGTGTATGTGTAAGGCAGCAGGCAGTGGAGGGCAAAAGCCTTCCAGCACAGGAAACATGAAGTGCAAAGGCTCCGAGGCAGCAAAGAACTTGGCTTATTTAAGGAACTAAAGTAGCCCACTGGGGCTATAATAAGTTTTTTCCTCCTGTCTTGTCACTGAATGGGTTCACCTTCATTTATTTAACCATTCCCCTGCTGACAGAAAGTCCTTCCTTCTTAATACCAGGCAGTAAACACCTTTGTGTACTTATCTATATTTCTATATTTTCTATATTTAGGGTTCTCACCTCAGGATAAAGTTCCAGAAGTGGAATCACTGGGTAAAGGTCACAAACATTGATGGCTCTGGTTCCATACCGTTAAATGGGTTTCAAAAGCGCCATCCCAATCCCCACTCTCAGCAGCAGACTCCTGCGTGTCTCAGAGACTCACCAGCACGTTGATGATCATGCTGCTCTCCACGGTGACGGCTTTCACAAGGAGCTTTTTGGACCCATCCTTAGACTCATACCGGAGGACATAGAGGTCTTTATTGTTGTTCCACCCAGCTGGCAGCAGTTCTGATTTCTTATCACTGGGACCCGCCTAAGACACCAGGGATGAGAGGAGAAAGATCATGACCTTAGAACACAGAGATATAAAGGACCCTACAGATAATTTAATCCCACTCCCCCACTTCACAGATGAGGACACAGAGGTCAAGAGCAGTGACTCGTCTAAGATCATACAGCAAGTTAGAGGTCTAGGACCAAGGTCTCTGGATTTGTGTTCTACTGCTCTCTTCCTCATATCTGGCTGCCGTTATGACACTGCATTGGAACCTGTCAAGAGTCTGCAGCCTTAGTTTAATAATCATCTCCTTCTCATTCCCCTGCTAAGAATAAGGCAAATCATCTCAAGGGACACCGTAAAATTCTAAAACAGTGTTTTTCAAAGTTTAGACCTTGGGCCATCTGCAATAGGATCATCAAAGTGTTGACTAAAAACACAGATGTTAATGTAACACCTTAGCCCCCAGTTGCAGTGGTTTAACAAAAACTATAAACAATTTACATATATACACAAAATGTAGCATATGTACCAGATAAAAAGGATCATAAAATGGACCCCTGTGTATGACAGCTTTCGCCAGCTCAAGAAACAGAAAATCACTATTACTACTAAAGTCTTGGGTAGCATACCCCAATGAATGGCCTCCTTCTGCCTTAAGGGTAACCACTACTTCCTACTTTTTTTTTCTCTTTTTTTATTTCAGCATATTAATGGGGGTACAGATGCTTAGGTTATGTATGTTGCCCTTGCCCCCCCTCCCCGCCCAAGTCCGAGTTTCAAGCGTGTCCATCCCTCGGATGGTGTGCATTGCACTCTTTGTGTATGCATATACCCTCCCCCCTCCCCACTGCCCAACATCCAATAGATGTTATTCTTATATGTACACTTATGTGTTGATCAGTTAATACCAATTTGATGGT
>NW_012152066.1:9439-10696 GCF_000956105.1 Propithecus coquereli
AATCATATGGTTTTTGTTTTTGCTTCTGTTTATGTGGTGAATTACATTTATAGATTTGCGTCTGTTGAACCATCCCTGCATCTCCACTACTCCCTATTTTAAAAAATTTCTTTGCTTTTCCTTAGAGTTGTATTACTATACATGCAACCACAATATACTGATTCAAAGGTTTCTGAATTTTATATAAATGGCATCACTTCTGCCACTTGCCTTTTTTATTGAATACTGATTTTTGAGATTCATCCATGTCAATGCATGTGACTAGAGTTGATTCACACCCACAGCTACACAGCATCCCATCACATGAACATGCTGTAATTGACAGTCACTTGTTGATAGTGATTAGGAGTATTTCCAGTGTGTTTTGCTATCACAAACAATGCTGCTGTGAACATTCTTGTATACAACAAGTACACAAGTGGATAAATTTCTATAGAACATGGCTGGAGGAAGAACTTTTAATTCATAAGATAAGGTCAAATTGTTTTCCAAAGAGGTACTGATTTACACTCCCACTAGCAATGTGTTGAGAGCTCCTGTTGTTCCTGGTGGTCAGCAACATTGCTATTGTCCAACTTTTTAATGCTTGCCAACCTAGTGGGTGTAAAATGCATCTTGTAAATTGTGATGTCTTCCTTTCTTTTCTTTTTTAATAATCCTAGGACTTTCCTTTACACACTAAAGTTTGAGAAATAGTTCTCAAATTATTTCTATAGTAAAAACGAATACAGTGATTTCTAGGTGGGGAAAGATTTCTTAAACAAGATCCATAGAAGAAAAAAAAATGCTGCCTTTGAGACTGTTCATAACTTCTGCAAATCTTTTATTTCTTTAGAGATGGGATCTCGTTATATCATCCAGGCTGGTCTTGAACTCCTGGCCTCACGCAATCCTCCCACCTCAGCCTCCCAAGTAGCCGGGACTAGAGGTGTGAGCCACCGTGCCTGACTGCGAGACTGTTCATAATTTAAAGCTTCTATTCAACAACAGATGCTATGGACCAAGTTAAAAGGCAGCCTTAGACTAGTAAGAAATGTTTGCCATGGCTGCAAATCAAAAAGAATTAATAACCTACACATAAAGGCCTAGAAAATGAACAATAAGAATTGAGGACCCTCAAAACTGGCGATAAATACAAACAAGGAAAAGAGTGGCTAACAGGATATAAAGGGTTATTCAATTTCACTAGCAATCAAAGATACACAGGTTGAAATAATGAGACACCAGGTGACACCCATTTGGCTGGTATTATCCACT
>NW_012152067.1:0-1366 GCF_000956105.1 Propithecus coquereli
CTAATCAAATTAAAAAGCTTCTTCACTGCCAAGGAAACTATCATTAGAGTGAATAGACAGCCCACAGAATGAGAAAAAATATTTGCTCTCTACACGGCATGATTTTTAATATACCACAAGTGCCACTAACTAATTCAATGGCCTTACCTGTAAACAGAAATACTTTTGTGGTATTGTTTACAGGATTCAGGAGATACATCTCATCGGTTCCACCTGATCACTGAAATTCCATCATTGCTTCTATTACTGTGGGCTGAAGTGCTTGCTTTCTGGGATCCTCTTTGAGAAATTAACACCCCAAATAAGGTAAAGCTTTACTTAAGTCTCGAATCCTTAATGCCTGGCTGCTCAAAGTGTAATCCATAGGCCAGCAGCATCAGCATCTGCTGAAACATCTTAGAAAAGGACAGTCTTAGTCTCCGCCCCAGACTTAGTCAGAACCTGCATTTTAACAAGATCCCCAGGAGATGTATATGCACATCCAAGTTTGAGAAACACTGCCCCAAGGTGAGGGAGCTTGTCAGAAACTTCTGTTGCTGTTTGAGAGTATTTGTTATTGGCAGGAGTCGGGTGAGAGGAAGAGAGAGGACCTCTATGCAGAGGGGAGAATCCTGCTTCATAGAAGGATGGTGCATATGAATCTCACCTACATCCATCCTGCTCTTGTCTGGGACCTGCCCCAAGTACCTAACCACAGGAGGGAAGTGGTCAGTGCATCTGCCTGATTATTTTCTCACAACGCATGTTGGAATTTTCCTTAGAAATGGTCTAAGGAATTTTTATATGAAAGCATTTTTATATGAAAGCATGGATATGTTTTTCTGCCTTGTGTGGTAAAGAAAAGCTTCCCAAACCATGCCTCCCTAACCTTTATTTTTCATCCTGCCCCTTCCCTGAGCTCCCATCTCTATCTCGGACTTATTTCTGAGCATCATAATTTAAGGGTCTCGTAGTGCTTCTAACTCAAAATACCTAATGCCAGACACATCTTTCCCTCCTCTCTTTCTCTCCTCTGTTTCTATCAGTGGTCAATAGTGACACTGATTTGCGAATTAATCTGGTCTCTCATTCTACATGGAGTTATTACGTAGCTGCTGTGAATTGGTGGCTGTTAATGGTCGTGTTTTTAGGGAGCTCCTCTCAACAGGGCAGATGAACATGTAAACACATAATTACACCAAAAATGCACTCCGTGTGACATTAGGGTGGCACGGTACCATTCAGTAGCCACCAGCCACACGTAGCTACTGAGTGCTGGGAATATGGCTTGTATGGACTGAGAGGTCCTCCAAGTATAAAATTCACACTCTACTCCGAAGACTTGGAATTAATAAAAGAATGTAAACTGTTAATATTTTTAAAATTA
>NW_012152067.1:15161-16655 GCF_000956105.1 Propithecus coquereli
ACATTTTTTTAGTAAGAGAAGAAAATAATAAATGCTATTTTATAAACAAATCTTTTATTCTGGGAGATGAACCCAGTGGAATGAAAGTTGTGTGCTTGAAATTCCTGATGGAAATGATTTAACTAGGGAAGACTGTTTGAAGCTTTTGTATAGCCATTTAAAGAAAAAGAAAACTCATTAATTTTCATTTTATTCATGTGAAATGTGTGATTATATCCCTAGCAGATAGGAACCCTTTTTGTTGAGGTTACAAAAGGATATTAAGGACAAGGCAAGGCTTAGGAGAACAGATTGTTCCCATGGAGTTTGAACTACCTTTGACATTCTCGTGTATATATCAGCATTCAAATGCTTATTGTACATTTATCTTATACATTCATTAGTCAGATTATAGATGGTAACTCCCTACATTAGCACCTACCTCTAGCGAAATCAGACTATGGGCTATATTAGCATAGGCCATTAAGCTCTCACTGTTTGTGAATGTTTATTCAGACAAATACAGAAATTACAGAAATAACAGGTTCAGGAATTCTCTCTCTAGGCTGAATCCCAGATGTGCAATGTCTTGGATGTCTGAGGTTGCAGAAGCAAAGCAACGAGTTCCGTTGCAGTGACCACCTCTCACAAAATGGGCTCCTGGACAATTCAGAACGGTTTACAAGCCAGGTAGTCTTGGGGAGGTGAAGACATCTCAAGGGCAGACTCCTCGTTAGCAAAGGATCCTCCCTCTGATGCAGAGAAACTAAGACCAGGGCGCTTCTCAAAGGCAAGCTTATATGTGCATTTATGTGTTGATCAGTTATAAGCTGATATAAATTTCTAGGGGGCCATTGATTTGCACTAGGTTCCTGTACTGGATCCAGGAAACCAATATGTAGTCATTCATGCTAAATGAAACTAATCAACTTAGGCGAATACTCATATAACAAATAGCTGAGTTTCAGTCAATGGTAGGTGATTAGCGGATTCAAGTGAGACAAATTGCTGAGCTCTAACAAAGTAAATTGTTCTTTATGCTCCACTTTTGTTTTCTGTCCATAAATGCTGCCTGACCGTGTAGCTCACAGGAGCTCAGGGACACTTTGAACCTGTTCTGGTTCTGAGGGCAGCCAGATTTGCTTCACCAGTCTTGTCTTTTTTTTTTTTTTTCCTCCTTCAAATAAACTCTGATCAATTTAAACTTGTTTAAGGTTTTTCCTTTCTAACAATTCTAATAGAGGGAGATAAGCAGGAGACAAATGTATAAATGAGATAAGACACACCATATACATCTTTCAGTCTCGGGATTTGTCTGCATGGGGTCCTGTAGGTAGGCCCTGTAGGTATATTTAATAGAATATAAGCTTCCTGAAAGTCAGACCTGAAAGTCAGGCAGGAGGATCGCTTGAGCTCAGAAGTTTGAGACTAGCCTGAGTAAGAGTAAGACACTGTCTCTATTAATAATAGAAAAAACAATTAGCCAGTGTCTTGGCACATGCCTGTAGTCCCAGC
>NW_012152067.1:16705-17155 GCF_000956105.1 Propithecus coquereli
TTTCGTTTTTTTGCCCTCAGGATTTGCATTGCCCTGGTTGGGAACCCTTCCCCATGGTGTCCTCATACCCACGGGGCAGCCTGTGTGGGCACCACCTCTGGCTCTTTTGCTTATGCTCCGTTAATGGGTTGCAGCCCTGGAAGCACCACCTTGACAAGGTTAGCCTGCAAGGTGTAAGGTGAGTGAGTACCACAAGGTGGCAGCAGAGGACTAGCCTGGTTGGAGGCCTCTTGCTAGTGGAGCTGGGAGGCTCCGTGGGGGTAGGGAGATGGAGTTTCCTTACCACGGGGCAGGTTGAAGAAAAAGAGTGAGCCAATATTTTAGAGGACGGGAGATCAATACTAACAGGTGCAGGAAGATTCCAGGAGGGTGTTGAGGTGGGACTTGAATAGAAAGAAGAATAATCATGTGTTAAATGTTTATAATGAACTAGGCAATGTGCTTAGCACT
>NW_012152067.1:18542-18858 GCF_000956105.1 Propithecus coquereli
GTTTTTCTTATTAGTAATTTATACCAGAACTAAGGGTTTCTGCCTTATAACTTAAAAGGGGTAAGGCTTGGTCAGGTGTAAGTTAGGAGTAAATTTATGAAACTTGTTTCTCATGAAAAGAGTTACATCTTAAAATGATAAACAGGTTCAAAGAAGATTTAGGCAGATTTCTAGATATGATATCCATAGCAACTAGATTTTAGGGAAATTAAATGTTCTCGTTTCTAACCATTTGACTTGGACGTGGAGGATAACCTTGACTTTCCAGAAACCATACTTTTAGAGAAAGGCTCCTGGAACGATGTGCGTGCTACTA
>NW_012152068.1:0-357 GCF_000956105.1 Propithecus coquereli
TATGTAAACAAAATTGACCATACATATGTGGATACCTTCAAAGAAGACATAAAAATATAATTAGGGGCTGTAAACATAATAAGGGGCAATCATTTGAAAAAAGGTATAAAAAATTACAGTCAATAGAATCATTATTCCATTTTGATATTGTATTATTACTTTTAATATTCCTGTTCCGCCATATACTATTAAAGTGGATTATGTTCACTCTACTTATGCATACTTATATTTATCTTTATAAGTAACAAGCTTTATGTGGTTACAGATTTGCAGCTACATTACAAAGTTCATGAACTATCATGATTATTATTTCACACCACTTACTCATTTAACAAAAATTTTTTTAGCTCTATTTGG
>NW_012152068.1:2782-3148 GCF_000956105.1 Propithecus coquereli
CCAAATATATTTTTCTCATTGTATTACAAACAACAGTGTTATTAGCATAAATCCTACACAGACTTTGTCATGGAGTCTTTAATCTCTTTTTGACAGTTTGAAAATATTTTTTCCCTCAGATTTAGCTTTTTGTATATCTTCATGAACTTTTAAATGTTCAGGTGGATGAGTAAACATATTACTTCTACTGTCATCATGCTAACCAAAAAGTACAATGAAATGTTTTTAAAAAGAGGGGAGGATTAATGAGATACAGTCCCCAAATTTATCCTTTGCACAAGCTTACATTTAGATGTAGTTTTTTAGTACTGAAAAACACTTTAAATCATCTTCTGTAATCTGCTTGGTAAAATAATTTGTGTGGAA
>NW_012152068.1:4673-5095 GCF_000956105.1 Propithecus coquereli
GAATAATATATTTTTAAACAATTTTCCAATTGTTTCTGTATTTGTTAGCATACGTTAGCTGCTAAAACAGACTTCCAAATTTCAGAGATATAACCCAGTACAATTTTTATTTCTTGCCTACACACCATTTCAAGGCAGCATTAATCATAATTTGGGGTAAAACTGGAATGGGGGAGGGCTTTGCTCCATGCAGTTTCTCACTGACCTAGTGTGATCGATACTGCCATTTTCATCACAGAACTCCTCAAATCTCCTTGGGCACTGATTTGTGGCTAGAAGAGGAAAGAGAATGGATGAATAAAACTTGGAGGAGATTTTTAAGAATCAAGCCTAGAAGAGGTGCATGGAAATTCTCACATGCGATTGCCTCAGGCTCAGTCACATGCTAGACCTAACTGCAATGGGTCTGGGAAATATAGTTT
>NW_012152068.1:7979-8185 GCF_000956105.1 Propithecus coquereli
AGCCCTTTATGGGATGTGTAGAGAGCAAATATTTTCTCCTATTCTATAGGCTGTCTATTCTCTCTAATGATAGTTTCCTTGGTTCTGCAAAAGCTTTTTAATTTGATCAGATCCCATTTACTTATTTTTGTTGCTGCTGTGATTGCTTTGGGGGGTCTTCTTCGAAAATTCTTTTCCTAGGCCGATGTGTGAAAGGGTCTTCCCAA
>NW_012152069.1:0-1462 GCF_000956105.1 Propithecus coquereli
GTGAGCTAGGCTGACGCCACGGCACTCATTCTAGCCAGGGCAACCCAGTGAGACTCTGTCTCTAAATAAATACATAAATACATAAATGAAAGAAAGAAAAGAAAAGAAAGAAAGAAGGAAGGAAGGAAGGAAGGAAGGAAGGAAGGAAGGAAGGAAGGAAGGAAGGAAAAAGAAAGAAGGAAGGAAAGAAAGAAGGAAAAAAAGAAAGAAAGAAAGAATTAAAACTCATCAAATAAAATAGAAATCCATGAGTCCATAGGGTAAAATGCCAACTAATAAATATAGAAGAAATGATGAAGCTAAGAAAAGTCATCAAAAGGTCTATAACTCGGGAGTTGTTAGAAAATACACACTAAAGTATTTGGTAATGGAGGGCCATGTTGAATGTTTTAAAAGATGTACATGAGTGTGTGTTTGTGTGTATATAAAAACAAATGAGGCAAGATGTAAACGCAGTGAATCAGGATAGAGGGTATATGGACATTTCTTTTCCCATTTTTGCAACTTTTTTTAAGTTTGAAATTATATAAAAAGTTACCACAAGATGGGTTCCATTTAGTTCTTTGGCAAGATATTGTTCTGAAACCCACCATCATGAGGAAATGACATATAACATACATATCACATAGGATAAAAACAGTGTCAGCCTCTGGATATTTTATTACACAACCTGAGTCTAAAGTTTTAGCTTTTTAAACTATGAACACTGAAGTGTTGTTTCAGAAAATAAAAGTACTATCCCACTTTCAATCCCATAAAGAAGAATCAAAGAAAACAAGATAGTTTGCAGTCTAAAGCGAAGTCCTGAAGCATATCTTATGACTGCAGTCCCCAACCCTCCGGGACTACTGACCAGTACCAGTCGGTGGCCCATTAAGGATCAGGCTCAGAGCTCCGACCCCCACCGCCCCCATCCCTGGAAAGCTGTCTTCCATGAAACTGGTCCCTAGTGCCAAAAAGGATGGGGACTGCTGTCTCATGAGATTCTGGCTTAAAGGCCCACTTCCCTTTGTCCCCATGATCATTACTCAAAACCATTCCTAAAGGGCATACTCAAACACTCAGAACAAAGTTCCATTTTTTAAAAAATTCAAAATTAAATGGCAGGAAAAGATAGAAAACAATGTAATTATTAAAATCCCAAACTCTTTAAGCCCTTTTCATTAATTCTTTTTTCATGTATCTTTCTTAAATTGTATTGGGATGGCTAGCCCAAATGTTTCCTTATTTCAGTGTAGCTATTGCCCAGGAACATGAGGATACTGTTCTCAGATTCTTCTATGCCTGGGAAGGAGGAAACAGCGTCAACTTGTCAGATATTCAGTATACAGCATAGTACTCACTCATCGTAACACTCCAAACCTGAAACTCCTGTATTGGACACAATATGAAATTCTTCAGGAATTAAAGTATCTGTCAGTGTCTTTGGCTTTAAAAAAACAAAAAAAGAAAAGAATGAATA
>NW_012152069.1:1512-2477 GCF_000956105.1 Propithecus coquereli
ACTCCTGTATTGGACACAATATGAAATTCTTCAGGAATTAAAGTATCTGTCAGTGTCTTTGGCTTTAAAAAAACAAAAAAAGAAAAGAATGAATATATTAATAGGTGAAAAAAATTGAGTTCCACAAATCCTAACTCCTAACCCAAATACTATTTATTAAGTTGAGAGGTTTTGATTACAGAAATAACAATATTAGTAATGTGGGTCACAGCAAATAACAAAAAACAAAGTAGAGCACAAATCTCCAAAATAACCACGAATCAGAAAACTTTGGTTCTAGTATTAGTTACACACATCCCATATACTCAGAAACGTATTGATTATTTTCTTTTAAATTCAGCAGGAAATTTAAAACTCAACTTAGCAAAATACCAAACATAAGAATTCTACAACTTTATATGTAGATTTCTTGGGGGAAAATGTCTCCCATACGGTATTTTCTAAAGTGGATAACTGTGGTTTGGAAAAATAAGATATCTTTGATCTTTTCCGGCTAAATATCCTTTTTAAGAAATAATTGGAAGACTGGTAAGCAATGCAGATTGTTGTTATCGTATGACATTGGTTTATATTTCGGGGAAATGATTTTAAAGAGGAGAGAGAAGGAGAAAAGGTTATTTGTAAAATACTTTACCTTATGAGGCACAATGACACCGTCATGTGGCTGTAACGAACGGTCCAACTGCGGGGGACAAACTGTATTCTCCCTAGTCTCCCCTCTTACATATTTAACATCATACAGAAAAGAAATGTCCCTAAAAAATAAGAAAAATATACTTACAAAATAAATTTTCTCTCTGGCTACTAAATAAGAGTAAGGTCCACACATGTCCTTCTAGGAGGTAAAATGGCCATTTGTGTCAGCAAAACTTATCTCCTTACCAAACACTTTACTACGACAGGCATTAAACAGGAGTTTCCACCACACTCTTCCTCTTCTCCACCTGAAACTTCTCATTTGCATC
>NW_012152069.1:4805-5830 GCF_000956105.1 Propithecus coquereli
GTCACAGCAGTGACCTGGGTCATTTACATTGAAAAGATACTATGTGCAGAGGCCATGATAGAAAAGATTGGTAGATTCAACTGCATACATTTTTATATGACAAAAACCACCACGAGCAAATGCAAAAGGAAACTCACAAACTGAGAGTTTTCAGGTCATATCACTGACAAAAAAACAATTTCCTATAAAATCTTCCTATAAATAAGAAAAAACCATCGATTGAATAGAAAATTAAGCAATTCTCATAAAATACAAATAGCTCTTAAGCATTAAAAAACATATTCACAGAAAAACAAATGCAGATAGATTTTAAACAAATGAGAGCATGGTCAATCTCGTACACGGTAAGAGAAACATAAATTAAAACCAACCAGAGATACCATTTTTCAACCATCAAATTGGCAAGGATAAAAAATGTTTGATAAAATACTACATTGACAAGGAGCAACAGGCACTTATGTTCATCTTATATAAACCAATATATGTATCCTTTTCTCCCTTTTTATTAATTATACATAGTTCTAAACCTTGCTTTTTTCACTTAACTATCATAGAGATCACCCCATATCAGTACATAATTAGTTTTTTTTAAAACTTGCCATTGTAGTATTCCATTGTATGGATATATCATTATTTCCCTAACTGCTAAACATTTCAGTTGTTTCCATTCTTTTGCTACTGCAATGAATATTTTTGCCAATATGCCATTTCTCATGTGAGTACATCTGCAGAATAAATTCCTAGAGGTGAAATTGCTAGGTCAAAATGTATGCATTTCTAAATTTGATAGACAACCAAATTGCTTCAGATTAAAAAATATTCATCCTTCCCTCCCTATCATGAATTTGGTATTTACTATTACCATGCATGGTTTTATCTATGTTTACTACATAGATATATTCAGAAATATGCAGTACAATTTTGATGTTTACTATCTAGAGACAATAAATTTTTTAGTTCATATTTTCTAAAAAATATGTTGGTTTGGTGACTATCAGTCAAATTTTCTCAAAAAGCCATTTTTG
>NW_012152069.1:7523-8295 GCF_000956105.1 Propithecus coquereli
ATTTTTAGTTGTCCGATTAATTTCTTTGTATTTTTAGTAGAGACGGGGTCTCGCTTTTGCTCAGGCTGGTTTCGAACTCCTGAGCTCAAACAATCTGCCCGCCTAGGCCTCCCAGAGAGCTAGGATTACAGGCGTGAGCCACTGCGCCCGGCCGGAAGTGACAACTTCTTGATTTCAGCTTCCTGATCTTTGGATCACAGCTCATGGGGTATATTTTTCTTTATTGAGATATAATTCACATACCATAAAATTTATTTCTTTACAAGTTTTTAGTATATTCACAAATCGCAAGTTAATATATTCACGAAGTTGTACAAATATGACCAGTATCTAATTCCAGAATAGTTTCACCACCCTCAAAAAACACTCCATACCCATACATATTCTCTACTCTATCCTCCCCTCAGCCGTTGGCAACCACTAATCTACTTTTTGTCTCTCTGGATTTGCCTATTCTGGACATTTTATATAAATGGAAACATACAAGATGTGCCCTTTTGTAACTGGTTTTTTTCACTTAGTGTAATGTTTTCAAGGTTCATTCTTATTGTAACATGTATCAGTATTTCTCTCCTTTTTATGGCTGAGTAATATTCTATTGTATGGATATATAATATTTTGTTCATCTCTTCATCAACTGATAGACATTGGGCTGTTTCTGCTTTTTGGCTGTATGAATAATGCTGCTGTGAATGCTCATGGACAAGTTTTTGCACAGACATGTTTTCAGTTCTCTTGGGTATACACGTAGGAGTAGAATTAATGGGTCATA
>NW_012152070.1:0-591 GCF_000956105.1 Propithecus coquereli
TATAAAAAGATAATATCAAACTGTTAACTCAGGATGATTCAGTGCTGTTTTAAGAGTTGCATTTGCCACACCTATGCCAAATTAATACTTAAGAACGGAAGCCAAATGGTTTCAGGTAATTCCTCACTCATCACAACGTTTGTTACAATAATGCTTTCCGAATGACAACCTTTTATTTTATTGGTCCTTTTTCTTTCTTCTTCCTTTCCATGGCAATACACAGCCCTTGGACTACAAGACACATTTAACAAGATTTTCAGAACTTGTGTAGCTATGGTTTTTTTCTTAGCAGTCTTGGCTAGTTTATGAAAGTAATGGTTTTAGAAATGTTCTCAAATGGCCGGGCACGGTGGCTCACGCCTGTAATCCTAGCACTCTGGGAGGCCAAGGCGGGCGAATCGTTTGAATTCAGGAGTTTGAGACCAGCCTGAGCAAGAGCAAGACCTCGTCTCTACCAAAAATAGAAAGAAATTGATCGGACAGCTAAAAATATATAGAAAAAAAATTAGCTGGGCATGGTGGCACGTGCCTGTACTCCCAGCTACTCGGGAGGCTGAGGCAGGAGGATCGCTTGAGCCCAGGAGTTTGAGG
>NW_012152070.1:641-983 GCF_000956105.1 Propithecus coquereli
TTTTTGTTCCATCTTCACATAAAACTTTGGAAATGTAACTTTTCCCTTTTCTATTCATTTGTTTCATCCTGGAAACTAAAATACTCCTGTTCAGAATTATGACATGCAAATTAAAAATTTGCCAGGTATAGTCAATAGAATCCAGCAACTAATATTAATGAAGTTTAAATAGTGAGGTTATTGAAGAAAATGGCATCGAAAGGTATACGAACAGGCCGGGCGCAGTGGCTCACGCCTGTAATCCTACCTCTCTGGGAGGCCGAGGCGGGCAGATTATTTGAGCTCAGGAGTTCGAAACCAGCCTGAGCAAGAGCGAGACCCCGTCTCTACTAAAAATAGAAA
>NW_012152070.1:1033-2617 GCF_000956105.1 Propithecus coquereli
TGACATTTGTTCAAATTAAGTCAATATTGGATGTTTGTTTTCCCTTTCACATTTCTTTTTTATTAGAAATATATTTTTCAGAGCTGTGAAAGTTGCTTTTGTTAACGTCTTTAATTTTCCTTGTAAAAATAAAATTATGGCACCCTCTGCTGATTTTGAAAGGAATTGCTGAATAGTCAAATACAGGTTTGAAAAAAAGAATGTGTGAATCTCTGGTTCAGAATCTGTTGTCACCCATGTTCGTTGTGATGGTGCTTTTCGCTCACACTTGTCATTAGGTGGTGTAACGTACATGTAATCACACCCATGCTTAGAAGCAGTAACTAGCATGAGCAGATACACAGGAGGTATGACATAGCACAGTGTGTTCAGGTTGTAGTTTTAGAGGGAACTTGAGAGAGGATGTTGGTGTGATTTTTGCAAAGAAAGAAATGAGAAAGGAGTGAAAGCGTGTCTCATTTTGAGGAATATAAACTTTATCCTGGAAGTGTGGTTGGATCATTGCTAGTTTTATTTAGAGTGGTCAGGTGATCGTATAAGTACGTCAGAAAGATGGCGCTGGCAGCCGTGTGTGGGATGGGTGAAGGTGGCGACAGACCAACGAGAGCATCACTGCATTTGCTGTGTGGGCTGATTAGGTCGTTGGGGAGACACATAGCTCAGAGGTGTTATACAAGAGGCTGGCAGATACAGAGATTCTTCCCCTTCAAAAAACTTTTTATCTTAAAAATTTTAAGACATACGGAAAGGTAAAAAGATAATACAAAGAATACCCACACGTCCACCTTAGATCCAGAAACTGAGAACATTTTGCCACGTTCTCTCTCCCTCCCCACCCCCTGCTGAAGTATTTGTGAGTAAATTGCAGATACCAGTACCCTACATCCCCCAAATAAAGGAAGTTAGGAGAGCGATGTTTAAGAAGATGAAATCAGGCCAGTACAGATAATGGGTTTCATTACATCCAGGAAAAGAACCACAAAGACTTGATTTTACTATTATTAATTTGTGGTCATATAATCGTTTCCATCTATACAACCCTTTTGAGACTTTCAGGAGATGGATATATAGTAAATGCTATTAAAATTTAAATCAAAACTTAATTAAAAAAAGCTTAGGACACTTCTTTGATTGGAAAAAAATTTGAATATGCCCAAAAGTTGAAGAGGACATTGTTCTTGGCTAAGGCAGTGCTGGTGCCAGGCTTCTCCATGGGAGGAGAGAAGAGAAGGCTGATTACAGGGAGGAGGGGCCAGGCCCTTTTATCACAGCAGAATCCCAGTTCAGCGAAAGTTGAACTGTGAACTTTTGAACTTGAAAAGAGTTGAAATTTTTGTGAGAAAGGAGGTACACAGTGGGCCAAGTGTGATCCAATCCACGTGCAATGGTGGGAGAGCAGCCGGCAAGCTGACTGGTGCTAGCACGGGGCACTCACTCCGGAGAGGAGCAGGAGATGCCAGAGGGGACTGGGCGTTGATGCTGACCTTGTAGTGCCTCTGGTTAGCTGAGAATTTGCCTTCTGTGCCCTTGGTCTAGTAAACATTTCTGCAGTCTTCCTCCTCTGGGCAGGAGAACTAGGAAGAG
>NW_012152070.1:3617-3948 GCF_000956105.1 Propithecus coquereli
TTTTTGTTCCATCTTCACATAAAACTTTGGAAATGTAACTTTTCCCTTTTCTATTCATTTGTTTCATCCTGGAAACTAAAATACTCCTGTTCAGAGTTATGACATGCAAATTAAAAATTTGCCAGGTATAGTCAATAGAATCCAGCAACTAATATTAATGAAGTTCAAATATTGAGGTTATTGAAGAAAATGGCATCGAAAGGTATACGAACAGGCCAGGCGCAGTGGCTCACGCCTGTAATCCTACCTCTCTGGGAGGCCGAGGCGGGCAGATTGTTTGAGCTCAGGAGTTCGAAACCAGCCTGAGCAAGAGCCAGACCCCGTCTCTACT
>NW_012152071.1:0-353 GCF_000956105.1 Propithecus coquereli
ATCCAAATCATAGCCGCTCGAGCATCTGGCTCATCCAGCGAGTCTAAGTTCTCACATAGAGTGGCAATGATACTTTCGTACCTGATATTAAAAAAATGGACTATGGTTACTGAAGGCAAAACTAAGAACTGTGTTTAATAGTGAAGACTAAACCACAAACAAGGGGAGCCTACACCAAACTGCCAAACTATAAACTATATTCTCTTTTAGTCTAGAGAATGTATAGGTTTTAAGTCAGAAGACTCATAAAATGTCTTTAAAAAATTTTTTTAAGAGACAGGGTCTCACTCTGTTGCCCAGGCTGGAGTGTAGTGGCACAAACATAGCTCACAGCAACCTCGAACTCCTGGGCT
>NW_012152071.1:3810-4242 GCF_000956105.1 Propithecus coquereli
AACAAAAACCATATGATTCTCTCAATAAATGCAGAAAAAGCATTTGATAAAACCCAGGCCAGGTGCAATGGCTCATGCTTGTAATCCTAGCACTCCGGGAGGCCGAGGCAGGAGGATTGCTTGACCTCAGGAGTTCAAGATCAGCCTAAGCAAGAGCAACACCCCATCTCTACAAAAAAGAGAAAAATTAGCCAGGCATGGTGGCGCATGCCTATAGTCCGAGCTACTTGGGAGGCTGAGGTAGGAGGATTACTTGGCCCCAGGAGTTTGAGGTTGCAGTGAGTTATGATAATGCCACTGCACAATAGACGGGGCAATAGCACAAGACTCTGTCTTAAAAAAAAAAAGAAAAAAATACAGCAAGCTTCACGATAAAAACCTCAATAAACCAGGCAGAGAAGGAATATACTTCAAAATAATAAAACTCATATA
>NW_012152071.1:7292-7661 GCF_000956105.1 Propithecus coquereli
CATATGAACTAAGCTTCTTATAACAGAAAGTTAACACAAAAAGTCTGTAATTGGTAAATCAATAAATAATAGCATAAGAATATTATTTAGAGATACGGAAGTACAGTCATCTCTTGGTATCCATGAAGGATTGGTTCCAGAGCCCCCCCTGGGGATACTAAAATCCATAGATGCTCAAGTCCCTTATATAAAATGGTGTCATATTTGCATAAATCCTAGACATATTCTCCCATATACTTCAAATCATCTCTAGATCACTTATAATATCCAATATAATGTAAATACTATGTAAATAGTTGTTATACTGTATAGGGAATAATGACAAGAAAAAGTCTGTATGTGTTAAGTACAGAAGAAACCATCCTTCCC
>NW_012152071.1:7711-8216 GCF_000956105.1 Propithecus coquereli
CAATAAATAATAGCATAAGAATATTATTTAGAGATATGGAAGTACAGTCATCTCTTGGTATCCATGAAGGATTGGTTCCAGAGCGCCCCCTGGGGATACTAAAATCCATGGATGCTCAAGTCCCTTATATAAAATGGTGTCATATTTGCATAAAACCTAGACACATTCTCCCATATACTTTAAATCATCTCTAGATCACTTATAATATCCAATATAATGTAAATATTATGTAAATAGTTGTTATACTGTATAGGGAATAATGACAAGAAAAAGTCTGTATGTGTTAAGTACAGAAGAAACCATCCTTCCCAACTCTCTGAATGTTTTCCATCTACAGCTAGTTGAATCCATGGATGTGCAACCCACAGATATGGAGGGTCAACTGTAATCAAAACAATGAGCAATGGCCGGGCGCAGTGGCTCACGCCTGTAATCCTAGCACTTTGGGAGGCTGAGGCGGGCGGATTGTTTGAGCTCAGGAGTTCGAGACCAGCCTGAGCAAGAG
>NW_012152072.1:0-255 GCF_000956105.1 Propithecus coquereli
ACTTCATATAAACAACTTAATGATTCACCTCAAGGAACTAGAAAAGCAACAACAAACCAAACCCACTATTGGTAGAGAGAAAGAATAAAGACAAGTATAGAAGTAAACAAAATCAAGACTTAATAAAAAATACAAAAGATCAACGAAAATGAAAATTTATTTTTTGTTTTTTATTTAAGACAGAGTCTCGCTCTGTTGCCCAGGCTAGAGTGCCCTGAGGTCAGCCTAGCTCACAGCAACCTCAAACTCCTGTGC
>NW_012152072.1:3090-4142 GCF_000956105.1 Propithecus coquereli
ATATGCAGAAGAATGAAACTACATCCCTGTATTTCACCATATACAAAAATCAGAATAGATTAAAGACTTAAACTTAAGACCTAAAACTATCAAACTACTATTAGAAAACATTTGGTAAACACTATAGTACATTTGTCTGTGCAAGTATTTTTCAGGTAAGATCTCAAAAGCATAAGCAACAAAAGCAAAAATAGACAAATAGGATTAAATCAAGCTAAAAAGCTTCTGCACAGCAAGAAAACAATGAACAAAGTGAAGAGGCAACCTACAGAATGGAAGAAAATATTTACAAACTATTCATCTGACAAGGGATTAACAACCCAGAATATATAAGAGCTCAAAAAACTCAATAGTAAAAAATTCAAATGATTCGATTAAAAAATGGGTAACAGACTTTTTTTTTTAAGGAAAACATACAAATGACTAAGTGGTATGTGACAAAATGCTCAACATCATTAATCATCAGGGAAATGCACATCGAAAGCACAATGGGCAATCATCTCACCCTAGTTAAAATGGCTGTTATCAAAAAGATAAGAATTAACGAATGCTAGGGAGAATGTGGAGAATATGGAGAATGGGGAATGTTCATGCACTATTGGTGGGAATGTAAAATAGTATAGTCATTATGGATAACAGTATGGAGGTTTCTCAAAAAACTAAAAACAGAACTACCATATGATCCAGAAATCTCATTGCCGGATATATATCCAAAAGTATGGAGATCAGTACAGTGATGAGATATGTGTACTCCCATGTTTATTGCAGTACTATTTATTACAGCCACATTATGGAATGTAACCTAAAGCTAAGTGTTCATCAACAGATGAATCGATAAATAAAATGTGGTATATATATATAATGGAATATTATTCAGCCATAAAAAATGAAATCTTATCATTTGCAACAACATGGATGGAACTAGAGGACCTTATTTTAAGTGAAATAAGCCAAGTACAGAAAGACAGATATCACATGTTCTCACTTACATGTGGAAGCTAAAAAGTAGATCTCATGAAGGTAGAAATTAGGATGGTGGTTCCTAGAGGCTG
>NW_012152072.1:6472-6873 GCF_000956105.1 Propithecus coquereli
GAGTGCAGAACTGAAATTTTCCAAAGGGGAGTATACAATACTTAAGGGACAGTGAATCAAGAGACAGTGAAGTAAGTAGAGAGTAGCATAGACTCATGATAATCAATCATCAAGGGTAATTGCTCCTCTTCCTTGTTAGATTGCTAAAGAAACCATTTGCTAAAGAAACCGTTATTCAAATATGTGTTATTTATTCAAGTAGATACTATATAAGTCATATTTCCATAAAAAGAAAAATTTAAAAGTGTTATATATGCTTCCAATTTGGCATAGCCTATCTTTCTAGCATTGTAACTTGTCACTGTCCAGTACATCCTATGCATTTCTCCCACTGAACCTTTGCTACTATTGTCCCTTCTAGATGGATGTTTACCTCCCCATGACACTGACATGATAGTGTC
>NW_012152072.1:9493-10014 GCF_000956105.1 Propithecus coquereli
TTATTGAATATTACTTATTCATATTGTCCCCTTAATTTTATTTCTGAAGATGTTAATTTTTGCTTCATAACTTGCAGTTAGTCCAGAATTGTATACAATAAAATTTTTTTCCCTGAATTTTTGTAGTCTAAGATCCATTTCTGCCTGCCACGTTGTTATACCATATATCAAATACAAGTTTAAAATTGAAGCATATCCCTCAGTATATGCCACTAAACCATTTTCTGATTTCTTCATTGCTGCTTTAGGAAAGTTTTCATTTCTTCTAATTTTTTTTCCTGCAGGATTTTGTTCATATTAAAGTCATGTACACCTATTTCACACCAATGATTTTTTAAATGGATATTTGATGTTTATTTTTGTATACTCTATACCTCCATATATCCTCATTTAATCCTCATTTTTGAGAATTTTACTAGAACCATCATTAAAGTGAAATTTGTATAGTGGGGTATAATTGTCCAATGGTAACTACATCTAAATTTCACTTTTATTTTTTAAGTGTGGATCTCAACTTTGGT
>NW_012152073.1:0-443 GCF_000956105.1 Propithecus coquereli
GACTGCTATACAATAAAAATGGGGGACTTTAACACCCCACTTACAGCAATGGACAGATCATCCAGACAGAAAATAAAAAAAAGAAACATTGTATTCAAACTTGATTCTAGATCAATTGGACCTAAAAGACATTTACAGAACATTCCATCCCACATCTGCGGGATACACATTCTTCTCAACCGCACAAGGAACATTCTCCAATTTAGATCATATGTCAAATCTTAACAAATTTAGGAAAATTAAAATTATATCAAATTTCATTTCTGACCACAATGATATAAAATTAGAAACAAATAACAGGAGAAACTTTGTAAACTTCACAAATAAATGGAAATTAAGCAATATGCTCAAATGTGCTCTTGTTCAAGTGTTGGAAGACTTAATATCGTTAAGATATCCATAGTGCCCAGTCAAATCTTAACAAATTTAGGAAAATTAAAATT
>NW_012152073.1:678-1101 GCF_000956105.1 Propithecus coquereli
CTGAATAACCAATGGGTCATTGAAGGAATTTTTAAAAATTAAAAAAAAATTCTTGAGATAAATAAAAACAGAAACAAAATACAAACATCTATGGGATACAGGAAGAACAATTCTAAGAGCAAAGTTTATAGCAATAAACCCAGTGTGCTGGGTTCTGATGTTTTTAGAAAAGGACAAGAATTTGAAATCTTTATAGGAAATTTTCCAAATGTTGAATGCTCATTGAACTAATTTTAACCAAAAATGTGAACCAAAGAAAAAATGTTTTCCAACCAAGTATCTCACATGAGCTGCCAGAGTGAGATCTCGACTTCGAGTTTTTTCAAGGAAAGGGATGGGGATTGGGTTTTCATCTTCAAGAGATCACTTTGGATACAGCAGAAGAATGAAACACATGCAGGGCCCGAAACACACGCAGGGCCC
>NW_012152073.1:6464-6845 GCF_000956105.1 Propithecus coquereli
GCTCAACATCTATAATCATTAAGGAAATGCAAATGAAAACCACAGTGAGATATCACCTAACCCCAATGATAATGAGAACTCACATGAACTCTGATGTGATACAGAGGGAAGAAAGAAGGATCCATCAATGTGCATCGGGATGAGATAGAGATGCCCTCCCCAGGTGAGACACAGGCTGCAGGCTGCTTCTCTGGCATGTTCTGCTCCTCTGTCCAGGAGAACAACTTGCTGCCACCCCAAAGCCCTCTGGGTATTTGAGCACAGGGCCTGTGTTGCTCCGAGTCCTCACTCCCATCCACGGGCTTCTCCAGAAAGGTGTGGCTGTGCCCCCACAGGGAGCGGGGTGCCCACCCCCAGTTTCCTCATCGTGGAAGTGGCCCC
>NW_012152073.1:6895-9302 GCF_000956105.1 Propithecus coquereli
TAATCATTAAGGAAATGCAAATGAAAACCACAGTGAGATATCACCTAACCCCAATGATAATGAGAACTCACATGAACTCTGATTTGATACAGAGGGAAGAAAGAAGGATCCATCAATGTGCATTGGGATGAGATAGAGATGCCCTCCCCAGGTGAGACACAGGCTGCAGGCCGCTTCTCTGGCATGTTCTGCTCTTCTGTCCAGGAGAACAACTTGCTGCCACCCCAAAGCCCTTTGGGTATTTGAGCACAGGGCCTGTGTTGCTCCGAGTCCTCATTGTCAACACTCCCATCCACGGGCTTCTCCAGAAAGGTGTGGCTGTGCCCCCACAGGGAGCGGGGTGCCCACCCCCAGTTTCCTCATCGTGGAAGTGGCCCCCTGGCCTTCTATTCATGGCAGAACAGTCTGGACCAAGCAGCCGGAGCACAGTGGCCTGTTCCAGTCTGGAGCTCCCTTAGGCACCTATGCATGGGGCATACGCACTTCCCAGCTCATTGGCACATGGTCTGTGGAGACCGCCATGCAGTAGCTGCTCCAGAGAGGGCCTCCTCTCCCCAAACAGCTGCCCAACTCTCCTGAAACTACTTCTTGTCCTAAGACAGTTCTTTCAAGGAGTCCCAGTGGGAAAGCAGATCTGCTCCCTGGAAGAGGGAGCCATGACCTTAAGGCACTCAGGGGAAGATTGGTCCTGAGGGGCTGGGACTCTGGGGTTTGGGGGAGAGGTGTATTAGTTTTCTATTTCTGCTGTAACAAAAGACCCCAAATTCAGTGGCTTAAACAATACAGACTTAGGATCTTACAGTTCTGGAGGTCAGAGTCAGAAATGGTCTCCCTGGGTTGAAGTCAAGAGGTCAGCAAGGTTGGATCCTTTTCGGAAAGGTTTAGGGAAAACCCTGTTACTGGCCTTTCCCAGTTTCTAGAGGTCATTTGCACCCCTTGGCTCTCGGCTCTTTCCTCCTTTGTCAAAGTTGGTGGTGTGGCATCTTCTAATCTCTCTCTGATCCTTCTCATATCTCCCTCTTCTGCTTGTGAGAACACCTGTGGTCACACTGGGCCACCTGGATGACCCAGGGTGAGCTTCCATCTCATCGTCAAGTCAGCTGGTGAGCAAACGGTTCCATCAGGGGCCTCAGCTCCCTTTGTCATGGGACCTGACACATCCACAGGCTCCAGGGTTAGGATGTGAGAGTGGGAGAAGGGCCCCTAGAAAGAACACGGATGCCATAACTGTGTAAGGTGGACGGGAACGCCATCTGGAGACCTTCCTCAGGCTGTGGTTGGAGCCTCCTTAGCTCTAAGAAGCTCTGTCCTTCCTTTTTTCCTTATCAACTTTCACGGGAATCCCGCAGACAACCTGGGCTAGAAAGTATAATTTATCAAGTGAATTAACCTATATTCTTCAGGGATAAATTGTATCTTGCTATCTAGATATTTTTCACTCGTGACCACCAGCGATCACTTTGCCTCACCCAATACTGAGGGTAAGTTTAATTGACATTCTATTACTTAGTGCTTCTAGATTGATATTGGAACTTAAGCGAAGCTGGACCAGTGTCAGTCCCCACTATCCTGTATCAATGAGGCTGTTGTGTTGTTCTCAAACCGTATCTGCCATCTCTGGAACTGCTGTGATTGGAAACAGGTGTGGCCATGGTGGAACCCAAACCCACCCATCCACTCTCCACCATGCACTCACTGCCCTGGGCTCCTCTATCTCGCCAGGCCGGGGACATTCCAGTGAAGAGGAACCATGTCCCTTTGGAAATACACGTGGTGGCACTGTCCCTAAACAGCCCCACCAGGCACAGGGCTAGGTCCTCAGATAACATCCAAATCCACTACCTTACCAGAGTATGAGAGGTGCAGATTGGAGCACTGGGAAGCCACGTATGGCTACTCCAAAGGTTGAATCCCTGAGGCTTCCTTGTTTCGGCGACTGTTTCTATTTTAGAGACACAACTGCTGTGTTTTTCCCTGGAGCGGGCAGCGTTTCCATTCAGGGTAAACTGGACAAATCCTTCTCCAAGGGTTCATAATTACCAGCAAATGTGGTTTCACGGGAGACTTTATGAGCTACTTTAGGTAATGCGATCTATCCTCTTCTCTTTGGATTTGAATCTGGCAACATTTCTTATAGATGCTTGAACCATGGACTTTTGAAACAGAACTTTTTTTTTTTTGAAGTTAGAATAATCTAAGAGAAATTTCTGTGTTTACTCTTCAGTTTGACATAAGGTAAAAACAAATTACAGTTATAGCAGTGCCAGCTACTTACCTCTCATCAAGTAAATGTAAAAGAAAGACATAAGTCACTGGTTTCGAATATATCTGAAAACAACAAACACACATAATGAGATATAGTGAATGCTCTGAAAGATTCTTTTAATTTTCTCAAAGTTGCAAATAA
>NW_012152074.1:0-508 GCF_000956105.1 Propithecus coquereli
GGAAAATTTTAAAATGACATGAAAATAAATGAAGGAAAAATATCATCTGACAACTATTGTTATAATTTTATGTACTTTCTTCTAGTCTTTTTATGTACTTTTTTTTTCTTCCCAATACTGTTCATGGATTTTTTTGGGGTGGAGGAGGGACAGGGATCTTGCTATATTGCCCAGGCTAGAGTGCAGTGGCTATTCATAGGTGCAATCATAACACACTACAGCCTCAAACTCCTGGGCCCAAGCGATCTTCCCACCTCAGCCTCTAGGCCTCTTGAATAGCTGGGACTACAGGTGTGTGCCACCGTGTCTGGCTTTAATGCACTTTTTTTTTTAACATCAGTGAGATTTTATGTGTAGATAAATCCTCTATGTTTTTCACTTGTAAAATACCTAAATTCATCCTTATAGGTAAATATATGAATATATAAGATTCATAAACTTATAAATAAACACTTTAATGATTGTTTAACAAAAATGCCCTTACAAACATTGGACTAAAATAACTGAT
>NW_012152074.1:2363-2948 GCF_000956105.1 Propithecus coquereli
AATTACAGTATGTATCCCCAACATGCATTCAATCCATTTCCACTAATGCACTTAAAAACTGTTCAGGAGTGCCAGTTCTTCACAGAAGAGGAATTTATCCATTTATATATACAAACATTAAACATTATTCCTCTGTTAATGGAGATTTCAAAGATGAGCCAGTTAAAGAATGCATGTAAGGCAGACATATTCAGAGCAAAGGTTTTCACCTATGCTATCATTTTTTGTGAATATTTTAATCTTCTTCAATTCTACATAGAATATTGTTCTGATCACATAGTACATAGGACAATGTAGTAAAAGGAAATCAGCACTTTACCAGTAATTCTCACTCCAGCTCTGCCACTTTCTAAGTTGCCTCAACTATAAAATGGTGATAATTTATTTCAGAAATATTTTAAGGATCAAATGAAATAATATATTGAATTTTATGGAAATGTACCATGTAAACTATAAATTATCATTATTCTTTTGATACTATGGTATTCTTAATAACTCAGTGTATTAGAGTATTTCATTCATTTCCTTTTCAGTTAAATACATTTTTTGATGAAAATGTACTATAAAGCAACTATTTTAAAAAAT
>NW_012152074.1:6308-6837 GCF_000956105.1 Propithecus coquereli
GCACAAGCGACCACACTCTCATTCTGCTTGCTTTCCCACTCTGCTTGCTCGTTCTCTTTTTTTGTGCCTCAAATGTTTTCCGTTCAGAATTTCCCTCTCTGAATTTCTATCCAACACAAATGCTATTCCTTCCTTCTTTGGGAAATAATCTCTTCTACTATTATTTCCCAGGGCTGGGTGCGGTGGCTCACGCCTGTAATCCTAGCACTCTGGGAGGCCGAGGTGGGAGGATTGCTCGAGGTCAGAAGTTCAAGACCAGCCTGAGCAAGAGTGAGACCCTGTCTCTACCAAAATAGAAAAAATTAGCCAGGCATGGTGGTGCATGCCTGTAGTCCCGGCTACTCAGAAGGCTGAGGTAGGAGGATCACTTGAGCCCAGGAGTTTGAGGTTGCTGTGAGCTAGGCTGACATCACGGCACTCTAGCCCAGGTGACAGAGTGAGACTCCATCTCAATAAATAAATAAATAAATAAATAAAGATTATTATTCCTGACACTGTGTATGTACCTCCATTAAAGCTTTTAACACAG
>NW_012152074.1:9427-9683 GCF_000956105.1 Propithecus coquereli
TGATCTTAAAAGTCTTCAAATTTGATATGCCCAATCTAGTTATTTTTTAGACTTTAGTTATTTTCTAGACTTTAGAGGGCAAGCACATTGGCTGATATCTGGTAAACCTAGCACTTTGGGATGTCAAGGTGGTAGGATCACTTGAGGCCAGGAGTTCAAGAGTTCAAGGTCAGTCTGGCCAACATAGCAAGACCTCCTCTCTTCCAAAAAAAAAAAAAAAATTACAGAGTTAGGGAAAAATAAAACTGAATGCAAA
>NW_012152075.1:0-365 GCF_000956105.1 Propithecus coquereli
TATAAAGCTGCAGCCATGAGGAAAATGAGATCTTTGGATATAAAATCCATATTAAAATATACTAAACCACTCTGTTTTTTATTAATGTATTCTCCTGGTAGCAAAGCATCCATAAAGCTGTCAATTTAATTTCTCACTATTATTAGCTAAGTTTTCAGAATGGAATTGAAGATCATTTTCTGACGGGGTGTGTCCTTTCTGACAAATAATATAACAGAGCCTAACTAGCCTCATTATTATCACTTTTCATTTGCTAGTCAGGGAATTTTAATTTACTTACTCTTGGGACTCTGAAAACAGGAAAAAGTGAGATTAAGTGGGAGGCAGGTGGCGGGTGTGGGTGGGCAGGCACAGATAGTAGACAT
>NW_012152075.1:2900-4052 GCF_000956105.1 Propithecus coquereli
ATACTATTTTCTGAGCTTTAACTGAGATTCCATATTTTTCCAAAAACATTATTTTTACCAGCTTTATCCTCTGTGTCCACAGGGTTGATTTTCATGGAATAAAAATAACAGCAATGTCCCCTTAAACTATTGACTATTATGTAATGATATGAAAATTACTTGCACTTCCATAGTATATTTTAAGATGTCATGTTCACATATCCGTGCCATTCATATGAGCCAATGCAATAACTATGGCATAGATAAATAATACACCCAGTCATGTGCCACACAATAATCTTGCAGTCAATGACAGACCACATATACAAGGGTGGTCCCCTAAAACCATAATAGAGTTGAAAAATTCCTATCACCTAATGACATAGTAGCTGTCATAAGGTCTCAGGTGCAATGTATTATTCACATGTTTGTGGTGATGCTGGTGTTAAGAACCTACTGCACCACCAGTTGCATACAAGTACGGTTGTCCCTCAGCATTCTTGGGGGAATTGTTCCAGGACCCCCCGCACCCCACATATACCAAAATCCAGAGATGCTCAAGTCCATTCTATAAAATGACATAGTATTTTCATATAATCTACCCACATCCATTTAAAGCATACTTTAAATCATCTCTAAATTATTAATACTTCTAATACCTAATACAATGCCTACACATCACTTCGTCAGTGTGGGTGCAACATGGTACCAAGCACTGGGCAAATTCAAGTTTTGCTTTTTAGAACTTTGTGGGATTTCTGTCTTTCTAGATATTTTTGATCTGTGGCTGGTTGAATTCACAGGTGCAGAACCCGTGGATACGGAGGGCCAACTACACAGCATTGCAATCATGTACAGTACATAATATTTGATAATGATAATAAATGACTATGTTACTGGATTATATATTTATTACTATATTTTTAATCAACATTTCAGCGTGTACTCCAACTTACAAAAGAAGTTAACTATAAAACAGCCTCAGGCAAGTCATTCAGAAGGTATCCCAGACAAAGACATTGTTATCATAGGAAAGGACAGCTCCATGCGTGTTATTGCCCCTGAAGACCTTCTAGCGGGACAGTTGTGGAGGTGGAAGACAGTGATATTGATGATCCTGACCCTGTGCAGGCCTAGAATAATGTGTGTGTTTGTCATGTTTTTTAACAAAAA
>NW_012152075.1:7252-8035 GCF_000956105.1 Propithecus coquereli
ATACATTTAGTGCAGCCTAAGTGTACAGTGTTTATAAAATCTGTAGTAGTGTACAGTAAAGTCCTAAACCTTCACATTCACTCACCACTTGCTCACTAACTCACCCAGAGCAACTTCCAGTCCTGCAACCTCCATTCATAGTAAGTAACCTATAGAGGTGAACCATCTTTTATTTTTAATACCATATTTTTACTGTACCTTTTCTTTGTTTAGATATGTTTATATATACAAATACTTATCATTGTGTTACAATTGCCTATAGTATTCAGTACAGTAACATGCTGTACAAATTTTAGCCTAGGAAGAATGGACTATATCATATAACCTAGCTATGTTGTAGGCTATCCGTCTAGGTTTGTGTCAGTACACACTATGATAATGTACAATGATGAAATTGCCTAACAACACATTTCTCAGAACATATCCCCATCGTTAAGCTATGCATGACTATATTTACATTTGGCTAAATGAATTGCACAGTTTGCTTGGAGCTTTGTTCATGTTCTACAGTTTCACTTTAAAAGATATTCATATTTTTCATTAGATTTATTGTATTTTTATTGCTTGCATAAATAGTATCTTTAAACATTTTATAATTTTTGCTGTCGTATGATTATGTATCTTTTAGTTTTTATTGCTCTTATAATCATTGGTCACTTTATTAAACCTGCTTTTTAATTCTAGTAACAGTGCTGAAGGATCTCTTTGTTCTCTTTCTATGTAGATGCAATACAGAACAATATATAAGTAAAATATATTCTAACAGAGTGTAATCTATCAATT
>NW_012152075.1:8085-8886 GCF_000956105.1 Propithecus coquereli
ACAGAGACAGAGAGACACAGAGAGAAGCAGTATACTGTGTATCAATTCTTTTAAATTCTTAACGGTTCTGGAAATGTTTCCTGTAGGAAAGAAAATGTCCCACTTACCCAACAATGCTTCTGATTTCTTTTGACAAGTCTTTCCACTCTTAAGGAAAAAAATGTTATTTACTTTTAATAGAAACACATTCCCAGATACACAGCTCCCCAAACTAGTCTCTATGATACTTTATGCAAATTCCTGAAAAGTTTATGTTCCAAGGAAAAAAGATATTTATTTATTTATTTACTTACATTTTAGGACAAATACATCATGTAGATAGTTACATGTAATATTATAGAAGGAATCAGCACAGTCTCAAAATTCCAAGTCTGTTCATTTTCTAAAATATGAGGAAAAGAGAAGTATTTTAACTTTATGTGCTTTTCACTCTCAAGGTTAACACATACATGCCAGGAAGAAATAAGTGTGTATGACTATAAAATTCTAAACAACTCATAAACTTTACTAGGTGTGAACCAAACATAAAAAAAAAAAAAGAAGAAGAAAAAAAATCCTGGAAGAAACATATCTCACTGACATAAATGGCTGGTTTGTGTTTGTTTGTTTGTTTCACTTCACTGAACTAGTTCTTGCAAAAAGAAAAAAACATCTTCCAATTTATGAAACATTTTATTGCCACTGGCAACTAGATACTTCTTACAGGGCATTAGGAGGACGTATTTTTAAATAGAATTTTAGGTGCCTTTTTTTTATTGCTCTTGATTTCTCTCCACCCTTTGGTGTGAGAATACATTTCTT
>NW_012152075.1:13056-20760 GCF_000956105.1 Propithecus coquereli
TCTAAGTTACTGGTTTCTTGGAATAGGCAAAAGCCAATGGGGTAACTCCAGTATTGGAATCATGTTAGCATTCTTATTTTCATTTCTTTATCCCTCTTTTGTTTTGGTCCCTATGTATTTCCATTACTTTCTTATGAATATAGCTATGTTCTTACAAGGTGATTGGTTATATTTTATCCATTTTCCTAGGGTTAATTTTCACCTGAGGAATATTTCAGAATATCTGCTATTAATTAAGAGAAGTGGAAATCATTTTGTTGTTTAGGACATACAAGTATTCCTGAAAATCCAGTTGTTGACAAAACACATCCATCCATTTTGACCTCAATTCTCAGGAATACCCTGAGGTCTAACCCCTTGCATCTTTATTTGCTGACTAGCTCTTGCTTTATATTTGACTTCTTTCTAGTCTTTGCAATTTCCCAGGGATCCCAGCTTGGTGAGTACAGGCCCTACATCTTAAAGAGCCTTCTCTATTTCCTCCAAAGTATCTACCTAATATGATGTCTTGACTAGAGTGCAACTCTCAAGACATCTTAATTGATTGATTTGAAAATTTATACCTAAAAGTCCAGCTGAAACAAAACAATTTATATTACATAAGTCATTAATTGAATTGGGTTAGATATTTCTAATACAACTAACATGTGTGCATTCACAGTGTCAAGAGCTAGACACTACATGTCATATGAAGGCCATTTTCTCTTTAGATTAACACTTTTCGTGATACTACTTTCTATTCATATCCTGTACTCTTTTTAACTGCTGTTTGAGTTGCAGGGTATATCGCTAGCTCTCTGTTAATTTAAACATTAACAAGGTCATCAGGTGACTAAAGGGTATTGAATGGTTTTAAAGAATTTGTTTTTGATGCAGGCTATGACTCAGGAGAAGGGGGGCATGCAGTTTGAGTTAAATTCACAGACATGGAAAATACCAAAGAGATACACACTGTTATTTTTCACAAATGCATTGAGCTGACAGGTTGTTTAATATAAACAGAATAATGTGTGCCCTGACATTTTCGAATTGTCTAGGAACTTTTAGAACTGAATACTTCATCATGCCTCTAGTTCTCCAGTGTTCTTTTCAGAAAATTCTTCCTGCCCAAAATAAGTATATGACATTAGATTTTCTCCTAAGAAGAACACAATCAAGTCTACCTTTTTAGGAAGAATTTTCAATGTTCAAATCAGATAGAAATTTCAGGCAGACCTGCATATATACATTTATACATATATCAATTTAACATTTGTATGTATCAGATAATTATTTTGATAAGGTGAAAATGGAGGTTAACTAAATTTTGAAGGGAATGGAAAGAATTTTTATTTCCGATAACCATCTTACTCATTTCTAATGTTCAGTTTCACAAATGCAAGTGCATCAAGTATATAGAAGAGTTTTACTTCAGGAAACCAAATAAATGAACTATACTCAAAAAAATAGTAAAGAAAGAACAATTTTTAGAAGGATGAATAGTGTTTGGTTTACTATTTTATAAAATAATTAAACATATGCATCCATATTATTGTATATAGGAATTAAAATTGAGTGCAATTAAAAACAGACATGCACAAAGTCATTTTTAAATAATCACTTGTTTCATTGTGTCTGAATATTCTCTCATGGTTTCTTCCATAGCATCAGAAACAATTATAGGTTTAATATCTTAGCAATGCAGTTAGATTATATTAGCTGGACAGCTATTTAAGAATAATGAAAATATTCATGCTATTATGATAACAATGACTGATACATTTGATCTTTTTGATATGTATAATTACTAGTTACTTGCTGAAAACAGGTTTAGAACAATTAAAATCATAGTCATTCTTGGCCGTGAATGCTAAAGACAACAATAAGGATGAAAAATGCAAAATCAAATATTGGGCTTTCATTCTGCTATTTCTGCCAAACAAGTTAAGCTCAGTCTTCATGGATTTTAACAAAGAAATTTGAGCATAATCATAAGGTCAAATATCACACTGTGACTTACTTTTAGAATGTAAGAAACCTGACTGGACAAGTTGTCTGTACCTCTCTTCTCTGTGGTACTTACTTAGAACTTCACTCATACTGGCTTGGTTATTAGCTAACTTGACATTTGTCAAGGCTTGCTTGCCAATTGCCTATGATTGCCAGCCTTTTATTTCTTTTTAATCCCTTCTCTATGGAGAATGATATTAATATATTTAAAATCTTATTTTTAGTAAATATTGTTAATTCACTTCATGTTTGTGTACAGTGGGGAAATATCTCATATCATGTATCGGAATCTGTTGAATAAATAGGAATAAACACCTTTAAAGTAAAAACTTGGCCTCTGGATACTAGGGATCCGGCACTTAATGGTCATTCTGAGAAGTGAACAAAATAAGACTCTATGAACACAGAAGTCCCAAAGGAAAACAATGGGTGGTGGGGGCAAGGAAGGGAAAGAAAGTTCGCTGTATAAAAAGAATTCTGAAACATTGAGATCATTATTAATTATGGACCCTTTGTGCTTATTCTACTCTTGGCTTGGCTTTGCTGAGGATATAATGAAAATTAGTGTGAATTTGATAGCAAAGGGCTTCCTGAGAGAGAATGGTTTTATTTTTGAGTTGTCAACAGTGTCCATCATTATTAGTATGAGTTAATATGATGAAATTAAAACCAACAAGAAAACTCACAACAGTAATATTAACAAACATTTATTGCTGGATTATATTAATGAAAACAAAAATGTAAGCCTGAGCAACACAGTGAGACCCTGTCTCTACAAAAAAATAGAAAAATTAGCCAGGTGTGGCGGTGCACACCTGTAGTCCCAGCTACTCAGGAGGCTGAGGCAGAAGGGTCACTTGAGCTCATGAGTTTGAGGTTGCAGTAAGCTGTGATCACATCACTGCAGTCTAGCCTAGGTGACATAGTGAGACCCTGTCTCAAAAAAAATGTAAACCTAAAATACTATATAATTAACAAATTCATATTTGCTTATTTCAGGTAATTGTGATGATATTGGCATTGCCTTGGATATTGTTCCTGGCTACAGGGGATCCATAAACATTCTCTGTAAAGAGAATTCTCTGTAAAGAACCAGACGAGTAAATATTTTGGGCTTTTCCAACCACATATAGGTTCTGTCACATATTCTTGTCTTTTTTTCTTTAACACTTCAACAAGGTAAAAATTATTCTTAGCTCAAACACCATAAAAAATGCTTCTAGAATATAGTTTGCCAAACCTTGCTTATTAATGTTATAAACTACAGGGCATAAATATTACATATCTTGACAAATGCCTCTTACTGCTCTAAGTACATGTGGTAGCCACATTCCAAGATGGACCTCAAAGATTCTTGCTTTCAGATATTTACATTCTTTTTTAATTCCCTCCCTTTGAGTTTGGGCTGGAATTCGTGACTCGCTATTAGTGAATAAATAGGGCAAAAGGAACAGTGTGCGACTAGGATACTAGGCCTTATGGGGCAGTATGGTGAGGCCATGGGGGCTGTGGAAAATGGCTGACTAGAGATGGTCCCTGCCAGACTGTCTGGGAGAGAAGGAAAGGTTTCAGATAAAGAAGAGGGGACAGGGGATGAAGCCCAGGTGTAGGTCAGAAAGAGAAGTGCCAGAGCCTGCCAGGGACCTCATGGAGGAAAACTGCAAAGCAGAGAAGGAAGAGGATAAAGGAAAAAAGATATCCTCTCCCCCGGAGAGGATCGAAGCCCATTAAAGGGGAAATGGAGGATCACTTTCTCCTCCCTATACGCCTTCAGTGATCAGCAGGCTACCAAATTACTTGGAAGCTTTTCCAGCCCCAGGAGCCCAAGCAGTGCGGCAACCACAGAACTTGCGTGATCCCAGAGCTTGGACATTCTGTGTGGGGCTCCCCTCCAAGGAGAGTGATCTGAGAGGCTGAAGAGCCAGCTTTCTCCCATTCAGACTTTTATTCTTCCCTCCCCCTCCCCCACCCATGTAGTTTCAGCTGAGAATTTGGTGAGTGGCTGCCTCTCCCCAGCTAGTGCTCCTTCAGTCTGAGGTTTCCCCAGACAGTGGGAGCCATGCCTTTCCCCTTGAGGACCTGCAGTGGACCCGGGGTGCCCGATCTGTGAGCTCCCCGCCCTCCGGCATTTCTCAGAGAGGCACGCCAGTGGCTCAAACATGTAGGTTGGATCCTGTGTGCCCGGGACTCAAGCAAGTCGCTGGGGACACAGCCGGGAGGTTTGGAAGTTGGACTCAGGAGGCAACGGAGCCTGCGTGGGTGGAACTGACAGGAGAACATGGTCAGGGTCCCAGATACGGCAATCTGGGGAAGCACCCATTCCCCCCACAGGAAAGCCACACTGTTGGACTGGGGCGGGTCCTCTGGCGGGGAGGATCCCAGCCCACAGTGCCATAGCAACTCAGTGTGGTGTGTTCAGGTGTGCCAGGCTGCAACCAGACACCAGAAGGCAAGGGTAACACAAGAGGGCTGGAGCTCACTCCCAGCAGCCAGTTGGGGAATTGCGGCCCCTTCCCCATGAACGGCCTTCTCAGACTGGAGAGCCTGCCGTGACCCTCCTCCCAGCAGCTTTCCCTAGTGGTGGGAAAATGACCCCGGATCCCTGTTAAGGCTCAAAGCCATGCTGTCAGACTAGGGAGGGTTCCCTGGTGAGGAAGATCCCAGCCCATGGTGCCATAGCAACCGAACGCAGCACATTCAGGAGCGCTCATGTGCAACCAGACGCCAGAGGGCAGGGGTAACGCAAGAGGGGCAGACCTTACTCCTGACAGCCAGTTGGGGAATTGCGGCCCCTCCTCATGAGCATTCATCCTGGTCTGGAGAACCAGCCTTAACTGTTCTTTTAGTGGCTCCCCCTAGCAACCGAGAAAATGACCTCTGAGCCCTGCCAAGGCTTTGCAAAGCCTTCTAGAGACACAACCTAACCATGCCCAGCCTCACTCCTCCACCCACCTCTGCTGTGGTGGAGTTCAAGCACTCCACTTTAGAGAAGTGACATTCTATGAATTTCAAAGTTCATTTAGTAATCGTGGCAGACTTTAAGACTGAATACAAGTTCCAGGAAGGAGGACAGATGACATATATTTTGCTTACCATTGTATTCCCTGGACATAGTACAGTAAATCATGCATAGCAGGTTTAAAAGAAATATTTTGGAGAACAATGCCCTAATAATAGATCTTCATGCTATTTAGTTAATATATGAAATATCTCTGTTAATGACTCCTAAGTTTTAAGGACTTACTCCCTCAGACCAACAGTATTCTTTATAAATAATCTTAATGCCAGTTGACTTAGTAAAAATTTGAAATGAATTAGTCTGAGGGTAGTTTTGGCTAATTGCTTCTCTACATATCAAAGTCTGACACTGATCTCTTACAGTAATTACATGTATCATTAAATTATTATTAATTTACCATATCTCGGCTGCTTCTGTTCTTTGTGGTGCTATTCATCAGAATGATTCAAACAGATATGAGTCAATTTTAAAGAACTAAAGATAAAGAGGACCCATATACTTTGCCTCCAAGACTAATGAGTCAACCAATACCTACATGTATTAGAAACAGATGAAACAGAAGTCCTGACCTCAAAATAATATTTTACTTTCCAAATAAAGCACTTTGAGGAAGCAAAGGGCACAGCCTAAAAGAAAAGTTATCGAACTTATTTTTTCAATTAGTTATAAATTATTTCTTCAAAATATAATACTTGGATTTTAAATATATAATTTAGTCTCTAAAAGAAAACATAGCATTTTTATAGAGATCGTCCCACTACCTAATTGAAATAGCAAATGTTTACCCTGGATCAACTCATGACAGTGCCACAGTTTAACAGATTAAGATTTATAGATTGTCACTGCTAATGGCACACAATGGCTGCAGCTGCACTGTTTCAGTGGTCCAGGAAGTGTGCTTGCCCAGGCAAGCACTGCATCTGCATGCTCGATGTTAATACTCAGCCTTTTATAGCTCTAATAAAATTGACAATTTATGCATAGACATGCCAGAATCTAGAGCCAAAGAAGATGAAATCACTGAGGTTGAGGGGCACATATTCAAGCTGCCTGCCAGAAGCATGTGCAACTGTATTAGCAGCAGGAAGCAGGTTCCATTGACACACCTGCTAGAGATGCCTGGTTTGTAAAATCTCTGGTTCTTTCCACCAGTAGAGATATGCAGCACCTTGTTCATTACAGCTTATCCATGTCAAAGTGTGAGATTCAGTCAAGATCATATTATTGATTCAGTTTATTCATCAAGAGAAGTTCCCGCTTCAAATTAAGTTTTTAAAATGCAGGAAAACACTATGAATGTGTAGTATACTACCCTTCTCTTTCTCAATCCTGTTTCTTCAGTGAAGTCAGGTTTGTTCCTGGATATCGATCCAAACAGGGTGCTAGCAACCATTCCTTAAGTACCTGGATCTCTTCTTGCTACTTTGAACCTTTCACCTCTTGCTGCGTTGTGAGAAGTTAGTCTGCACTGTCATGTTGTTATGTGGTCTAAGAGAAGACCCCAGTGTTTCTGTGTGAGAAATGCTGAGTGCCCGAAGTGAAGCCATCACATTGGATCCAATGAAGTCGGTCCAAACTCAGAACTTACAAAACGCAATGATAAGGGCAAAAAAATCTCATTCCTACTTCTGGTGTTTCTGTCAAGTGGAAAAACCTAATTAGCATAATAAACCTGGCTTTTTTCTCTAATTTGGCATAAGGAAGTGACCATGTATTGTTCCAACCCGTCTCTTTCTTTCCTCTTTTTCTTTTTTGAGACGGGGAGGGTCTTGCTCTGTCACCCAGACTAAAATACAGTGGTGCAATGGTAGCTCACTACAACCTCCAACTCCTGAATTAAAGCAATCCTCCTACCTCAGCCTCCCAGGTAGCTGGAAATATAGGTGCATGCCACCACACCCAGCTAAATTTTTTTTAAATTTGTTTTTGCAGCTATGGGGTCTTGCTTTGTGGCCCCAGCTACTTTTGAACTCCTGGCCTCAAATGATTCTCCCATCTCAGCCTCCCAAAAGGCTGGGATTACAGGCATGAACCACTGGGCCTAGGCTTTCTTTCTTTAGAGTTAGTTTTTCCTCAAGGAGCTGCAATTTGGTGGATAAATCTAATTTCAGATTTCTCTACCTGTAACTTTATCTATTAGTCTAGAATCAGGAAGGAGAAAAGAGTGATATTGACTGACTCTGTCAAACCTCAACAGTTATATTTTTGAGAGTCTGGAACAAGAGTAGGCATGCATTCGAAAGAAAACTGAATGATGTTCAAAATAGGATTTGAACATTATGTACTCGATTATATTTTAATTTCTTATCATGAACTTCTGATATGAAGTAACTATTCCAGAGAAAAATATAGGAAATAACACAGGAAAACAATTTCTTATTTTATTCCAGATCAGAGTGGATCACTTCTAAACTCATTATATGTTCACTATTCAGACCATAACAAGGAAACCAGTTTACCATTTTGGAATGACCCAGTAGTTCAAGTGAAAAAATAGTCATGGAAAATAAACAAGAACCCCAAAGCTTTGGGCAGGAAGCAAGCAAAGCTGAAGTTTCTCATGGATCATGGTGTAAGATTTCTGTTAAGGACAATGTAGTATAGAGTGAGAAAAATAACTAAGTGAGGCTCTCATTAGGCCTAAAATGCCAGAAAATATTAATATTTTGTAATAAGGCAATACTGCACAGAAAATA
>NW_012152075.1:22750-36330 GCF_000956105.1 Propithecus coquereli
TTATTAGGTCACTAAGAAAAATATACTCTAAAAACATATGTAGATCAGAACATCTATTACTATTTTAAAAGCATCCTTTGGTTGAAGTCATTAAATAAAAATAAGCCAACACTATGAAACGTCTAGTAGAAAACACAGGAGAAAATCCAGGTGACCTTGGGTTTGGCAATGAGGTTGTTTTTGCTTTTCATTCATTTTTCAGGCAAAATTTACAACGTGAATGTAATCAGTGTAAATTTACAGTTCAGTGGCACTGAGTACATTTGCAGTATTGTGCACTATCATCTCTATTTAGTTCCAAAACATTTTCATCACCCCAAAAGGAAGCCCTGTACACATTAAGCTGTCACTCCACATCGCTGGCAACTACTAATCTACTTTCTGTTTCTAGGGACTTACCTATTCTGGTCATTCATATAAATGAAATTACACAATATGTGAACTTTTATATCTGGCTTCTTTCACTTATCATGATGTTTCAAGGATCAGCCACATTGTAGCATGCATTAGTACTTGATTCCTTTTTATTATTGGATAATATTCCCTTATATGGGTATACCACATTTTGTTTATTCATTTATGTTGATGGACATTGCGAATAGTGGTACTATGAACATTCACATACAAGTATTTGTTTCAGTATTTGTTTTCAATTCTCTGGGGTATATACCTAGAAGTGAAATTATTAAGTCACATGTAATTCTGTGTTTGACCTTCTGAGGGGTAAACAGTTTCCACAATGGCTGCACAATTTCACATTTCTACCAGCAATGCAGGAGAATTCTGATTCCTCCACATTATCTCTAACATCTGTTATTTTCTGTTTTTTCTTTTTAAAATATTTTTATTATAGCCACCTAGTGAATGTAAAATGGTATCTCATTGTGAAATGGCAACACATTTTTAGGTAAAATGTAAAAAGCATGATCCATGAAAGAAAAAAATTGTTAAATTGGGCTTCATTAAAATAAAAGAGCATTTTTTCTCTGAAAAAGACAGTGTTCGGAGAATGGAAAGACAGGCCACAGACTGTGAGAGATCTTTGCAAAACACAGATCAGAAACAGGACTGGTATCTAAAACTTATGAAGAATCCTTAAAAAGAAAAAAAAAAATCTCAACAATAAGGAAATAAAGAACCCAATTTAAAAAAATTAGCAGAATATCTGAACAGACACCTCACCAAAGAAGATATATAACTGGCAAATAAGCATATGATAAATTAAACTCAACATCATTGTAATTAGGAAACTGCAAATTAAAACAGCAATGAAACACTACTACACATCTATTAGAATGGTTAAAATAAAAAAAAATGACAATACCAATTGCTGGTGAAGGTATAGAGCAAGAGAAATTCTCATTCATTGCTGGTGGGAGTGCAAAATGTATGTCTACTTTGCAAGAGAATTTGGTAGTTTCTGACAAAGTGAAGCATAATCTTACCATATGATCTAGCAATCACACTCCTAGATAATGAACTAATCTAAAACTTATGTTCACACAAGAACCTGTAGCTTAAACTTATCGCTGCATTATTTATAATAGCTCAATAACTGGAAGGAACCAAGATATTCTCCAATAGGTGAATGGATAAACAAATTGTGATATATCTATATAGTGGACTATTTTTCAGCAGTAAAGAGAAATGAGCTATCAAGCTACAAAATGACATAGTAGAAACTTAAATGCATATTTCTAAGTGAAAGAAGCCAATCTAAAAAGGATATGGAGTATATGTTTTCAATTATATGACATTCTGGAAAAGGCAAAACTGTAGAATAAAAAGATCAGTGGTGCCAAAGGCTTGGGAAAGGACATGAGAATTAAATAAGTGAAACAGGGTGGATTTTTAAGGTGGTGATATGTATTCTGTATGATATGCAATGATGGATACATGACACTATCTCTTTGTCAAAATTAGTAGAACTTTACAGCACAAAGCAAACTTCAACATATGCAATTACAATATTTAGGAGATTGAGTAAATCCTAGGAAAAATGAAAAATGTAATAAAACAATGTAACTATTATAAATATATAAAATATTAATAAGCTCTTTGAAGGGAGTAGGAAGGGGCTGATCTAAGGAATTCTGGAAATTAGAGAGGTTTGTAAGATTAAAGGCAAAAGGAATTTCTGAAGAGCACTGTTTTATAATTAAAAATGGTTTGTAATGGGAGTATGGTTTAGCAGTTTTGACACTGCTTTATATACATCCTAGAATCAAACAATTAAGTGATTGGATGGAAGATAACGGGGGCCATGTTTCTCATTGTTAGGAGTGAGAATTTACTCCTACAATGCAAGGGGAGGAAGCAAGAAAGATTCATGAGATAGTGGATTAGAGTTGGAGACATCAGTGTGAACTCATGTTTAGCTTAATATAGATACAGATGGTTATGTACATGAATATTTATATATATGTGTATATATATATGGGCTGATGTACAAACATACATTCCCTTACTTTGTTCAGTCAACAAAGAGTCTTAAAATCAATGAAAACTCAGTAGGAACAAGTATACCTAGCATCCAGAGCTTGATTTTTAATACCATTCTCCAATTAAAAAGTAAGTGCTTCTTAGAGAAGTGGCTTATTCTAGGACTTGGGCATAAATATCTAAGATATCCTGGAAGATGTTATAGAAAGGAAGAAAGTGCTCAAAAATAATAAACCACATTGATGGGCGTTTCTGAAAAGGCCACAACAGCTATCTGAAAGAGCTCTCAATGGCCAAAGCTGGAAAAAATTGGAACATAATAAACAAAGTAGTATTAGATGAATTAGATTATACACTGAAGTATGAAACAAATGTACCTGAGTCCATACTGATATTGGTCCTTCTTTATTCTTCCAATCTCCCTTTATATTTTTAACGTTTATTTTTTTTAATCTCTTACATCAACATATCGATATATCTGGAGGATAATCATTCTTCTTTTTTGTATCTTTATGCAGGACAGGGTTGCAACAAACAGGGTGATATTATAAAATAATGGAGCTACCAACTCATGCTCACCACAGAACTAAATAAATTAAATTGAAGGCACATGGAAATGGAGATAACTAACCTCTCATTCTGTAAACAAATACTGAAAAATCCATTATTGTTAGGGAGACTGGCTATAGAATGCTTTTTTCTTTTAAATTACAAGCTATCTCGACAGAACTGCATAACACACACACACGACTACTCATTTTTTTTAATGACAGTGTCAGATGAAAACAGGGGAAATTATTCTGTAAAAAAATTGAAGTTAGTGTAAAATTTATTTGCTTGTATCTACCAAGAAATGAAAGTAAAAGACTTACTCATATTGCATCATTTTAAGGTTTAAAGTAATAAAAATATGAATATGTCAGAATATATTTTTGATGCTTTCTGTTGAGAGAATAATTTGATCTTTCTAAAGATGCAGAAGTAGTATACAGTAACTTGAATGAACCTGCAAGATTAATGTGGTTCGTATTTAGATACAGACAAACCCTGATAGAGCAATTGACTATTGAAGTAGGTTTTGAGAATAATTCATCACATATTTATGATGTATACTTAATGTGTAATAGTCACCATCTATACATTTATAGCCATAGAGAAACATCTATGTTGCCTTCATCCTGAGACTGAGTGTGAATATTTTTTCCTTGTCTCTCTAGTCTAACTTTTTGTCACATTATACATTAGACTTCTTATTTTTTTTTATTTCAGCATGTTATGGGGGTACAGATGATTAGGTTACGTATGGTGCCCTTACCCTCCCTGCCCCCCAAGTCCGAGCTTCAAGTGTGTCCATTCCCCCGGAGGTGCGCATCGCACTCATTGTTTGTGCGTATGCCCGTCCCCTCCTCCCCCCTCCCCCTCCCCCTTGCCCAACATCCAATACATGTTATTCTTATATGTGCATTTAGATGTTGATCAGCTAATACCAGTTTGATGGTGAGTACATGTGGTGCTTGTTTTTCCATTCTTGGGATACCTCACTTAGTAGAATGCGTTCCAGCTGTATCCAGGAGTATACAAGAGGGGCTATATCACCATTGTTTCTTAAAGCTGAATAGTACTCCATGGTATACATATACCACAGTTTATTAATCCACTCATGTATTGATGGACACTTGGGTTGTTTCCACATCTTTGCAATTGTGAATTGTGCTGCTATGAACATTCGAGTGCAGGTGTCTTTTTTATAGAGCCACTTTTGCTCTTTTGGGTAGATGCCCAGTAATGGGATTGCTGGGTCAAATGGTAGTTCTACTTGTATCTCTTTAAGGTATCTCCATATTGCTTTCCACAGAGGTTGCACTAGTTTGCAGTCCCACCAGCAGTATATGAGTGTTCCTACCTCTCCGCATCCACGCCAACATTTATTGTTTTGGGTCTTTTTGATAAAGGCCAGTCTCACTGGAGATAGGTGATTTGTGTACAGGCTCACCTGGAGGTTTTCTGTCAGTCCTTTGAATCTCCTGTATCTGTGCTGTTAAGGGTACCAGAATAAAATGCTTGCTAGGATGGATCAGTGTCGTCCTGATGTCATCTGAAAGCATGGAAGTGAAAATGTTGACCTTTTATTAATAAAATAGAATTGTGGTAAAATTATACTTTGCAAATAATTTATCAATCACACCAAACCTAAATTGAATTCATGTTTATTCTTCCCTACTTTTTTCATGTCTCCATTGTTTTGTTCTGCTCTTCTCCCCTATAAACAAGGTAGGGGCTGGGCACAGTGGCTCATGCCTGTAATCCTAGCACTCTGGGAGCCTGAGGAGGGAGGATCATTTGAGCTCAGGAGTTCCAGACCAGCCTGAGCAAGAGCGAGACCCTGCCTCTAAAAGAAAATAGAAAAAGTAGATGGGGTGTAGTGGCATGCACCTATAGTCCCAGCTGCTTGGGAGGCTGAGGCAGAAGGATCACTCGACCCCAGGAGTTTGAGATTGCCTGTGAGCTGTGAAGACCCCACGGCACTCTAGCCTGGGCAACGGAGCAAAACTCTGTCTCAAAAAAAAAAAAAAAGAACTTATTTTGTTACTTTTACATGTACAACTGAATTAGTTAGAGCCACTCCCCAGGTTTATTATGTATCCATAGCAATAAAAATTACAATGAAAAGAAAATAAAAATATAATACATACTGAGCCAACATTTCATATTTTTATATACACTCATTTATAAGTATCTGTGTATAACACTTTCGTTAGTGAATAATTTAGAATCCACTGTCTTTGGGGTTGGACTAAGGAGTCGGATAGAGTTAAAATCTTAGCTCTTACTATTTCTAGCCATGTGTTCTTGTACAAGATATACAACTTTTCAAAACCTCAGTTTTTAAAAATTTATTTTGTAAAATGGGGATAATAATAGTACTTATGTTACAGGATAGTTGAAAAATTAAATGAGATATCTCACGCACACTGCTTAACACATGACTTGCTCAGTGTAAATACTCAGCAATGGTCACCTATTATTTTTATTATAAGTCAGGAGGAGTCCTGTGTGCCTGTGGAACAACTCTGGCGCATTGGGAATGACTGAAAAATGTGCATAAAAGTATAGTTATAAAGACAGAGTTGGTCTTTATCTTTCCCATATGTGCTATTACCACCACACAGCCACTGAGATTCTAAAAGGAGAAAGCAAAAAAAGCAAGTCCCATCAGATTTTCTGTTCTATTTTTCTAACTCATAATTACTAGGGATGAAGCCCATGTAATTTATTTGCATTGTTTCACTGTTTGACATTATGTTAAGTTCCTTTTCTGTTAATTTATTGTTTGCTACTGGTCCCCGTGGAACCCTTAGGACACACTTCAAAATGAAATATTTTTCATCCCTATTAAAATATTTTAATGAATTCAAATCCTGAAAGTGCTTGACGATGACCAGCAGCACTATCTTATACAATGAAAAAAAGTTCTTAGGGGTCATGAAACTGTGACAAGGAAACAGCAGAAATGATGCCCTGGCTTATGTATTTTAAAGGAGATGATTGTAACACAAGGAAATAAGACAAATGTAAATTAATGTCCATGACTCAAAATACTATCTTCCTTATCCCCTGCCTTTACATATAGAAACACATAAGACTATCTTTTTATACGTGTTCTTTTATTTTGTCTTAAGAGAGGATCTAGCATTTGCAGCGTCTTTCCCTAGAGTCTCTTTTTCATTAACAACAAATATTTTGCTTGCTAACTTTATATTATGAACACAAACTTACATCCTATTTACTTTAATGTAGAACTTCATTAAAAAGTAAAGGTTTTATAGAGGTCTTATATCACTCTCTTATTGTTATCCCAAATAAAATAGAATAAACTTTAATAGTTATGATAAGTTTTAGTGCAAACATAACCAAGATCTAAAGATCACCTCTCACAGCACAAAGTGCAGACAATCAGGAGAGAGTCAGGCCTATAAAAAGGATGCCTCTTCGTCACTTCTTGTTCTCCCGAGGAGGGACTTTTTAAACTTAAGGACACAGCTAATATCTCCCCACACCTTTAATGATTTATCTAATTGGGAAATATGTGGGAAACCCTGGACATCCTGGGCTCAATCCCAGACCATCGTCCTCTTCAATCTACTTTCCTCTAGCAGCAGCCATCCCTATCTGGTTGCCTAATATTGAGAGGAAGTACATTTCTCTCTCACCTAAACCTATCCCCCAATATATGTTTCATCCATGTGAAAGGTGATATTTTGGCTTCTCTCTTATTTCCTAAATCCTTCAGAACTTAGGCAGGTAGTGTGATCTTTAGCAGCCCCATTGGAGACCACAAAATAGCTGGTCAGGAACAATGACAGAGAGATGAGGCCCTGGAGACAACAGAGTTAAGAGCAGATCACCAGGTGCAGACTCGAGCCGCTAGAGGTCCATTGGTCACCTGCAACAGGAAGGCCAAAGCAGACATGGAATCCACCACGCCACACACCCTAGAGCTCTTGTACAGATCTCCTAGAGGGACTGGTGAATGAAGCTTATGATTGAACACAGAAATGAGACCAAGGAATAAAAAAGAAGCAAAATGATAGAATTATAATGCACAGTGGGAACTTGGTCACAAGAAACTTAGGACATTTATCACTGGCATCAGGGAATTAGTATATTAATTGGAGTGGATCATCAAAAAGGTTGACAACACAATCAGCACAATGGCCATTTCAATGACTACCATCAATATACTCACTAACGCTAATACTTATTGAATAGTGTGTGTCAAGCTGTAGGTTAAGAATTTTAACGCATTAATACATTTAATCTTCATCACCACCCTGAGAGATAGGTACTTAACTCTTGGCCATGACTGATCAAGGGCTTCTTAAATTATCCCCAAGTCAGAGCAGAGCTAGCTCAGAATCTACAATGGTGTTAAACATCTAGGTAGGAGGTAAGTGGCCACAATTTTAAAGGTTACAGGGGTGACTACTATAGTTAATAGTTCTTTATGCACTACAAAGATAGAAGCCTTTGTGAATCATAGAACTATACATCCTAAAGTGAGAAGAGACTTCGTGTGATCTTCTGACTTACTCTTTGATATTTAGACATTATTTCCTTTTTGCAGAGAAAGAATCTGAAGCACAGAGAGGTTAAGTGACTTGTTGAATATCATACAGTTACAGTGTTAGAAAATTATAAAATCACTCCTTATTAAGTCTTGGAAACCTATTGATAACTTTTTGAGTAACAACTGTTTGAAGAGCCAAATTAATCTTTCCTAGAATGCCCACTATTCATGGGCTTTCCCTTTCCCCCACTGGAGTTCAGACACTTGGAGCTTGCTGCTTAAAATAACTGCCTCCTACCTTATAATCTACACCCACCCTCTTCAGCACGATGACTGCTGGATCCATTTGCAGCCCGTGTTTCCCTGGGAGGTGCTAGTTCCCGCAGCTTTCCTCCACAAGCCACTCTGTGAGCTGAAACCTCCATACACACATTTTCACTGCTCATAAAGACAAGCAGCAAGGAGAGCACAAAAGAAACCAATTTATCCATTTTTCCGTATCTGGAATACATGTGGAGTCAAAATTGGTGGTTTGCCTCAGCTCTCCCTGCTAAGATAATTTGGGGTGATATTGCAACTAAACGTTATGTTTAAACCATGCCAGTCACACTGTGCATTTTAAAGACCACATTACAGAGTGCATTACCTTTCTAACATATCTGAGTGTGTGAGTAAATTTCAAAGCAGAATGGCTGCCGTGAGTAGAAAATTATCTCACCCTTAATTTTATATTGCTATTCAAGGTAGAAAGAAGCACCATTTGTCCTTTCTTATTTCTACTTTGGTATGATTTTTACTGAGTTGTTCAAATGCTTTGGTTTGTTTCAAAAGTTGTTTGTTTTCCATAGAGGTTGTCCAAATTTGCAGCCCCACCAACAGTGCATAAGCATTCCTTTCTCTCTGTATCTATGCCAGCATCTATTGCTTTTGGACTTTCTAATAAAAGCCATTTTTTTTTTATTTCAGCATATTATGGGGTACAGATATTTAGGTTACGTGTGTTGCCCTTGGTTCCCCCCCCCAAGTCCGTGTTTCAAATATGTCCATCCTTCGGGTACTGCGCATTGCACTCCTTGTGTATACAAATACCGGTCCCCTCCTCCCTCCTCCCCCCTCCTCCCATCGCCCTCCCCCTTCCCCAGCATCCAATAGATGTTGTTCTGATATGTGCATTTATGTGTTGATTAGTTAATACCAATTTGATGGTGAGTACAAATGGATCCCATTCTTCTGCTCTTGTGGTGCCCCACTTTGGATAATGGGCTCAAGTTTAATCCAGGAAAGTGTAAGTGGTGCTAGATCACTGTCATTTCTTATGATTCAGTAGTATTCCATTGTAAACATATACCAAATTTTGATAATCCACTCATGGATTGACGGGCACTTGGGTTGTTTCCACATTCTTGCAATAGTGAATTGTGCTGCCATAAACATTCGGGTGCAGATGTCCTTATCGTAGAATGTTTTGTGCTCTTTTGGGTAGATGCCTAATAGTGCTATTGCTGGATCGAATGGTATTTCTATTTTTAGCTCTCTGAGGTATCTCCTCTTTTCCACAGAGGTTGCACTAATTTGCAGTCCCACCAGCAGTGTAGAAGTGTTCCTGTCTCTCCGCATCCTCGCCAACATTTGTTGTTTTGTGTTTTTTTGATAGAGGCCAATCTCACCGGGGTTAGTTGATACCTCATTGTGGTTTTGATTTGCATTTCTCTAATGATTAGAGATGTTGAGCATTTTTTTATGTGTTTGCTGGCCATTATTCTGTCTTCTTTTGAAAAGTTTCTGTTCATTTCTCTTGCCCATTTGTTGATGGGGTTATTTGATTTTTTCTTGTTGATTTTTTTGAGTTCTAGATAGATTCTGGTTATCAGCCCTTTATCAGATGTGTAGAGAGCAAATATTTTTTCCCATTCTGTGGGCTGTCTATTCACTCTAATGATAGTTTCCTTGGCAGTGCAGAAGCTTTTTAATTTGATTAGAGCCATTTTGACTTGGGTAAGGTGATATCTCATTGTGATTTTGATTTGCATTTCCCTGATGATTAGTGACACTGAGCATTTTTTCATATGTTTATTGACCATTTATGTCTATGTTCTTTTGAGAAGCTCCTGTTCTGTCTTGGTCTTTGTACTTATGCGTAAACATACTAACACATTCTCTCAATTCCTAAAATGTATAACTTAGGACTATGTTTCTAATTCTCTTCTTTAAAATTAAATATGTTCCATCTTTATCCACAAAAAAGTCTGAATTTTCTCATATTGTTTTAAGATTTTCTTAGCAAAATTACCAGCCCAAGACCAAATTTTACTCCTTGCATGAATTAGTATAAGCAGTTTATTAGCTCTTTTTTGTTATAATACCCACTTTTCCAACTCCAATTACCCAAAGCAAAAACACTAGAATTATCAAGCACTGAATACAGGGATACCACTGAGATATTAAGGGTTTGGATCTAGACTACCACAATAAAGCAAATATTACAACAAAGCAAGTCACACAAATAATTTGGTTTTATAGGCATATAAAAATTAAGTTTACACTATATTAAGTGTGTCTATTAAGTGTGTAATACTATTATGTCTAAAAAAATCTGCTTACCTTAAAAAATACTTTATTACTAAAAATACTAAAAATCACCTGAGCCTTCAGTGAGTTGTAATCTTTTTGCTGGTGTAAGGTCGTGCCTCGATATTGATAGCTGCTGACTAATATGGGTGGTTGTTCTTAAGGCTGGGGTAGCTATGACAATTTCTTAAAATAGGAAGACAGTGAAGCTTGCCACAGTGATTGGCTCTTCCCTTCATAGAAGATTTCACTGTAGTATGCGATGCTGTTTGATAGTATTTTACCCACAGTAGAACTTCTTTTTAAGTTGGAGTCAATCCTCTCAAACCCCTCCACTGCTTTATCAACTAAATTTAAGTAATATTCTAAATATTGTGTTGTCATCTCAACAATGTTCACCAGGAGGAGATTCCATCCTAAAAAATCATTTTCTTTGCTCATCCATTAGAAGCAACTCATCATTCGTTCAAGTTTTACCATGAGATATCAGCAATTCAGCCATGCGTTTAGGCTCCAATTCTAATTCTAGTTCTCTTGCTATTTATAGCACATTTACAGTTACTTCCTCTAATGAATTCCTGCACCTTCTAAGTCATCTGTGAGGATTGAAATCAATTTCTTCCAAACTCCTATTTTTGTTGTTATTTTAACTTGCTCTTACAATCATGAATGTTTTTAATGGCATCTAGGCTGGTGAATCCTTTCCAGTGGTTTTCAATGTACATTGCCCAGATCCATCGGAGAAATTACTATCTATGGCAGCTATAGCCTTATGAAACATATTTTTTAAATAATAATAAGACTTGAAAATCATAATTGCTCCTTGACTCATGGGCTGTGGAATGGTTGTTGTATTAACAGGCATGAAAACAACATTCTTGCACATTTCCATCAGAGCTCTTGGGTGACCAGTTGCATTGTCAATGAGCCGTAATATTTTTAAAGGAATCTTTTTTTCTGAATAGTAGTTCTCAACAGTGGGCTTAAAATATTCAGAAACTCATGCTGTAAATGAATGTTCTATCATGCAGGCTTTGTTGTTTCATTTATAGGGCACAGGCAGAGTAGTTTAGCAACATTCTTAAGGGCCCTCAGATTTTTGGAATGGCAAATAGGCATTGGTTTAATTTAAATTCACTAGCTACACTAGCACCTAAACAGAGAGTCAGCCTACCCTTTGAAGCTTTGAAGCCAGGCATTGACTTCTCTCTAGCTATGGAAGTCCTAGATGGCATCTTATTCCAATATAGAGCTATTTTCTCTACACTGAAAACCTGTTGTTTTCTCTGCACTGAAAACCTGTTGCCTTCATAAATTATCTTAGATCATCTGGAAAATTTGGTGCATTTTCTCCATCAGCACTTGCTATTTCACATTGTACTTCTATGTTATGAAGACGACTTCTTTCCTTAAAAGGAATGAACAAACATCTGTTGTCTTCAAATTTCTATTCTGTAGCTTCCTCTCCTCTCTCAGCCTTTATACAATTGAAGAGCATTAGGGCCTTTCTCTGAATTAGGCTTTAGCTTAAGGGAATGCTGTGAATGCTTTGATCTTCTATCCAGACTATTTAAACTTTCTTTATATCAGCAATAAGGCTGTTTCTCTTTTAGGTTCCTTCAAGAACTAGCCTTTGCATTTGCAACTTGGCTAACTGTTTGGCACAAGAGGCCTAGCTTTTGGTCTGTTTGGCTTTAGAAATGCCTTCCTCTCTGAGCGTAATCATTTTTAGATTTCTATTTAAAGTGAGATGCTTGTGACTCTTCCTTTCACTGAACACTGAAAGGGCATTACAAGTTTATTAATTGGCCAAATTTCAGTATTGTTGTGTCTCAGGGAATAGAGAGGCCACATGAGAGGGAGCGAGATGGAGGAATATTTGATTGGTGGAGTAGTCAGAGCACATACAACGTTTATCGATTAAGTTTGCTGTCTAATGTGGGCACAGTTTGTGGTATCCCCAAAGCAATTACAATACTAACATCAAAGATCTTTGATCACAGACCACCATGACGGATATAATAAAATGAAAAAGTTTGAAATATTCCAAGAATTATTAGAATGTGACACAGAGACACAAAGTGAGAACATGCTGTTGGAAAAAAGGCACCAATAGGCTTGCTTGACATAGGTTGGCCATAAATCTTTGATTTATAAAAAAGTATACCTGCAAAGCCCAATAACGCAAAGCACAATAAAATGAGATATGCCTGTACATATTTAGCATTTAGCATTTGTTGATACTGTAATCCTTTTATTTGACTGTTTTTAAAAATCTGTTCTGTGTTATTGTGCCAAATCCAAATCTATTAACTTAATCATAATGAAGCCTTCCCAGACTATCATAGTCCATGTGGTCCTACCTGGCTAAATGGCCAGAGGTTTCTTAATGTTATGTTTTGTTTGTTTTCTTTGTTTCTAATAACTCCTAGCACTTAGGCTTTTGGTGTATCTTATCTCTGCTAATCTAGAAACTAAGTTCACAACAGGTACACATCGAGGAGATAACATAAGCAAGAAATAAAACTTTATTGGTTTGGATTGATAATATTTGATCATTATTTTTTATCACAGCATATCTAGCCTCTTCTGAATTATATATATACCACTCAATCATTTAAACTGTGTAATCAATGTAAAAACGGGAAATGTTTCCCTGTTACATACTAACCCTTCTTTTCCTTTTGGTACTCTATATATTGTTCTGCATAATTGTGCATCATTCACTTAATTAATGCTTCAATGAATTTTTATTATATGTCTACTTGGCCTGGTATTATACTACTCACCAACAAAGTCATATTAACTGAAAATTGTTTGATCAATATTTAAACCGTGCTCATGGTTGTGGGAAATAATTAACTAAATTTCAAATAAATTTAGGAATTTGCTTGTTTGCTCAAAATTTATGTTAAAAGATTTATCTTTGTATGCCTGCTTTATATTAATTTTGAGAATGCTCTTGGATCATATTTGCACTCCGCTTTCTAGTTCCAGAAAGACCAATAATAAACAAGAAGTTTAACATTTTTCCTTCCAAATACTGGACACAAGAAGACTACACAAACTTTTATAGGAAATGAAGAAAAAAATTTATTTTAAGCTACTCACGTTTTTGTTATACATGTTTTTAAAAATCTAAACATCAATGAGCTGTTCTACTTTAATAATAGTTTAATAACAAGTTAATACAATGGAAGTAGCAAATAATGAAAAATCATCAATTGTTTTCCAACTAAATTTAATCATGCTGCTATTAATATTATGCTAATCTCTGGAGTAAATGAATATTAACATGAAAACCAAGAAATATTTGGCTAAATCTGAAAATCTTTCTTAAAATAACAATATTTGTTAGAGATTATAAAGGTCAGTAGGAATGACAACACTAAATAAATATTTTAAAATGATGCCCTGTCCTGAATTTTGCCCTACTGCAATAAATGGTAATAGAAGTACCCCCATAATATTCTGAAATAAAAAATAAAATAAAATAAATATA
>NW_012152075.1:36840-47464 GCF_000956105.1 Propithecus coquereli
AAAAGACACCTGCACCCGAATGTTTATAGCAGCACAATTCACAATTGCAAAGATGTGGAAACAACCCAAGTGTCCATCAATACATGAGTGAAAGATATTTTTAATTCCAAAAAATTTCATGGGAATTTGAAAAGTCGAATGAATCTCTAAATATAAATGTATTTCTAAATATGTTACCAATGATATTCTCATACACCTGTCTCGGAAATAAAATGCTGCTAAAATATATTCAACTTAATAATTTTGGTTGCTGTGCACTTTGATATGATTGGCCAGCGAGGATAGGCCCTCTTTTCCTTCCTGTCTGCGTGAGGGTCCGCCGCCATCATGAACGAGACAGTCCTAGTAACTGGAAATTCAGACCAACCAACTGCTTCAGAGGAAACAAATGGTCATCGATGTCCTTCACCCTGGGAAGGCAACAGTACCAAAGACAGCAATTGGGGAGAAATTAGCCAAAATGTACAAGACCACATCAGATGTCATCTTTGTATTTGGATTCAGAACTCACTTTGGTGGTGGCAGGACAACTGGCTTTGGCATGATTTACGATTCCTTGGATTATGCAAAGAAAAATGAACCCAAACATAGGCTTGCAAGGCATGGTCTGTATGAGAAAAAAAAGACATCAAGAAAGCAGTTGAAGGAACGCAAGAACAGAATGAAGAAAGTCAGGGGGACTGCAAAGGCCAATGTTGGTGCTGACAAAAAGCCAAAGGAGTAAAGAAGCTGCAGTGACGTTATCTGCAGCTGTTGTGTGGGTTTCTCACAAGGGGATCAATAAACTTAAAAACTTTAAAAAATAATAATTTTGATTAATATTGTTTAGTGTTAATGAGGTTACATGTAAGATACACTTGATGTGCTTCAGTCTTGATCTAATTTATTAATGAGTTTCTATGATAATAAATGCATTTATTTCATCTTTCTCCTGTATTCTATGTGAGAGGTGTCATTCTACCTATAATAGCTAACTATGTAGAACAGCGGCAGGTGTAAACACAAACAATTTGTTATTAAGGGATAGGCTATGCTAAAAATTATAAAAGCTGAATAATACTTTTAAAAATATTTCTTTTTGACAAGCTAAATATAAATTTGTATTAATTGGTGCCTTGAATAAGGAGCTAGATTGCAGTGACACTAGCACCATGAAACTGTCAGCGTTTTTCTCATTAACTCTGCTTTTTAAATGACACATTATACTTTTACTTGAAAAATAATATTTAAATTGCTTTGGATAAATATAAACTGATCTAAAAACATCCTTGGTGATTTTATTTTACCAAATGAGACAGAGAGACAATATTCTCTCTCAGGAAGGAGTTTGAAGGATAACTTTCAATCTCTCAAATATCAGAGCATCACCTAATTGTATCAGTAACACAAACATAAATATACAAAGCTCTTGGAAGGCATTACCCACCCCTTCCACACACAGCCTACCACACCAACTAAAGTTATATACACATATGTGCATGTACAATGAAGGTAATATAAAGGACACAAGGCAGTAAAGGAAAGCCTCCTAGATCTTAATTTCATAATTGTATTTTTCAGTTTCATAGTCTTTGAGTATTTCATACCAAATTTTTGGTAGAATTGTCTATCTTTTTATCATTTTTTTACACCTTCCCCTTTATATTTGTGACATTAATTCTTGATCAGCTGACTCTACTATCTGTAAGTGTGTTTCTATTGTCTCTTTTCCATGTTTGTTTTTGGTCATATAATATTACTTTTGGTGCCTGAGTAATTTTTATTGTATAATAGATATACTGTATAAACATTGAGAGGCTTTATGTGATAGCATATTTTAAGTTCACAGAATACAGAGATTATTAATATTTTTGAAAAGTAGGCACCCATGAGAAATTAGGGCATCTAATGTAAAAATTTCAATTTCATTAAAGATACTTATTCTATTAAATATTTTACTTCACATCACCATAAATAAGTTAGTAACTTAAAAATCTCAGTGTTCACAACCAATATACCTTTTCCAGGAGTTTCATGAGTATTTGTGGTAGCGTCCTAGAGGAAACAGGGACTAGTGGCCAGAATCTAGAAATTGATCCATTTATTGGCCAGTGATTTACATAATCATATCCTAAGACTATCTGGGCTTGAATGTATGTAAAGGAAGATATGTTAACTGCTTTATTTTGGTGGATTATTGTATTTGTCTTTTACTGTACCTTAGATGAGATGGGTATCAGTGTTTTAGGACTGAATATCCATTCTATTTGAAGTCATAATCAAATGGAAGTTTGATTTTATAAAGACAAAACTTAAACACTAGACAAATGGAACTAGATAGATTAAATGTATACTAAGGATTAGTTCAATTCCCAATTGCAATAATAATAATAATTCACATATGAATTAGAAACCTAGAAATAAACAATTAGTACTGTTTCTGGAAGACATTACTAATAATCTCCAATGTCTTTTTCTTCTCTTTCTTGTTATTGAGTGAAGTCCTGTGTCTAGTATTGTCCAATGGGCAGTGAGCAAAATAGATACACAACACTTCTGGGCTGAGGAAGTAGAAAATCTGTGCATAGTTCTCTGCCATAGCAAAGGCAAAGGGATGGGTGTGTAAGAGTTCAGCAGTAGGATGATGGCACCCCCAGAAGTTTGAATTAACCTAGGAAATTATTCAGATGTACAGCAGGCTTTGTATTACTGAAAAATACATTTTTGTTGGTATTAGTTCAATTACATTTTTGGATTGGTTTGTTACCACAGGACAATTTAACCTATCCTAATTTATACAGATACTTAGAAAACGTCATTAGGACTAAAAAACCTATTGAGAGTAAAACATAGTGTTTAGGCCATCTCTGGGGAACTGGATACCAGACTGACGTTATTAAGAACAATTTCACATCTCTTTATCACATTGAGGAAGTTCTCTTCCATTCCTGGTCTTTTGAGTATTTTTGTCAAGATAGGGTGTTGGATCTTGTCAAATACTTTTTCTTTGTCTATTAATATGATAATGTGAGTTTTAGCCACTATTTTGTCATTGGAATATTACATTAATTGATTTTCACATGTTTAACTGATCTTGCATTCCTGAGACAAATCCTATTTGATCATGGTGTATAATCCTTTTTATATATTGCTAGAATTGTAGAATTTAGTTGAAGGTTTTCAGGTTTATATTCATAAGAGATATTGGTTGGTAGTTTTTGTTTATTCCGAAAAATTTGTCTGGTTTTAATTTTAGAGTAATAGTGGCTTCATAAAATGAATTGGGAAGTGTTCTATCCTCTTCTATTCTTTAAAAATGTTTGTGAAGGATTGGTATTAATTATTTTTTAATTGGTATTCATTCTTTTTTAAATATTTGGTAGAATCCTCAAAGAAGTCTCTGGTCCCAGAATTGTATTGTTGTTACTGGAAATATTATGGATACAAATTTCCACTTTTTTCTTTTGATATATCTATTCAATTTTCTGTATCTTATTGGGTCAGTTTTGACAGTTGTATCTTTCGAGAAAATCTAAGTTGTCATATCCTTATTTGTGTATTTCTTCAAAATTCTTTTCAATTTTGTAAGGTCTTCAGCATGTCTCTTCATTTATTTCTGATTTTAGAAATATGAGTCTCTTTATTTTTTTCCATTTTCAATTTAACTAAAGGTTTGTCAGTTACGTTGATCTTTCCAAAGAATCAGTTTTAAATTTCTTAGATTTTCCCCACCGTTTTCTAATGTAATCTCCACTTTATTAGTTTCCACTCAAAACTTTATTACTTACATTCTTCTTGTTATTTTATGTTTAGTTGGCTTTTCTTTTTCCAATGTTTTAAGGTGAAAGTTTAGGTTATTGATATATTGTTCTTTTTAAATATATTTTAGAGCAGTTTTACATTCACCGAAAAATTGAAAAGAAGGTATAAAGATTTCCCATATACTCCCTGTCCCATGCATAGCCTGTCCTATAGTCAACATCCTCCACTAGAGCAGTACATTCGTTATAACTGATAAACCTACATTGACACATCATAATCACTCAAAGTTCATAGTTTACACTACGGTACACTCTTGGTGTTGTACATTCTATGGATTTGGACAAATTTATAATGACACGTATTCAACATTATAGTATCATACAGAATAGTTTGACCGCCCTAAAAATCCTCTGTGCTCTGTGAAGTCATCCCTTGTGTTTCCCAAACCCTGGCAAACACTGATCTTTTTAGTCTCCATAGTTTTTTATTTTTTTTTTTTTCAGAATATTACAGGGGTACAAATGTTTAGGTTACATATATTGCATTTGCCTCACCTGAGTCAGAGATTGAAGTGTGTCCATCCCCCAGACAGTGCACACCACACCCATTAGGTGTGAACATACCCATCCCCTCCTCACCCCCGCCACCTGCCTGACACCCAATGAATGTTACTACCACATGTGCACATAAGTGTTGATCAGTTAATACCAATTTGATGGTGAGTACATGTGGTGCTTTTTTTTCCATTCTTGGGATACTTTGCTTAGTAGAATGGGCTTCAGCTCTGTCGAGGATAATACAAGAGGTGCTAGATCACCATTGTTTTTTGTGGCTCAGTAGAACTCCATGGTATACATATACCACATTTTATTAATCCACTCACGTATTGATGGGCACATGGGTTGTTTCCACATCTTTGCAATTGTGAACTGTGCTGCTATAAACATTCTAGTGCAGATGTCTTTTTTATAGAACGTCTTTTGTTCTTTTGGGTAAATGCCCAGTAATGGGATTGCTGGATCAAATGGCATTTCCATTTGTAGCTCTTTGAGGTATCTCCATATTGCTTTCCGCAGAGGTTGCACTAGTTTGCAGTTCCACCAGCAGTGTGTGAGTGTTCCTATCTCTCCACATCCACACCAACATTTATTGTTTTGGGACTTTTTGATAAAAGCTATTCTCACTGGAATTAAGTTACATCTCATTGTGGTTTTGATTTGCATTTCCCCGATGATTAGAGATGTGGAGCATTTTTTCACATTTTTTTGGCCATTAGTCTGTCTTCTTTTGAAAAGTTTCTGTTTATGTCCTTTGACCACTTTTTAATGGGGTTGTTTGATTTTTTCTTGCTGATTTTCCTGAGTTCTGTATAGATTCTAGTTATCAGCCCTTTATCGGATATGTAGCATGTGAATATTTTCTCCCATTCCATAGGTTGTCTGTTTGCTCTTGTGATAGTTTCCGAAAGATTTTTTTCTCTTTCATCTAAAACTTCTCCTTCTTAGTGAGACACTCTGGAAGCTGGTATCTCTGGTCAGTCACATGCCCAAGCTTGGTTGTGGGTTTTGTTTTTTTTAAAATAGATTTTTCCAGCTTTGCTTAAGTCACTAGAAGGTGGGTCAGTGAAGTTCCATATGCCCATCACCTTAATGTTAATTCTTTCTTTTGTAATATAAGTATATAAAGCCATAAATGCTCTTCTAGGCAGTGCTTTATCCCTATTACAGACACTTTAATGTGTTATATTTTCACTTTGACTCCATTATATTTTCTAATTTCTCATCTTTTATTTCTCTGTTATGTAAGATTCTGTTGTTTAATTTTCAAATATTTGTGGGACTTCTATATATATTTAGTTCAAATATTTGTGGAGATTTCTTTTTAATTCCAGTGTCATCAGGTGACACATCATGTATCATCTAAATTCTTTTAAATTGATCTAGATTCATTTTGTGGTCAAGAAAACAAATGATTTTTCTTACAGAAAAATAGATGTGAATGTAAAAAAATAGTACATTTTGCTGTTGTTCGGAGTATTCAATGAATATGAATTTGGTGATGACAGTTGATATAATTATGAAAGACCTGTATTTCATTGATATTATCTTATTATATCAATTACTGATAGAAAAATAATTATGTATCCAACTATACTTGTAGTTGTTACTTTTTTCTTTCAGTTTCATGTATTTTTGTTTCATATATTTTGAAGTGTGTTATTACTGCAAACATATACAGAATCTTTATTTTTTTACAATTAGTTTTCTTAAAGATGGCATAGAGATATTCTTTTTTCCCCTTTGGTCTAGTCCCAGAATCTCTGCCTTTAGTTGGAATATTTATTCATTTCATTTAATAATCATTAATATTTTAGGCTTAAATTGATAATCTTATTATACAGCATTATGGGCTAAATATTTTCTCCAAATATTTGTATGTTGAAGCTATAGTCTTTGATGTTACTATATTTGGAAGTAGGAATTAAAGAGCTAATTAAGATTAAATGAGGTCATAAGGGTGGGACCCTAATCCAATTGGGCTGTTATTCTCATTAGAAGAGAACACCAGGCTATGTGAGGACACAGCAAGAAGATGGCCATATATAAGTCAAAAGAGAGGTCTCAAGGGAAATCAACCCTGCTAGCACTATCTTTTTGAATTTCTAGCCTCCAGAATTGCAATCAAATAAATTTCTGTTATTTAAGTCACCCAGTCTGCGGTGTATTATTATGGCAGCCCTAGAAACTTAATATATTTGGTTTCTCTTTTCCCCATCTGTCCTTTGTTCTGGTTTTCCTTTCTCTTTGATTTTTAAAAAATGATGTTTTAGAAATGTTTTAGAAATTCATTTTATGTCCACTATTGGTTTATTAATTATATCTCTTTATTTTACAGTTTTAATCTTCACTCTATGCTTTTCAATTTTCATCTTCAACTCATCCCAGTTTACTTGCAAATAATATTTCACTGCATTTAGGTAAGAAGCTTACAACATGCCTTGTCTTCACGTATATAAGAAGTTTACAGCCTATCTTATCTGTCCACCTCTTATTCTATATGCTATTATTGTCATATGCTTTACTTCTACATATGTTATAAAGCACATAATACAGAGGGTTTTTTTAAATGAAAAATGCCATTATGTATGCCTACATATTTAGCCTTTCTTTTGTTCTTTATTCTTTTGTGAAGATCTACATTTATGTCTGATACCAGGTCTTTGGGGATGGTGAAAGAACTTCCTTTAACATTGTCTTTTTCAGCATAGATCTAATGGTAATGAATTCTTTCACCTTCTCTTTGCAAATATTTACTTTATCTTAATTTTTTAATGATCTTTAATTATGTATACAATTGTATTTTTTACAATTATAAATTTTTGATTTATAATAAAAAAAATTGTATTTTGGCTTTATTCTCCTTAAATATCTTTGAAGATGTTTTTCAGTTATCTTCCAGCCTACAAAAATTTCTTCTTTGTTCTTCTATGTTCTTCTTTGTTCTTTGTTCTGGAATGTTTCTTTTTTTCTCTTAGTGCTTTGTGATTTTATTTTCATTACAGATTTTCATCTATTTGATTGTTGTGGTTTTTGTTTTGTGGTTTTCTTTGTGTTTACCCAGTAGAGCTTATTGAGATTTTTTGATTTCTGGGTTTACGATTCTCACGCAAATTTGAAAAATATCTGGCAACTATTTTTTCATATGTTAGTCTACTACCTACCTCATTCTGAAATTCCATTTACCCATATGTTAGATTGCTTGACACTGTTTTATTTTTCTAGAGTGTCTAATCTATTCTGTATTCAAAACAGCTATTTGAGATTTAAGACATTTCAGTTGTCATCTCTAGAAGTTCCTTTAATTTATTTATGTCTTCCATATTTCTCCTCATGTTTATATTTGCTGTTAAACACTTGAAGTTAGTAATAATTACTGTCATACTATCTTTGTCTGCTAAGCTCCTCACCATTGTGAGATCTGATTTTATTGAATCGTTTTTCTCTTGGCTATGGACCACATTTTCCTGCCTTCTGGAATCTCTAGTAATTTTTTGTAGATGCTACATATTAGAATTTTGTCTTATTGAATATATGGATTTCATTTCCTTGATTCTAAGAATTTTAAATTTTATTCTGACACACAATTAAGCTATATGAGATTCAATTGCTTTTGAGGTCTCTTTTTAAACTCTGTAAGGGTAGTTGTAGGGAAGACTTTACCCTAGGGGGAGGTTAAGCGCCATCACTGAAGTGGTTTCCTTCTGTGGTCTGGATTGCATATCCTGATGATAAACAACCACTCTGCAGTCTTCCTGGTTGAAAATGTAATGTCTCCTAACTTTACATAAAATTTAGAAACCATTCAACATGTTATTCCCTGGTCACTTTTTGCCCAACATGATCAAGTTTCACTTGGCACATCATGGTATTCAGCAATTATTCAAAGGGACCCATATGCATTTTTCTACAGCTCTATGTCTGCATAGCTTCCTCTTCTAACACTGTTGTACATATTCCAGACTCCTCAGATACCTTAAACTCTGATCACTGTCTCAACAACTCCATGGGTTGGTTCATGATCCCGTGCTTGGAGAATTCCTCCCTTATCAAGGATCTAGAATGCGTAATGCCAGAGCAACACAAGGACTCAATGTTTTTTCCTTTCTCTCAACATCACAAAGTAGCACTGCCTATTGTCTAATATCTGAAGTTATTTGTCTAGTTTTCCAGATTTTTTTTTATCTCAGATTATTTATCTAGTTTGTAGATGTTTTGGCAGGATAATCCTTATACCACATATTTATCCTTTGCTTTTAGGAGATGAAGTTGCTTTTTAATTAAACAAAATAAAAATTTTCATGTTATTTGCCTTTAAATTTTTTCAAATTCAATCTGAAAAATTATCTCTGATGATATCCATTCTACTTTTCTAAGAGAATAATATTTTACTCTTTCTCTTTTCAGTGCCTTCACATAGGCTATGGATCAAATGCCTTCACATGCTTCTAGAAATCTTCGTTAATCATGTCTTCCAGTCTTCTTTTTTTTCTCTTCCTTCTGCATATTTTTCCTACAACTACAAACATAAATCTTTTTAAAAAAGGTTAGCAATTTTATTTTTTTCTTTAGCCAAAATATCTTGACATTGTACTCTACTATAATTCATTCTCATCTAAAAAAAAAACTGATGGCTATTTTATTTTCATTTTCTACCTCACTATGCCAAAAATAGCTACAAATAAGATCGCCAAATTATAAATAAATTATAAATAAAATGATGTGTGCTTAATTCTCTTTCCTCTTAACATATATGTCTATTGCTTAACACTCATGTCTATTCTTACCACAATTCTATTCTCTCTCAGTCTCCGTGAAACCACTTTCTTTTGCTTTTGGTTCTATCACTCCCATAGTTCATCTCTGTTTCTTTTGTAGGTCTCAACCACCAGTCTCGGAGTAGAGGTGTGCTACTTGCTATAAATTTGTATATATGTGTGGTGGATAGTGAGGGAAGAAAATATTGTATAGAAAATGATTCATTTGACCAAAGTACTCCACTAAGAAATTCTGGGCCACTGACCAAAATTGTCTTGTCCATCAGCCATGCTATTGTCATACAATGTTAACAAGATTATAAAATGTATAGCAGAAATTCAATGCCCAAGAAACAGAAAATAATCTTTTTGTTGCACTTGTCATGCACTATAATACTTATAGGAATATGAAGTTCTCTTAAGATCTCTACATATTAAAAAATAATTTGAAGAAATTAGAAACTAGTTAGACAATACTAGCAGAAATGCTGATATTGGAATAATGTGAGAAGATTGAATAGCTTGAGTTTATTTGATTTTAGGAGAAGGTAGATGATAGAGTCTTTAAGCATGTTAAATTTTAAAATTAGAAGATGTCAGTTAACTACAAGTATTTGTTAAGTATCCAAAATGTGTGAAGCATGATCTTGGGGTCTATAAGTAGAATTCTCATCAGTTTTATTAAGTTTATCATCTAGTTAGAGTGACAATCCGTGTTGAGGTGAAGTGTTAAGTAAATTTATAAGAAAATTTATAGTACAATACAAGCAGTATCATCGTGCAGACATGATAAATATCCAAATAAGTGGAGATAGGGTTGTTGAGAGTATTATGATGCTTTCTATTCTCCAGAATTGTCAATGTAAGAATAAGACAAAATGGTTTGTGATTTTTCTTGTCTTCCAAAGAACGAGAATAAGTTATTTTCATAATATGCTCTCCCCCACTTGACAAACCATCTTATGGTTTGGTGATTAAAAAGGACAATCATCTGAGCTAGGATGCAGGGCTCAGAGTTACTCTTTAAATATGCTAGGTAACTTATCAACATTAGAGTAATACATATGCTAACATGATTGGAAAAAAGGAAAATAGAGAGAGGTAAATATGTAATGAGGTCAACAAGTTCCCTGGGTGTATTTGCCTAGAGTTTCAGATTTAATGAGCCACATATAAGAAATATAAATAAGCTTATGGAAGGAATAGTTGGAAAGCTAAATTGGAGATTTCAATAGTAAACAATATCCCTGAATAGCAATCAATTTCAGTGATACATACAGTAATATATACCTCTGAGGAAGACTGCTAGAAAACTTGCAGTTTTGGCTCTACATAAAAGCAGGTGGAAGAGGGAGAGATGCCACAGGAAGATGTAAAATCTACAAGAATAAGCAAATAGATTGCAATGAAATCAGACCCAAATAGACTGCAAATATTAAAATTATCAGATTCTAAATAGTACTTAAGTAGGTTTATTAGTTTTTAAGAAAATAAAAATAGTGGGAATGAGGAGATTTTCAACATAGAATGAAAGAAAAGAAGACTATCACAAAAGAGCCAACATATTGA
>NW_012152075.1:49145-50184 GCF_000956105.1 Propithecus coquereli
ATAAATAAAATTAAATTGAATAGATGTTATGAAATAAAAGAAAAAAATAACAATGTGCCTGATATAAAACATATGCCAAAGAGGTATTACCCACTTTTACTTCCATTATTATCAGAATGATAATATATTCAATGTGCCACATTAGATAATAAAAGCGCATTAAACCCAACATCAAATATTAAACTTCATTTTTCTCTGAAGGGACAATTTCTGTTTTTAAAAATTCTTAAGATGTCAGGAGAAATTAAAGACAAATGTGTCAGCCACCAAGGGAAGACCAGTCCAGAGCCATAATTTAGTGCTTAGTGTCCTCAAATCACAGTGGTTTCCATCCTAATGTGGAAAGTTTATGAACCATTCAATGTCTTAATATGAATACACTGTTTTATTTTAAGTTACAGATTGTTTTAATAAGACTCAAGTGATCCAAATTCTAGAATAAATACATTCCGGATTTTTTTTAAATTTCGGAATCAATTACTTAATTCAAATAATTGCAAATGATCCAGTTTAGTTTTATAATCATCAACTTTCCTCTTAGATCTGAATATCTACAAAAGTCTATTTATTTTTACTTGCGTCAGCAGAAGGGCCCACTGTTTGTGAAAACAACAAAAAACAAACAGTTTTGATTAAAGACACTGAATCAATGAAATATTTCTAAATAGTAACCACAGTGGAGAGTAGACAATTTTCTGTCACACTTTTTATAAATTTTGGGTATGTAAACTAGGCAGATCCCTGACATCTGAAGGTCCAGGAAGCAGATTCTAGTACATGCACAATCATAGCATACCCAGACTACACTTGGGAACATTGACTAGCATGATTAAAGAGTTCTTGGGGGACAATTGTTTGTCAATTTCTTATGTCTTTCTCCACCTCTTGGGAGAGAGGTACTGACTGCTCTTTGGTCAGGTGATCTTTTCAAAGATATTTGTAAAGAACCTTGAAAGAGGCCGGGCGCAGTGGCTCATGCCTGTAATCCTAGCTCTCTGGGAGGCCGAGGCGGGCAGATTGTTTGAGTTCAGGAGTTCGA
>NW_012152075.1:50399-51864 GCF_000956105.1 Propithecus coquereli
CGTCCGGCTAGTTTTTTCTATATATTTTTAGTTGTCCAATTAATTTCTTTCTATTTTTAGTAGAGATGAGGTCTCGCTCTTGCTTAGGCTGGTTTCGAACTCCTGAGCTCGAACAATCCGCCTGCCTCGGCCTCCCAGAGAGCTAGGATTACAGGCGTGAGCCACCACACCCGGCCAACATTTTTATTTTAATCACTAAAAAAATAGGAATGACTACTAAAACAGAAAAGCAAAGAATTTTTTAAAAATTTGCAACTCAAAGAAGTCATAAATAAATATAAAACATATAAAAATAACTGAAAGAATTGAATATTTAAAAATCAGAACATCAGTAATTTTTTTCAATTGGACTAACTATCCTGTCAGAAGATACAGATTGATAGACTGGAAATGTCAGTTTTTTAGAATGAAATATAGTGGTCTAAAAAGGCTATAAGTAAGGAAGTAAGTATTAGCCACAACAACAATGGTGGAATGATGCAAATAGTTAAATTACACATTGATTGAAAAATAGTATTACTAGAGGAGAGTTCATAATGATGAAAAGTTTAAACATTAGTTTATAACAATTTGATAATTATACAGCTAAATTTCAAAATATACAAAATTATATGCCCTAATTTACATTATATCAATTGTCTCGATAATAGATTAGTCAGACAGAACAGTAAGAATATAGATGTGCCTTTGAGAAGACCAGGTAAGTTTGTAGTTTTGTTCAGGTATATAGTTGGGGGCTTGTACTAAACATTTTTCAAGGGCTCATCAACCACTTTGTGAATCTAATTATTTAAATATTAAACAATTAAATTATGCACACATTTTGTAAAATCTGCTGTATGTATGTGTGTTACTAACTAAAATATAGTTTACTTTAAAGCTAAGGGGAGAGTTACCCACGTAGTGTAACCCTCTAATAAATGATTTTATAAAGAATTTTTTAATTGAAGTAATTCATCACCTCCTAATTTATGCTTTAGGAGTTTGGATTTATTTAGAGTGAGTTTCATTAAAATCAGCTGAAACCATGGTTCAATCTGTTAGAAAGTATTCCCAACAAAGTAATTGACATTAAGTGAACTTTAATGAAACAGGATTCCTGCCACAGATTAATTGGAAAGTGTTTAATTTTTTCCAGAACCCACGACAAAATTACTGTATAGCATTGAGATATCCACTAATGCAGGGACAATTGCTTTATCAATATTAGTTGTTTCCTGCATTGCTATTAAAAAGTGTCAGGTTGCCAAGTTGAATATTTTGAGCAAAACTGGAAGCCATTAATGTGCAGTTTTTGCACTTCTGTGACAAGAACGTGGAGGTAGTGCTTTCTATTAATAAAAGAAAACTCTGATTTTACTGTTTTCTGATTCTTTGACATTGGATATACACCTTAATCTCTCTACGTTTTTTTCTTAACCCTATACTTTTTCATTCAAAATGAAGCTGATGTACATATTATCTG
>NW_012152075.1:54034-63210 GCF_000956105.1 Propithecus coquereli
CAGTCTCGAAGTTACCATGTAACTCTGAAATGATTCTGTGTGTTTGTGGCATAGATTTCATGTCAAGGCTCTAAAATAAAAAAATAAAATCACATTATTTACCTAAGTGACTAATGAGGATCCACTTTGCTCAACTTTATAAAATAATTCCTCAAAAGAGTTGTAACTGCTTACTCTTTCATCTTCCTCTCTTTCGTGTATCTACTCTCATCAATACATCATCAATTTTATTTTTTGTAAATATAACAGATACACATAAAAGGTATAAAAATTGATAATTGTTAATGATTATGAATTTTAATATAAAACTTAAGAATAAAGCCTATTTACAAAAAAGAAGAAATGCTTTATTTTTAAAGAAAAGAAACAAGAGATAAGCATGCAAAAAAGTGTTTATCAAAGTATTAGCTTTACACAGGGATTATTTTCCTAATAACACTCATCACTTATCTACTTTATATAATTTATTTTTTTCTTTTTTTTTGAGACAGAGTCTCACTCTGTTGCCTGGGCTAGAGGGCTGTGACATCAGCCTAGCTCACAGCAACCTCAAACTCTTGGGCTCAAGCAATCCTCCTGCCTCAGCCTCCTGAGTAGCTGGGACGACAGGCACTCACTAAATACCCTGCTAATTTTTGTTTCTATTTTTAGTTGCCCAGCTAATTTTTTCTATTTTTAATAGAGATGAGGTCTTGCTCTTGCTCAGGCTGGTCTCAAACTCCTGAACTCAAGTGATCCTCCCACCTCGACCTCCCAGAGTGCTAAGATTACAGACGTGACCCACCATGCCTGGCCTATATAATGTTTTGAAAACCAAAACTTTCAAAATAGTGACAGTCTCATTTTTAATATGAACACAGCACACAGAATGCAGATCTGAATGTTCAGCTTGTCTTTTTTCCCATTCCAGTGTTTCCTTTTTTATCACCCTCAATTAATGAATATTAGAGTAGACTAAACCTAGAGGTAAGTTCTAATGGTTTTAAATTTATGAGTTTGCATAATGACTATAATTGCCGAATGAATATATTCACTCCTTTGTTCATTATTTTTCTAAATGAAAGTGAAAAAATTGACGTGTAAAAAATCTTTGAGAGAGGTAGACAGGGAAAAGATCTCTTTTCTGTTTCAGACTTGCCCATCAAGTAACTACCTGCATAGAGGCTGCAGCTGAACTAACTGCCTGATTTCCAGTAGGTCAAAACTCTCCCCAAAGGCCACATTTGACAGTGTGACTACTAATGCCAAGTCAGGACATGAAAATTTGGAGGGCTTTATTCCCTTCTTGTAGACTAATGACCTTTTTGAAACATAGTACAAGATAGGATGCATTGATGGAAGCATTTGGGGATTGCTCAGCAAGTGTTTTGAAGCATTAACTTGCTTTGTACAGTAAGCAAGGAAAAATATTTCATAGATTTCTCAGATATGTTGTGTTCAATTTGTGGAAGTTTTATAATAAAATCTGAAAAACTGAAATAAAAATAGTAATGGTATGACATTGCTTATTCATTTGCTTTTTAAACAAGCAGGTTCAAATGATTTTAATTTGATTTTTGCACACTGAATAAAGATTCCACTGGAAGGATTATAAACAGGTTTTGTTAGCAGATAAATGAGATTTACAGACCCCTTTTCTTAAAATGTCATTTTGTTTATACAATTTTATTTTTCTTAGTAAGGTCAGTAAGAACATAGATGCACCTTGGAGACAGTGAAGAGTGTCGGGTAAGGCAAACTTAGAAAATATTTCACCTTTATTTTGTCTAAAGCAAATCCAATATTTTTAATAAATCAAACTAAAGAAGCAAAGTACCAAATACTTCTCCAACACCAGTCATATGTGTTATGTGTGGGTGTGTATATCTAATTTATTCTTTTATTGTGTTTTTTATGTGACCTAGATAGACAGAGTCATTCTAATGTGGTATATGAAATACTGTCCTTGATCAACAGGGGTATGAACTGTTTGAAGAAAATAAATTTTGACTTCTATAATCTTGACATACTAAAAAATAAAATAAATTGAACTGAATTGAAATCAACTAAATTAAATAAAATTTGAAATTCCATTCCTTAAATACATTAGCTGTATTTCAAGTGCTCAACGGTCCCAAGTGGCTAGCAGCTACCATATCAGACAGTGCTTTGTATATACCATTTATATCATTGCAGAAAATTAGTTCTATTGGGTAGCACTAATCTAGAATTTGAAATAAATCTTTTGATGAAGTTTGTGTTTATTTTTTTTCCCGTTGTTCTCAACATATAAGGGCATATTGCTGCAGAGTATACAAATAACATATTTTTATTAAATTGAAAACATATTCATCATAAAACATTTCAGATAACTAGGTATAGAAGCAAACTTTCCAAATCAAAGTCATCAATGAAAAACTCACGGCTATAACACATTTAATATTGAACTGTTCAATGCTATCCCAACTAAGATTTTGAATTTTGTTGAAAACTTTTTTCTGATTCCTTTGAGATGATCACTTGATATTTCTCCTTTGTTTTTATGGTGAATTACATGGATTATTTTGAAAATTAAATCAATCTGATATTCCTGAGATTAACCTCAGTCTGTCATGATATCTTGTCCTTTTTATATATGCCTCTACTTAATAGGATAATATTGCTTAAGGATTCATGCATCCATTTTTATTAAGAGTATTGGTCTATAATATCATTTTCTTATAATTTCATGGTCAAGTTTGGTATCAAGGTTGTTAGCCTCATAAAATAAATTGTGAAGTGTGAGAAATAAAAATTAAATCTTAAGCCACCAAACAAACTGAAACTCTTGGCCAAGGTGGCCCCCCAGAGAAACGTTAAGACCGAGTTCCCGGTCATGATGCCCTGGGAAGTCAAACACACCTAGGTATACCCCGCTCCCTCACTAACTGCCATTAGACTTTCTTTCATAAGGGTTAAACAGAAGGCAGCCCTTTGGGAAGACTTGCTCCACTGCTAATTTCAACCCACCACCTAATGCTGCTCCTCCCCTTTGTGGTTTTGACACACTAACTGACTAGCATTCCTTCCTGATAAGAAACTGCCGACCACAGAGTGGTTCTGGCCAGTCTACCAAGAATGCTAAGGAGTCATGTGTGTGGGCAGATTCCCTGTTTCTTGTTGATGAGAGAGGATGGAGGTCTTTGAAGTCCTTTCTCTTTCCTCAGCCTTGTGGTCTTCTTAATAGTGTGAATTACATTGGCATGCCGAGTTTAATCTCTGAGATTGAACTCCCTGTCAGTAGGAGGTGATTGATAGAAAAAATCAACTGCAGTGTTGTTTTTGGAACATATAACCAGCTCTAGCCCCTCAGGAGAAGCACTAGAATGCCCCAGGCAGTGGGTGTGACTTGGAGCTCCCAGGGGACTCCTTATTCTCCACCACAGCAGAGGCAGTAGGGGGAGTAAGGCTGGGTGGGGCTGGGTTGGGTTGGGTGAGCCTGCCCTCAGGCTCCACAAAAGTTGGTAAGGCAGCTGTCTTGGCAGGGGTCAAAGGTCCATTCACACTGCTGTGAGAGCCACCAGGGAAGGGCTGAAGTGGCCCCACCAAGCCACAAATTCTGCTTGTGGTGAAAGGACCATCTGAGATTCACAGTCTGGCTGTCAGGAGCAGGTTTAGCTCTTCTCTCCCTCTCCTGCTCTGTGGTATTTCTTTGGCATCTGCCGGCAGGCAGGAACTCAAACTATATGAACTCTCCAGCAATGGCACTATGGTTTGGGAACTTCTTTGTTCGGGACCCCACACTGGGCTGCCTTCCTGTGGGGGAGGAGTGCAGCATGAGTGTGCTGTGGCTGGGACCCACACTGCACTCCCTTTTCAGTTCTGCCCACATGGGCTCCCTCACACCCTGAGATTAGTTCACAAATCTCTCCTCCGTGCCCACCCAAGCACCACAATTGAGTCCTGGGGCTATGGGATCTGTCCTGTGGGCCTGTCTCCAGGACCCTGAAGATCAATCCCTGAGCATGCCAGAGAGAAATGTGCTTGTCCCAGATTGCCTATGGGATGCTCAAGCAGGTTCGATGTCCCTCTGCTTCAGGGTATGACCTGCTCTGATGGAGCATCACCAGGGAGGGCGGGTGAGCAGGCAACTCACAGTCCAAGCACCCCCTAGTCCACTACAGGTCTTTAAGAGGAAAAGTTTGAGTCCCACTCTCTGTGGAAACCTCAGTGTGGTGGATGCACCAATAGAGGGGAAGCTGCCATTCCTGAGAGCCTTGGCTCAACTGTCTTTCTTGGCAACTGTGGGTGGAGGAGGGGCAGGAGAGGAAAAGAGTCTGAATGGAGGATAGCCATCCCTCTATTCATATATATCTCTCTCTCCAGAAGGCAGCCCACCTGGGATGTCCAGGCCCTGGGGTCACTCAGATCCCCAGGGACCCATCTGCCCTTGTGGCTCCTGTAGTCCGGGCTGGAGTTGGGAAATGTTTGTGTGGGGATGGAAGAGATGAAAACTTAGGGGCTGAAGTTTCCTGGGAAGGTCAAAGGCACACAGTAGGTGGAGAAGCAACCTGGTACCTGCTGTCTCAGCTAGGGTCTGTGGTGACAGGAAGTGGTACTTTGTCCTCAAGAAGTTCCCAGTTCACTGGCAGCGGCAGCTTTTGGGCTCATGAGGGTAGAAAGGCTCTCCAGCAGCTCGGGAGCCTATTCACTGCCAGAGATGTAAGAGAAAGAAAAACAAACCCCTCACTTACCCTTTTTGCTGGGCTACAAGCCTCTGGTGGGTTGATCTCTGCTGATATATTGCTTCTTGTTCTGCTCCTCAACTTCTTCCCGTGGAATCTCTGGTAGGTTCTAGCAATTTTCTTTCAGAATTATAAATTATACCCAATCTATGTTTGTTCGTTTGTTTGTTTGTTTTTCATCTACAACTTTTCCTTCTTTCTGAGATGATTTGGCAGCTGATGTCTCTGGTCAGCCATCTTGTCTCCAACTCCTTCTTGATGCCTTTTGTTTGTTTTTCCTGCCATATTCCACTTGCTAAAACTTCCAATATGATGTTGAATAGGAATGTAGAGAGTGGGCATTCTTATTTCCAAACTCAGAGAGAAACTATTTCATTCTTTGATCTTTAAGTATTATATTAATTGTTAGTTTATTTTGTAGATACACTTTATCAAATCTGAAAGTTCAGTTCCTAGTTGAGGAATGTTCAATTCTAGTTTATTGAGAAATTTTACCATGAATGCATATTAAATGCTGTCAAATATTTTTCTGCATCTATTGAGAAGACCACATCGGTCTTCTACTTTAGAATTTTGATTCAATGAGTCATATTTATACATTTTTTAATACTAACCTAACCTTGAACACCTAGGATAAACCTTACTTTGTCATATTGTGTTATTTTTTTATAAATTGCGATATTTTTACAAATATTTTGTAAAAATTCTTACTTGTATGTATATAGAAATATTGGCCAGTAGTTTTCTTGTGATGCTTTTGTCTGGTTTAATATCAGGATAATGAATAGGAATTGTTCCCTCAACTTTTACTTTCTAAAAGTAATTGTGTACAATTATTATTTTTTATCCCTTAAATTAGTGGTACAATTTGCCAATAAATCCATCTGGGTCTGGAGTTTAAAAGATTTTAAACTAAAAATTCAATTAACAGATTTGAAATATTCAAGTTATTTTCTTCTTGAGTGTGCTTTTGCATTTTGTCTTTTAAGGAATTGATCTATTTCATCTAAGTTGTCATAAGTTGACAAATTTTTCTGTGCTATTTTCTTATTATACCTTCAACCTATGTAGGGTATATTTCATTCCTTACACTGGTAATTTGTGTCTTCTCCTTTATTTTTCTCATCCTTCTTCTTGGAAAACCAGCTTTTCATTTAATTGACTTTCTCTATTGCTTTTAATTTCATTGATATCTTTTATTCTCTTTATTACATCATTTATCTTCTTTCTTTGAGTTTAATTTGTTTTTGCACATCCCAGTTCTTTAAAATGAAAGGTTACAGTATTGATTAGAGAACTTTTGAGAAAAGGGCTGATGTTAGGTCAAAGTTGTAAGAAAAAAAGTAAAACTCAAATAAACACAAAAGACACTCCCCTGTTACTTTTTCCGGTTAGCAAAGGTTCTTTTTCCGGATTTCTCTAGCCAGAAAAATGGGATTTCTTTTAAATTTTTATCTGATCATTCTTTCATTGCAGCTCTGTAGGCTGTCTGCTCTCAGCTCAAAGCTGTGGTAGAATATTAAATAAATATTACCAAATAGATAATTCACCCCTATGCAGGTTGCTTTTTCAAGTTGTAACTTCCCTTCCCAATGCACCTGCTTATTGTTTACTTTTCAAAATCCTGACATAATTCCTCTTTGTATTTTGTTCAGAGATTTTAAGTTTATTCATTGGGAAAAAAGGGCTTTTGTGGAATTACTCTAACTTAATGGGATCTACAGGGCTCTGTTGTTTTTGTAAAGATATCAAAAAGAAAAATATACAATGATATATTTATATTTGAGGATATATATTCCATAGTCATTTATCTGTATTCCTTTGTGTAGATCCTGTTTTCCATCTGCTTTTGTTCTGGAGAATATGCTTTAGTGTAGATATTTTGACATTTAATTCTTTTAGCTTTCATTTATCTCAATTTTTAAAATTATGTTAACTTGTTTTTAAAGATATCGTCTCTAGATACAGAATTCTGAATTGATAGATCTTATTCTTTCTTTCTTTGACTTTTTGAAGCTATCTTTTCTTATGTTTTGGCCTCCATTGTTTTTGAAAATAAGTCAACTAGGATTTGCATCATAGTTTTCCTCTTTAAGTGTCCTTCTTCCCTAACTGATTTTTAAGAGTTTTTCCTTATGTTTGCTTTTCAGCAGTTTAATTATGATATTCCTGGGTATGCTTTTCATTGTATTCGTTTTGCTCGGGGTTCAATAAGGTCTATGCATCCGTAAATTGCAAACATTTTTCAACATATTTGGGGATTTTTTTATCCATAGGTTCCTTGAATATTTTTTTCTGCTTCATTATGTATTCCCCTTCTTATGGGACCCCAATTGCATTTAATTGTACTGTCTAATAATGTCCCACCTGTCATGGTGACTCTGTTTGTTAATTTTTCACTCTATTTTTTCTGCTATTCATATTAGATAATTTTTATTGATCTTTTTTCCAGACCAGTGACCCTTTTCTATGATGTCTCCAATTTGATGTTAAATTCATCTAGTAAATTTTTCTTTCCCATATTTTATATTCCAGTCTCAAATTTTAATTTGGTACTTTTTAAATAGTTTTATTTCTCTCCCGAGATTCCCCATATGTTCATCCAATATGACCATCCTTTTTCTTAAATCCTTGAACATATTTATAATAGATGTTTTAAATTCCTGCCTGCTAATTTCAACATCTGTATAATTTTGGCATCTGTTTGTATTGGCTCCATCATTTTTTTTTATTGTGGGTTGCATTTTGTTGCTTTTATACATATTTTTTAGTTTATCCTTCACATTGTTGACAATACATTATAGTGAGTTATAAAATATCTTACTTTAAAGAATGTTGATTTCTTTTCTGATAAGCTGATAAATTATTTGGAGGTCTTTATGCTTATTTAGGCAGTTTTATTCTTTGTAAAGGTGGACCTCTTTTAGTTCTGCTCTTAGAATGTAGTTCTTGAACTACAGTACAGATGGCAAACTATGACAAGACAGCAAAATATAGTGATCCATATTTTCACAGCCCACACCTAAGAATGTTTTTCACATTGATAAAGGTTTGTGAAAAAATTTAAAAAAGACAAATATGTGACAGACACAGGCAAAAATATTTACTATTTGGCCCTTTACAGAAACTATTTCCCAAATCTTATTCTAGGGACTAATCCTTTATTCACTAACAATGTCCTGCTCATTTGTTTCTGTACTTGAATGCCTGAGAGGCTCCACAAGATCCCTCCATCTAACAGGCTGGTACTCCAAAGTCTCACACAAAAAATGCATGACCTCTGGTATCTCAGTTCTGCCCTCAGTCCCATAGCACTTACTCTCTGCTAGGCCTCGTGGAGTCTTATCCATTGTACATGAAGCACAGTTCTGTGCCAAAAATCTGTTGTTGAATTCCACATGCAGTTTCCTAGGTCAGGGCTCCATCTTTCCCCGCTCCACTGCACAGGTATCTTCTCTTGGCCCTTGCACTCTTCAGCCCCTTCAGTAGCCCTGAACTATGATCTCCGCCTTCCCAGCTCACCAAGATGGCCCCTCTGCTTGGGCCACACCTCCCTCAGAGCCCCAGGGGAAAGAGCTCCAACTTGGCATTCTGGGTAAACACAGGACACCGCTTGCTTCCCAACAACTGGAAATACTGTATAGAGTGAGTCCAGTTTATAGTTGTGTATCATAGGAGGGCAAATATGTTACCAGTTACTACATTATTATGGCCAATAACAGACATCCTCCCTGGATTTTACATATCTCCTCTCCTGTCCCACTATCTCAGGCTCACTGCTTTTTAGCTCTGCGTTAACATGATATTTTTCTATTACATGAAACATCAAACTCATTCTCACACTAGAGGCTATTTTGCTTACTCTCTTCTCTACCTGACATACATTTCCTCTAATTCTCATGAGGCTATCACTTTTTATATCCCAGCTTAAAAATGTTACTATGTCAAAGAGGACTTCCCCAAACATTCTACCAGAATTGGCTTGATTGCCTCCTTCCTCCATTCAGACCTGGTCTATTATATCGAACTTCGTATTATCTGAACAGTTCTTGTAGCTGATACTATTGTTTGATTTATTAGTTTACTCGTTTATTATCTGCCCTTCCCACCATGTGAATGTAAGCTTCACTTAATCAAGGTCTTTTTCAGCCTTGTTCACTGATAAATCCTCAGTGTTTAAAACAGTACCTGAAACGTAATAATAGAAATCAAGTCATAAAATGGCAAATAAAAAACTTAAAATTCAATTTCAGGCACATGATAGACACTCAAAAAATATTTGCTTTATGGATAGATTTTCCAGTTATTTTATTAAGTAATTATATGTATGACATTTTCCCTTCTGCATAAAATTAAAAAATAAGTATAGTTTTTTCTTACATAATTCCTCTTTGTATTTTGTTCAGAGATTTTAAGTTTATTCATTGGGAAAAAAGGGCTTTTGTGGAATTACTCTAACTTAATGGGATCTAC
>NW_012152075.1:63303-67477 GCF_000956105.1 Propithecus coquereli
TTAAAAGGAAATATAACTGGCAATTAAGATTGCCAGTGAAAAAGAGAATGGCCAGGACAACAGGATTAAGAAAAAAATAGTTTAAAAAAAAGGTTGCTTGAAAAACAGGCCCACTATATCTTCTTATAGTTACTCTCTAATATTTTGAAAATGGTAGTCGGTCTATAAATGATGCTAGTTTCCAAATATAACTATATTGTCAAAATATCAAACATGGAAACTTTTCATAGTATCATAGTTGGAACCTCATCACATTTACCTTCTCCTATCCCAAATCCTTCTTCTCAAAGTTTACCAGTATTATTATTAGGAAATGACACAAGAAAACTTTCATCAGATAAAAAAATTTTTTAAAACATTTTCAAGTCAAAATTGTTTCTACTTTTAGGTAAGGTTGAGTAACTAGAGACCAGTGCTCTTAACAGATCAACAGGAGAAGTAAAAAATAAAACAAAAAAACAAAATGCAGAAATAATTTTGGGGAGCTTCAAAGAGATGCTGAGAAAGTGGAAAGTTAAGACTGCATAAAGTAAATAAACTAAAAGAAATAAAATGACTTCTACAGCCACGTTTTCCCAAAGATATTTAATAGAGGAAGCCTACATCTTGCTCCTGAGGTGTCCATGATGAGGACTCAGAGAAAACAATAGATTTTTTTGGCAAGAATTTGGGGCCTTAAATGTATACTGGTCCTCATAGGAATTTGTCCAATTCAAAAGCAGGATAAAGAGGGAGAACAAGCAGACAGATGAAAATGATATCAATGGAAACACTTTGAAAAGTAAGCTCTATCTTTCTATTTTCATTGTACCTAATACATCAATTTTCCAAAAATTGTTTTTTTAACTATTCATAACATTTAGACAAAAACGTATTAGATGAAACGGTTTCAGCTATTGGAAACTTTCTCTCCAGTTTTACTTTACTTGACAAAAGTTTTCATTTTGTCTTTATAGATACACTTTAGAAACTGTTCAACGTTATCCAAAACTAAGGTTTCTGATTATTTTGGCTCACTTTTGATTGCTATTTTCTGACTTTTCAAGCTTTAATTTATTTATAATTTTTTTCTAATTTTTCTAATAGCATATCCCCCACAATTTTTTATGTCCAGTAGTAGAAATTTAAGTGTCAGAAATGTGGTGAAAGTTTGTTGTATTCACTCTCTATTGCTGCTGTAACAAATTACCTCAAACTTAGTGGCTTAAGCAACACAAATTTGTTATCTTAGATTGCTCTAATTGATAAGCCCAACAGGTCCACCCAGATAATACAGAGTAATCTCCCTTATTTAAAGTCAGCTTAAATCTCAAGGTTGAGCAGCAACCTTAATTCCATCTGCAAACTTAATTCCCCTTTGCTGTATAAACTATCATAATTACAGATTCTTGGTATCAGGATGAGGAAACTTCGAGGCGTGAAATCATTGTTTTGCCTACCATGGTTACTGAAATTTAGACATACAATATTAAAGCACACAAGCTATGAGACATTGGTGTAAGAATGCTAAAAAAAAAGCAAGAAGAATATAAAAACTGGCCTTCAAAGTTATGTGAAGACTAAAAAGCCTCTTCTCTAGTAATATACTTAAATATTTGATTTGCTTTCTTTGTATTATCCTACTTCCTCACTGTAGGTCCTTTGGGGCTGAAGCAAAGTGATTTGGGCAAGGCTTCCCTGAGGCTTTGGTCCCTGAATTGAATCTTAAAGGTTTAGTAGGAGTTTCTTGGTGATCGGTGGAAGAAAGAAAATTCTGACTAAAGTCAACCATGTATGTAAAGCCAAACTGTCTAGAAATCACCTTTTATCTGGAGACCACGCATCATTCACTATGAGGAGAAGACAGGCTAAACATAAAGGTCTGATAAAACAGGCTGAAAATGTAGGCAGGAGTAAATTACTTTTACAGCTGAGCTAAGTTGATTGTACTACTTTTAGTGCATAGGATACCCTTGAAGGATATTAGTTGAGACTGATTTTAGAATGCAGGTAATAATGATGGTCATTTATAAGACTGTGGTTATATGGGTGAAAATGATACATTCAGAAGCTGTAGCAATAGGTAAAAAAAGTATGGAGAAGATCTGAGACATAAGGGGTATAGGGAAAGTGACTTCTTCATATATTAAAGAATAAGAGTGACATGGATAATCCCTAAAGGTTTTAGCTTTGATGTTGCATTACATCAAGATAGAAAATAAGAGAGGGAACAGTTTTGGACAGAGTATGATGCGTAATTTAGGACACATTGAATGTGCAACATGTAAGTTGAGATGCCTAGTGAGAGGTCATGAAGGACATTGGGGAAAGACTCAAAAATTGAGGATTCGTGACTACCTAGGTAGTATTAGAATCAATGGGAGTTGGTTAGGGAAAGGAGTGTTGGGATGCTTAGCTGAAGACGAAAGTATCACTTGTGGTCATAGAATAGCACTGAAAGGTCTGATCACTCTAAACTCATGTACAGAATTCTCTACGTATGAGCAACATTGGTGGCAAAAACTCATAACTTTCATGAGATTGTCAAAAGGATCACCAGTCCTGAAATAGCTAAAGAACTTATGTTACAGATTTATAAGATACTTTTAGGAGGAATGAGACCTTAATATTTAAAATGTATTAAGCAAATGAAAATGGCAACTATACTCTATTTTACTAGGATGCTTAGTAGGAATGAAAAGTATAAAAAATTAAGACAACAGTTAGGGGAGACTCAGTGTCTGAGGCAGAAAGACCTCGTAGAATTATGAGCTTTCTGGTCTGAGAAGAATGAGAGCAAGACTAAGGATTCAGGAGAGAAACTGAGGATTCAGGAAAAGAAAAAGATGGGATTAGGCCATGAGAGTATTGAGGGGCTAGAAAGGAGATGGAATGCATGAGAAGTGGTACATTTCTTTTTTAGGGATGTGGAAAAGATGCAAAGCTGGGGATAAATGCACATTTTGACAATGAGTGTGTATGTTTGTATATGTGTTTGTATGTGAGAACTTTGTTTCCGAGAGGGAGGAAGGTGAGTTAGTCTGCGTGTGAACTTTGTAAAGTTAGAAGCAAGGACATTTAAGAATGAGGAAGGCCAAAATTTGAAATTTCCATTAACTTAATGGAAACTGAAGTTACCCAAGGTACTGTAATGTAACTGCTAAGTGACATTACATCTAGGTTTTGAAAGCAGAAAGAAGTTAAATGTTGTTTTCATCAAACATCATACTACATGTGAAAGCATGCAATATTTGTTTCCTATGTGTTTTCCTAAACATGTCATTTTAGTTTTTCATTTATAACAGTAAAAACACATATACGGTTTCTCTTTTCAAATTTGATGTTCGTGGGGAAACAAACTGCAGATCCAGGCATAGGGAATTAAATCGCTTTCACATAAAAAGTCCATGTTTCTCTTTTAATGAGAAATTTATGCAGCACCTTCTGCACTAGTATCATCTGCTCAGCAGTCAAGCTGCCAGTTAAATATAATAGAGACTTCCCCAGAAACTTGCTACTACATAGAATCGCATTTTCTAAAGTGGTTCTTGATATTGTGTATAAAATCTCCATCTTCCAATTGTCTTATGTACAATTCAAGGTAGTGGCATAGGAAGTATATGTGAAAGTATCTTTTGTTCATCTAACTATTAATTCAGGCATCAGCCTGTTTGCTCATTTGGGGCCTTAAAACTATAATATGTGCTTGTCATTTGAGGGGTTGAGATAGTTACCATATTATCAGGATCCCATAAGAAAACCATGCAAGGAAATTACCAGGCTAGAAATGCAGCTGTCTCCACCTAAAGGACATACTATAATGGAGTGGTTATAGACAAGATTCAATATAATGTGCATCTGTGACTGCATATTGGTGATAGGGTCTTCAAACATCAGACAAATATAACATCTCTACCCCTATCATGTTTAAACCAATACTACTATCTAAGTCAGGAGTTGGCAAATGATGGCCTGTGGATCTAATTAATTTGGTCTGTTTTTGTAAATAAAGCTTTATAGGATCACAGCCACACATTTGTTTTTGTAATGTTTATGGCTGTTTGCATGTTGGAGTTGAGCAGTTGAGACAGAAACTTAATGTTCCACAAAGCTTCAAAATATACTATAAAGCCTTTTACAGAAAAAGTTTGCCAACCCCTAATCTAAGGAATGGAGCAAACACTCATATAAGCAT
>NW_012152075.1:68713-69808 GCF_000956105.1 Propithecus coquereli
TAATTGGAAATTACAGTACTGTATATTAAGCACATTTAGAAAGCATCTAATGTATATAAGTAGAGATAAATTCTATCAGGAAAGGAAAAGAAAATGATCCTTTACTTAGTCTTTACTATAGGTAATTCTAGGGGAAGTACCACAAAAAGTACATAATCCATTACTACTCCTAAGTAATTAAAATGATCTGTGATATAATTAAATGTGTAGTGAAAATTTAATTGGAAATTACAGTACTGTATATTAAGCACAGAAACAATCCATCTAACTTATTATATAAAATCAATATTTTTTACTGTGCCCATATATACAAATTGTATAGTAAATTGCAAATAAACACTCTGTGATGAATTATTATTCATAATAATATTTCTCTGGAGAGCCACATACAGAAGTTGTGTACCAAATTACTTTTCTTGTCAGAAACATTATTTAGTTATCCAACTAATCATTATTGAACAGATACTATGAGCTTTTTGCTGTGAAGACGAAATTGGTGAAAAACATGGTGCTTCACATTAGAAAGCCATCATTTCAGTTGAAAAATCAAGGCATCTATCCACATGAAGGCAAAAAACAAAAAATATCTGGAACACACAACACTCTTAAATCAGTAACATAGCAGACTCTTCCTTTTATTGTAGTATTGTTCCAGGAGGATGATTTATTCCGTCATTAATATTTATTGAATATTTACTAGTTTTATACCCTCTTCTGAGCACTTAAATAAATCCATCACCATAGAGTGGGAAGTCCCGACCCTTAGGTTTATTATCCACATGTGCAGTGTAGGCTGCTGAGAACTAGTCCACATCACAGTCAAGCCTCGTAACAATAGTTTGAAGTTAAGGCAATTATGTTGCTGCCTTAGTGTTATATTCTTCCTGATCCTAATTACCAAGACATAACTTTGGGAACATTAATATTCATAAACTCTTTCTAACCCTACTGAAGAGTTGAATAATGATGGTATTGAATGAGTCTTTATGTACTTTCTTATTATAAGTAATAAAAAAGAAAGACTTTGTTTTATTGACTGAGGAGTTATTTCCATTTCTGAGATCCTTCTGTCCTTCAGAATGTGCTATGTAAACA
>NW_012152075.1:71150-72324 GCF_000956105.1 Propithecus coquereli
AACATGCATAAGCACAGAGGAATCCAGGGAGAATGATTATCCAATAACCCAATGAGTTTCAGATGCTTACATAATTTTCTTCAGAGTGGAAGAACAGATGAGGGAAATGTGGCAATTTTGAGGTGTAGCAAATGACTTCTAGGGGGCATGGATTGGCCCAATGCTCAGACAAAGGATTCTCTTTGGGAATTGAATGGAGCCCAAGAACAGACAATAGTTTGGGACAAAGTTTATTTGGGCTCTAGGTGTGATGTTTAATTTTCAGTCTCTTCCTCCATGATATGAGTTTTAATCTTCTCTGGTTAACTATATTTTAGGGAGGGGATCAAAGGCAATTGTGTTCCTCTTTGGCAGGTTCAGTTTCTAGGTAGATAAGAGAACTTCAGAGAATAGCATCATTCTGTGCTTTGAGAGAGACAGGACTGACAGGAAGTGGAGGGAAGGTCCGACAATCTTTGTGGCTGCATCTTTAGTTTAGCATGTCAAAGCAACATATTTCTAAGCCCTAACAATACATATATGTATGTATACACATACATACAGGTATACATGTATACATAAAATATATATACACACACCTAAAACTGTGAACATCAGTATTGATAGTTGAATGCTAAAGCAGCTATCTGTAGTAATGGTTAAATGTAAAAGCATAAATCTTTAAAATCAGAAATAATGATATCAATATGAATGAAATATTGAATCTTATCTCTGTCTAATGAGAGCTGATGCCCTAACAACAGTTATTAGAGATTGCTTTAATAATCTTCAACCATTGGCATGGAAAAAGAGGAGCAGAAAAATGTAAGGAATACTTTTGCAAAAATTACATGGGAAAATGTAAGAGAGCACATGACTAACTTCTAATATGAATGCCAAGTTCTTTGTGGCTACTCTGTATACTGAATGACAAATAAAAGGTATACAAAACGGATTAATCAACTGGGAATGCAAGTATTACAATGTATAAGCATTTTATATATTTGACCAACCAATGAGGAGACCCAGAGAAACTGTGTTTTGGAACCCACACCAAGAACTGCATGATAAAAATCAGCTAAAATTTGAATTTGAAACTAAGTGTCATTGATTTGCCATTTTAAAAATATTTACAAGAAAGCGTACAAAAATGAACACTGGGGAAAGGACACCCTATTCAATAAGTGGTACTAGG
>NW_012152075.1:72549-73987 GCF_000956105.1 Propithecus coquereli
TATTTATATATATATTTTAACTCTACTTCTACACTAGAAAAAGTTTAAATGCATCATATTTGATCGGCACATTATATTTAACATTAATTATTTTATAGGTATGTTTTGAACAGCAGTCATTGAAAACCCAGAGACTTCACAAATAATGACTATGCAAGATGTTTCTTAGATTCTGACCTAGATTCATTGATCAGCCTGGCAGATAACAGTAGTATTTCACTTTGACTAGACCTTTAAATAAATGAACACTCACTCTCATATCCTATGCTATTTACAAATTGTGCATTAGCTTAAGTAGTCACTGGATGTCAGCATTGTTTTACCAAAATTTGCTTGCCAGTTTTATTTTTGACTAGCAAGTTTATAATTCTTAAGAATTACCAAAATTAATTTCCTGTGTTGTTTTGAGCTGAGAAACCCAGGGGAAAAATGTGCATGACAAAACATAAAAGCCTTTTAGAGGATAAATGATAATTTATCTTTAAATATAGCCAAATGTCTATTAGGTTTTTTTCTTGCCATTTGAGGCAAAATAAAGACCTAGCAATAAAAAGACTAATCCTTTTGGCACCAATATGCCCACAGCTTGACCAAGACACCCTCCTCATAGGAAAGGTGAGGGCAAAAGTCTCTCCTCTCTCTCTTTCTTTTCTTAAAGGGGTAGGGAGATAGCTTTATTTGTAACATATGTAATATTATGTATATACAATTTTAATTGCAGCTTACCATAGTTTTTACTTTTAAATGTAAAAATACTTTTAAAACTGTGGCATTGAGTTAGTTGCTTTACACATAGAAACCACATGGTAATCAGCATGAAGTAATTCGACAGGGACACTGGTGGTTCTTTTGGATTAGGGATGATTAATGAGTGCACAGGAAGCATTATGGCATCCAGGTCTCATCCATGCATTCATTCATGCAGTAAGGAATTTGTCTTCATCTCACTGTAATAGGTACAGAAATCTCGCCAACAAAAGGAAATAAACACTCTGATGCACCACACGATCTCCCATACATAATCCCCTTTATTTGCTGCAGTTGGCAGAAGAATGGTGAGAGAAAAAAAATGCCTGTGAGCACGTAGAACATGTTCAAAGCAGAGCGCTTACCTGAAGCTAGAGAGAGTGACAGCAGCAAGGCACATCACAGACAGTCTTTGATCCAGGCTTGTGGACCTCCACGTCATTTAATACATGTGACATTTGAAGATGATACTTTAAACAAACACTAACTAAAATGCAGAGAACAAACAATAATCACACTGCGAGATAAAGATATTATAGGTCAGGACAATATGCCATTCCTAAAGGAGGATCAGAGTGGATCTGGACCATTTCCATATCTACACTGGTTAAGGATTTATTAATTTCTAAAAAAAATGAAACCAAAGTCCAATTTGAGAAAACATTGAATTCCCTTTGAAATGAATTATACA
>NW_012152075.1:86877-88622 GCF_000956105.1 Propithecus coquereli
TAATGCTTGAAAGCAAACCAAGTATTCATGAATGGATGAATTGTTAAGTAAAATGTGATATATACATACAATGGAATATTATTCAGCCTTAAAAAGGAAGAAAATCCTGACATATGCCACTACATGAATGAAACTTGATATTACACTAAGTAAAAAAAGCCAGTCATGAAAAGACAAATACCGTATGATTCAATTTACATTAGTTACTTAGAATAGTCAAAATTACAGAGACAGAAAGTAAAATGGTGACTGCCTGAGACTGGGGGTGGGGGAGAAATAATGGGGAGACTTATTTAAGGAGTATGAAGTTCCAGTTTTGCAAAATGAAAAGAGTTCTGAAGATGAATGGTAGTGATAGTTGTAAGACAATATAAAGTTATTTAATACCACTGAATTGTGCACTTATCTAAAATGATTAAGATTGTAAATTTTATATTGTGCATATTTTACCACAGTAAAAAAGTTTAAGGACTAAGAAAGTCAACTCCACATATTGCTATCATTAGTTATCTAAAGCAATGATTATCAAACTTGAATATGCATCAAAATCACCTAAAGGGCTTGTAAAAATAAGATTTCTGGGTCCAACCTGGAGAGTTTATGATTCAGAAAGAAACAGTAGAACCAAAGAATTTGTGTTTCTAACAACTTCTCAAGTGAAGCTGATGAAGGGATCACACACTGAAAACCATTGATCCAAAGGAATGATATATTCTGTAATTAATTCTAATTTAAAAAGGTGGTTTAATACTTTTGGGAAGTAAACATTTTTATGTTTCTGCATGGATAGTTTTTTCTGAGCACAGATATGTGGGACCTGGGTAAAAGGAGCATATTTTGAAGCTAAAAGATAATTAAATAGTAAGAATCCATCATAAGAAATATACCTGTATCAGATGAATGTGTTTACCTTTCAAATGGGAAGAGAATTGGAGCTGTGAAGATATTCCAGGGGTTGTAAATTCAGAGAGGCTTGATTCTTCTTCTTCCTGGAAACATTGATTCATATTTCAGTGGATAAGAGCTCTAAATAGTTCCCTTCCTTTCGTAAGGAGAATTTGTTTATTTTAGAGAGAGAGAATTTTCTCCAAAGTATGACTGCTATATCAGATGTCCTGTATTAACCATCAGGGTGCTTTACCTATAGCAGAGACCATAGTACATAAAGGATTCTGTCTGATTCTCATTGTGTTAACTCAGAAAGGGGAAATTGGGCTGTGAAGAATGGTGTGCTTATTGCTGTAAATAAGTGATAATAAATCTCTGCCTGCCACAAAAAATTCAAGTCATGTCTAGCAGGAATAAATATAGACATAAAACATTATCAAATATATTATCATATGTGTCATTTATGAAACCAGCCTTTTATAAGATTCAGCAATGTCACTTCTTGGTATTTACCCAAATGAATTAAAAATTTATGTCCACACAAAAAACCTGCACATAAATGTTTACGGAAACTTTATAATTGCCAAAGCTTGGAAGCAAGATGTCCTTCGATGAGTAAATGGAATAATAAACTGTGGTATATCTATACAATGAAATATTATTCAGTGATAAAGAAATGAGTTATCAAGTTACAAAAAGACAAGGAGGAAACTTGAATACATATTGCTAAGAGAAAGAAGCCAATCTGAAAAGGATTCTACCTTTACAATTCCAACAATATGACATTCTAAAAGGGCAAAATTATTGAGGCAGTTAAAAAAAAAACAACATTGGTTGTTAAAGTTTGGGGGAGACAG
>NW_012152075.1:88802-91525 GCF_000956105.1 Propithecus coquereli
GTCAGAGCTTTCTTTTATGATGGATTTTAAAACTAATTGCTACCAGTATTATAGACTATCAATTTAAATACATCTATAGGGACTATAAAATGCTACTCTTGGTTTGTCAAGATACCTTCATATGGAGAGGAAAAACATGATGTAATAGAGGTAAAGGATAATTTAATTTTTGCGAATAATATAGTCTGTAATCTTTCTCTCCATATTTACTAAGCCTAAACTATAAGCCAAAATATCGAAACTTAGATAGGGACACAAATTTTTTATGGGATAATTAAATCTCTTTTTCTGTGTGATATCAATAATTCATATCGTATACAGGAAATATTAATGGGGGAAATATTTGCAAGGATTTGTTTTCGGTTTAAAAATCATATGTCCCAGGAAACAATTAAAGGATTTTTAAACTTCAGCTTCACAATTTTCTAAAACTGTAAAATGGAATGACGGTAACATCTATGATAGCTCATTATATCAATGAAATAAATTTTATTCTTTTAAGCCCTTGAACTAGGAATGGATAATGGTCATTTTGGAGCAAAGTCTGAAAAATATTAGGATAAGGTACATTGCATAATATATAGAACTTCAAATATTGTGTGTAGTGAAGCAACTCTTATTTATGATTCAACAATGGAGGCCAGCATTATGCAAAACTTACAGCACCCAGACTGTGGGTGTATAAGCCAGAGTGTGAAGCATGTATCAGATGGTTAAATATTGCATTCATCAATGCCATACTTGGCAACAAATTCTTCACTGCTGAAGACTCATCAACACAATGTTATCAAAGCATAAACCATGCCTATAATAAACCCAAGGCTCTATGTAAAGCATTAGGCACAAGTGTTTATTAATTTTAAAAATCTTCAGAAGAGATAATTCCATATAGTTCTTTCCCAACTTCCAGATTATGCATTCCTCGTTCTACATAAATTAACTGCATTAAATTTCACTCTTTCTTTATGATATGTTATGTAATATTCTTTATCCTTGTCTTAGGGAAATAGAGGTATTAGTGAAAGTAGGTCAATAGTCATAGGAAGTCACAATACATGTTTCCCTATAAAATTTAACTTAACAATTCTAGGATTTTGACTTAGCTTCCGTCCCACATCTAGCTCAAATTTTATCTTCTCTGTAAGTTCCACTTTGAATATTTTGTCTTTGCCATACAAAATTAGGGCCAGATTACTTTGGTGTCTCACCTGTTTACTTCATGTGTGCCTTTCCTGTCATATCACTCAAGTACTATCTGTTTATATTTTGGTACCACTTACATTCTTGCAAGAGAAACACATCAACAATAGTTGCTACATTTAAAAGACAGTCTCTTAGGATGAATTCAGTAAAGTAGCAGGATACAAAGCTAACTCACAAAAATCAGTTGCATTTTGTAATACACTAACAATGAAGAATCTGCAAAGGAAATTAAGAAAATAATTCCATTTAAAATAGCATCAAAAAGAATGAAATGCTTAGTAATTGACTCAACCAAGAAATTGTGTAATGATAACTACAAAACATTGCTGAAAAAAGTTAAAGAATATATATTAAAAGGAAAGACATCCCACACTCATGGAGTGAAACAGTATTAAGATGTCAATACTACCGAAATAGATCTACAATTCAGTGCATTCCCTATCAAAATCCTAATGATGCCTATTGTAGAAACTGAAAAAACATAGTAAAATTCTTATGGCATCTCAAGAGATCCCAAATAGTCAAAACAATCCTGAAGAAGAAGAACAAAATTGGAGGTCTCACATTTCCTGATTTCAAACCTTACTACAAATCTACAATAATTAGAACAGTATGCCACTGGCATAAAGAAAGACAAAAACAAACAAAAAAACAAAACAAAATGAAACAAAAAGCACCAATGGACTAGAATACAGAGCCCAAAAATAAACCCTCATATATATAGTCAAATGACTTTCAACAAGTGTACCAAGTCTATTCAATGGGGAAAGGATAGTCTTTTTAACAAATGGTGTTGAGAAAACTGGATGTCCACATGCAAAAGAATAATGTTGGACCTTTTCCTAATACTATATTTAAAAATTAACTCAAATGGATCAAAGAAATAAATGTTCAACCTGAAGTATAAAACTCTTAGAAGAAAACATAGGGCAAAGCTTCACAATATTGGATTTGACAACTATTTCTTGGATGTGACAACAAAGTCACAAGGCAACAAAAGAAAAAATAGACAAATTGAAATGCATAAAAGTTTTAAAATACTGTACATTGAAAAACACTATCAACACAGTAAAAAGCCAACCCACAACATGAGAGATAGATGTTTGCAAATAGTGTATCTGATAGGGATTAATATTCAGAACGTAGTGTAGAGACAACAGAAAACAACCTGATTCAAAAATAGGCAAAGGCATTCAATAGACATTTCTCCATAGAAGATATTCAAATGACACATGAAAAGATACTTAACACTGCTAATCATTGGGAAATGCAAGTCAAAACTACATGAGATACCATCTCACACCCATTAGGATGGCTACTATCAAAAAATAAAATATAAATAAAATAAACAGAAAATAACAAGTGCTAGTGAGGATGTGGAAAAATTTGAGCCCTTGTACTCTGTTGGTGGAGATGTAAAGTGGTACAGTCTCTGTGAAAAACAGCATGCTTCCTCAAAAAATTAAAAATAGAATTATAATACCATATGATACAACAATTCCATTTCTGGGTGTATATCC
>NW_012152075.1:91575-92815 GCF_000956105.1 Propithecus coquereli
TATAAAAATCATTTATATTTCTCTTTTCCTCACCTTTGAAAATAAATGGACAACCACTGAAGATATCTCATGCTAAATGCTACAGATGAGCACAGATAACTCCATTCCATTGTGTTGGATTTATTTTGAAAATAACTGGCTAGATGTTATTAATTGACAAATCACTATCTGAACTTAAATACCAGTAATTAAATAAATTCAACCATTTTTCTTCTAATTATATTATTGGTGGCATTACCATTCATAATTGTATGTTTGCAAATACAGTAGAAACACTAAATCACTGAAGTTTGAAACTAGTAGAACCTTTTGCTTTTAACATGAAGGCAAATTTCTGGTTACTGGTACAATGCCTACACATTACTCTGTAGCCTAAAAAGAAATGAAGATAGTTTCAGAGCCAACTAACCTCATGCCTGACAACATTTAAAAATGAATAAAATCTATCACATTAAGTGACTGTCAAACACTAAGTAATGATGAGTAATCCATCAAGGCAACTGTCATATAGACCATTCTGTTGACTGCTTGTAAACTTGTTATTTATATGGTAACAAAGATCCAGACATTCCTTAGTTTATAGACAGCCACTGATGGAGGTATAGACTGAGTCATTGAGCTGCCTACTGGGGGCACAGACGATGAGGTACTGCTCATTTTTAAATTAGGTTTCATTGTTCCTTGCAAACAAACAAACCAAAACCTTATTTGACTGGAATGTTAAAAGAAGTTAAAACATGTTAAAACACACATGTGAAATAATTCATGGAGATTTTGTCTTTGGCCAGCAAAATTTGCTTCAGCCCTATATTAGTCTATTCTGTGTGTGCTCTTTAATTAAATCAAATTCTATCAGCGTGTTAAGGAGTGAATGTGTTCCTCCAAAATTCAGAGTTGAAATCCTACTCTCTCCCCAGTGTGATGTTATTAAGAGGTGGGGCTTTGAGAGGTGTTAGGTTGTGAGGGTGACGCCTTCATGAATGGATAAGTGCCCTTATAATAAGAAACAAGAGACCTTGCCCTCTCTGCTCTCTGCCATGTGACGACACAGCAAAAAGATTCCCATCCGCAAATCCGGAAGCAAGCCCCCATTGACACCTGATCTGTCAGCACTTTAATCTTAGATTTTCCCATTTTCAGAACTGTGAGAAATAAATGTCTGTTGTTTTAGCCACCTATTCTATGGTATTTTGTTGTAGCAGCGCAAGCTGTGTTAAGACACTGACATAAACACAGGTGC
>NW_012152075.1:105826-106775 GCF_000956105.1 Propithecus coquereli
TTTTAACTTTTATAGCTTGTTTGGTTAATCTGCTACTTCCCCCCCTTCCATTACTCTTATTTTGATATTAAAACTAGAGATTATTTTTCAAATTACATAAATTCCTCTTTGATATTCTCAGCAAACCTGATTTCTAAAGTTCTGGTTTAATGCATAATTATAATTTTAGTCTTATCCTTTGAGTCCTTGATATTTCTCTATATCAACCTAATAAAAAATGTATTTTTGTGTAATAACCACCCACTTTTCCTTTCCTATTCTGTGCATTAACATAACCTATCAGCTTTCTGTACGTAAAGACTCATAGTGTGGGTTCTGCAGTCTATGTAATTAATAAATCTAGAGTCAGTCTGAGACCACAGGCTTCGTAGTAGGTGGAATGACCCTTAAATCCCATAAATATGACAAATACTGTAAAATTATAGCCCCTTAAGCTCACTCTTTTATTCCTAAATTCAGATATTATTTGTGAGAGCTGATTTATTATTACCTACCAAGGCCTGGCATTATCAAATGCAAGTTAGAACTTTTTACATGTACACATAGAACATAGCCATCTTTCAGTTAAAAGACACCACCTGAAAATCTGAGTGAGAAATAGAATGAAAGCAAAAAATACTGTACCCACCAACAACGTTTACTAAAGAACCCAGCCTCTCTTGTAATACCAGACTTAGCTGACTCTGAAGCTCAAGGTCAAACAGCAAGAGCCTGAACACTAATAGCGCCCACCTATTTAAAACCTATCATTTGCCTATGGACAAGGCAAATGACATTGCAGTGACTTGACAAGATAAAAATTCCTTATGGACCATATTTAGGAAAGTCTAAAGACTCACACCCTCTGCCCTGCCTATGCCAATTAAAAGCCAACAACCCTCATGCCTGTAATCCTAGCACTCTGGGAGGCCGAGGCGGGTGGATCACTCAAGGTGAGGAGTTCGAGACC
>NW_012152075.1:108865-126584 GCF_000956105.1 Propithecus coquereli
CTCTTGCTCAGGCTGGTCTCGAACTCCTGAGCTCAAACGATCCGCCTGCCTCGGCCTCCCAGAGTGCTGGGATTACAGGCTTGAGCCACCGTGCCCGGCCTACTATTTAACTTTGAGATATGTTCCATATGGTTTCTCAAGATTAAGCCTTACTTTTTCATGGTGGTACCACATTAGAGTTGTCAGATTGAACAAATAAAAATACAGGGTGGCCAGTTAAAGTTGAATTTTAGCATACAGCAATAATTTTTTTAGCTTAAGTGTGTCCCTTGCAAAATTTGGCACATGCTTATAGATATAAAAAAAAAATGTCCTGTTTACTTGAAATTCAAATTTAACTGGGTGTCCTGTGTTTTATCTGGCAGCCTTCTGCCACATTCATTAGCATCCCCTTTTTTTGGCATTTCTTCCTTCTCTGTCTTACTTTTCCCATAATCCGATTTGTGCATCCTGGGTTCACCTCTCTAATAAATGAGCATTCAGTCATTTCAGGGTCTGGTTTTGGGGAAAAAATTGCCATGCGTGAGACTAACTGACAGAGTAAATGAAGCAAAGGGAATTTTGGAAAAAAAAATATTACAGTAGGGGTTGGAGGAAGAAAAGACCAGTTATAACTAAATAAATAAATTTGATGACTATTTTCCATGTGAAAAAAAAATCAAACAAACACGAATGATGACGGATCCCCCAATGTGCTGGTGCTGCCTTGTCATTGATTACAGCAGTGAGTGTTTTCCGACTGTAAAGACTACTCTGTTTTAAATAAAACTTGCTGGCAACATTTAACCTAATTTTGGCAATTAGGGAGGGCAAGAGCAAAAGAGTTGGAAACAAATCCCAGCAAAGGGAGTAGTTGCAAACCACCTGTATAGGGAAACTAATTCTGGAAAAGGGGTAAAAATGGCAACTGATCTCAGGGCATGTAATCTCACAAGACCTGTGAGAGATCTGAAACCATCTGCTGATTTCACCTTCCAATGGCTTACAGTGGGAGGCAATGGATTCTTTCACCTTTAAATACTGTGGCTCAATTTGCACTATTTCTTAAATGCTCTGCCAAATACTTCCTGGATTTTTGATAGAATGAGAGAATACAGGCATAAAAGAAGGAAAAAGTAGTGACAATGTAAGTATTGGTAACATTAATCTGTTTTTGAGAAATATGATGTTGATTCTAATACCAGAAGGCATCTTTGGTATAAGTATGATGAGTGTATAGGAAACCCAGCCAATACTGCTCAAGTGGCTAAGGTACAACAAAACATGCACTTAACCAAGTTTTAATTGAACATACTAATTGGGAACCTCTACAGTTACTGAAGTGGAGAGCTGTGATAAAATTCAAATAGTTCAGACTCCCTGGAGGACAAGAGGATATTGGATTCTTTCATTAAAGAAATGATGCATGAAAGTGTAGAGATACTTTCAAACTCTAATATAATAGGCCTGTCTGACCAGTAAAATCAACAACTGATAGGCCTTGATTACTCTCAATGCCAAGGGAAGTCATTTCCTAATGGCATCACTGTCACAGTCACTATGGGAGAGAAAATTCAGCAAGGGGGAGGGAAGTTGTACAAGCCACTTTCTCTCACTAATACTTTCTTTTACATCCATTTTCAGGATGTATCCAGAAATAGTTTGTTTTGTATAAGAAGGAATGAAATATACTTCTGTCATGCTTTTCCACAGGTACGTTAATGCCCTGCTTATTGTCATAATTTAATAGAGAAAAAAATTGGCTGTAACATGACTACCAGAGCTAAAATTAATTGTACTAATGATTTAATAACAGTAAAAAACAATTTCTAGGAAAGACTGCATTCTTAGTTAGAGAAGGTGCTCTGAAACATGATGTCCCTGGGTTGGCTGATGAATCTGGTAAAAACACTACAAAAAAGTTTAATTTTTATATTTTTTGAGGTTAAAAGTGTTGACTATAGAGATCTATGTTGTTTATGGTTTCTGGCTTCTGGCTTTTGCAATATGGGACCCAACAATTGACTGGTGTATCCATTCACCACTTACCTTATGAATGACAGTTATATATAGATAGATAGATAGAGATATAGATATAGATTTTTTGTTGTTGTTTTTAGAGAAAGGGTCTTGCTCTGTCACCCAGGCTGGAGCACAATGGTGTGATCCTAGCTCACTGCAGCCTCAAACTCCTGGGCTCAAGTGATCCTCCTGCCTCAGACTCCCAAGTAGCTGGGATTCTAGGTACACGACACCACACCAGCTGACCCTTAGTGTTTTTTGTTTGTTTGCTTGTTTTATTTTGTTTTGTTTTTTAGAGACATGGTCTTGCTATGTTGCCCAGGATGGTCTCAAACTCCCGTCTTCAAGCTATCCTCCCTCCTCAGCCTCCCAAAATGCTGGGATTGTAGGTGAGAGCAACCATACTTGGCATGAATGATAGTATTCTCAACTTCATCATTTATTATCTCTGTGATCTTGGTCAAGTTATTTCCTTTGTGCTTTAGTTTTTTCACGCATAAAATGAGGATGGTAATAGTCCCCAAGGTTATTACGAACAACTAATTAATGTATGTGAAAAGTTGAGCAGTGATCAGTGCCTAAGAAATGCTCAGTACATATCAGCTAATTCTGGTCCCTCTGCAGATTGTATAAATCTTTTTCTTTTTCACCAAAGAAATGCTCAGTAAATATCAGCTATTGCTTTGCTTCTGGCATTGATCGACACCGAACTTACAAAAGAGAGGCATTAAATAACTGAAAGCAGAGATTTCAATAAAACCCTACGTCCAAAAAGAGAGAGAAGTATCCTACTTAACAAGGATGAAGCGGCTAAAAGAATTTTAATGATTAAATATAAATATGAAAATGATATACTCAGGAACATGAAAAATGAATAAGGGTGGATCTGAAAGTATATCTACAATTCACAGGAAAGACACAGCTGCTGCCCTTGTCTGACTAAATTTCTAGAGGCATTTTATCTCCAGAAATGAGGTATAAGGACCGTGATAAAAAAATTTATTTTGTTAAGATGAGTAGGAGGCCAGTTTTATTAAAGTATAATTTACCAATATTTTCCATTTTTCAATATGTAATTCGATAGGTTTAATAAAAATATACAGACATGCAACCACTACATCATAGAATATACAAGATATTCCCATCATGCAAGAAGTCAATCAGTTGTTGTCAGTCCTCTCCCCACCCTTGACTCCTGGAAATCACTGATAAGTCTTTTGTCACTACAAATTTGCCTATCCCATAATTTCACATAATCAGAACTATACAGGATATAATATTAAATTTATGGCTTTTTTTGTTTAGCACAAAATTTCTTCAATGCATTCATATTAGTGCCTATAAATAAGTAGTTTATTATATTTTATTGCCAAATAGTAAGTAATCCATTGTATAGATGTACTAATTTTTTCTTTACCCACTAATGTGTAATGCTCATTTGATTTGCTTCTAGTTTGGAATACTTGTATAAAGTTTCCTCAAATATTGCGTACAATTCTTGGTGTGAATAGAAGCTTTCATTTCTCTTCGGTAAATGCCTAGGAACATTAAGTGTATGTTTAACTTTATCAGAAACTGCTCAACTATTTACATTGGCTATAATAAAATTTCCAGTTATTTCATATCCTTAACAGTACTTACTATTATCAAACTTTTTAATTTTAGACATTTTGGTGAATGTGAAGTGGTATCTTGTTTTAAGTCGCATTTTCTGAGTGACTAATGATGTTCAGCACATTTTTGACAAACTTACTCGACACCCATATCTCTTCTTGGTAAAATGTCTTCACTTTATGAATCTTTGTATTTACAGGCATGGGAATGAGTCTGGTTTACTTATTGTATTGTCCATTTAACTGAGAAGGGATATGTCCTTGCAATTTCTGCCTTTAATAATGGAAAAACCCCATAGAGGTTACAGAAAACTCCTCACCAAATTAGCAGGCATACTATTATTATGGGCATAAATCCTCAGCACCATCAAGTTTTAAGTAGGTTATAAACGGCATTGACACATTTTTTTAGTTTTTGTTTTGCCTATTCGTCTAAGACACCTTGACAAAGACTACGATTGAAGAATGGAAATTCTGAAACAAATATCTGATTTACATATCAACAGATTAGAGACTTGACATTTCATAGCATGAATAGCATAGGAGTAATGTTTCATGACCTGTGTCGCCTGTAAAACAGTGTTAAGATTAAACATTGGAAAGGATAATTGAAATAATTCCTATATAAAAGGTGAGTGACAAGGAACGTTTGTGTGGCTTTTCAGATGTGGGGAGCATAGTAACAAGGCCATGTTGCCTCCTAAAAGTGTCCTAAAAGATTAAGGGCAGAAATGTCAAAGTGAGAATGAACACAAGGATGTGATTTTTTGAAATTATTTTTAATAGAAACTTTTATGCTGGGACCAGGGCATAGATCAATCATTTCCAAGGTCAATATAGTGGACCTCAGAAAATGATGCCACATATTTAAATGTGACTACTAGAATTCAAAAGATAGGCAGTAAAGATCCATTCCATGTAGATAACACAAGACTGGTGTACCTAGGAAAGACATTCATCTTTCCTAGAGAAGGATAATTTCCACTTTAATGTTTATATATTTGTAAATACTTGAGAAGGATTTGGGAGCTGTTTGTCATGTAATAACAGCACCCTCCACACCTGCTATTATAGTGCGGGGGCAGATTAGTGTGTCTGTCTTGTTTTTCAGGGCAAGGGTTTGACTTAGAAGGGCTACCAGAGGAGAATAACTCGAAGTGAAACAAAAAGAACCAACTAGCAAGTTACTGTGCAAGATGCCCATGTTTTGCCATTTTATTCTTAAGGATAGTTGGAAGCAAGAAAATTACCTTTTTGCAATCTTTTCAGACATTTCAATGCTCACATCAATAGGCATCAAAGCAAAGCTCTGGCCTTAATCTAACTAAACCAAACCATATCAAAAGCAACATAATTTGTCATGTTAATATACATTATATAGTTGGTTAGTTTAGATAGACAATGATGAACCAGTATCATCAATGTAGCCAGTCTGCATATATTCATATTGGACCAAAATAACTAGTATGTAAAATAGTGTTTTATTTTCCATTAGGACATTGATGATGATGATACCAAAATGTTTATTTTTAACTCCCTCCCAATAAAAAAAGGAAAAGGAGAAAGCAAAATGAAATAAAACAAAATTAAATTTAAAAACATACTATACAAAGGGCTATGAAACTGCTACTGTGTATGTGAATCAACCAGAATGATTGCAACATCCTTCGTTGCCTGGATACCACAAAAGAGAGGGGGCAAAAGCTTGTCTGAGATGTATGGCCACGCATTGTGCATAAACACAGGACAATTGCTTAAGGGAACATAATCTAAGAGTGATCAAATTTCACAAGTAAAGACCTAATAAGTGTAAGATACATGTAGAAACAGGGTGTTATAATAGTTTTCAAAATTCTGCCTGGCACGGTGGATGGTGCACACCTGTAGTCCCGGCTATTTGGGAGGCTGAGGCTGAAGGATGGATTCAGCCGAGAAGTTTGAGGCCAGCCTGGGCAACAGAGTGAGACTCTGTCTCTTAAAAAAATTGAATTAGTTATAATTTTTGTTTTAAAAGTCATTATATTTTATAGAGATTAAAGACATGAGAAAAATTATCTGTTATGCATACACACATATTTAACATTTCTGTCATTGCCCATTATTTTGTGTAAATGCAAATTTCCATCTGGTATTGCTCCTTTTTTCTGAAAAAAAAATCTTTCTTTACCATTTCTTGATATTAATATTTAAAGGCAAAGGATTCTTTCACCTTCTGATCGTTTGAAAGAGCCTTTGCTTTTATTTCTGGAAGATATTTTTACTGGTTATAAAATTCTATGTTGAGTGTATTCTTTTTTTCTTCTAGAACTTTAAAGATGTTGTTCTATTGCCTTCTATTTTGCATGATTTCTAAGGATAAGTATGCTTTAACTCTCCTTTCTGTGAGTAATGTTTTCTTTCCCTGAATCCTATGTTTTTCCTTTTTATCACTGGTTTTTAGCAATTTGTGCTTTATTTTATGTTTTTTTGCCTGGGATTCATTTAACACCTTGGATCTGTGATTTTAAAATTTTTATAAAATTTGGAAAATTACAACTTTTTATTTCTCAAATATTCCCCACCACCACCACTCCATGTTAGATTACTAGATACAGTCCCACATGTCCCTAATGTTTAATTTTTTTCATTTTTCTTTCTGTGGCTCATTTTTAATAGTTTATATATTCCTGTCTTCATGGTAATCTTTTCTTCTGCAGTGTGGAATCTGCTGCTAGTCCCATCGGTCTATTTTTCATTTCAGATAGTGTTCATTATATCCACAAAATTTTAATTCATGTCTTTTTTTAATGCTCCATTTCTCTCTTCCCTATGATCTCATTTTCCTTACACCCTGAATATACTCATAAAATTTACAGTAGCTGTAATAGGGATATAGTCTGCTGATTCTTCCATTTCTGGCATGTCTGTGTCTCTTTTTATTGATGGATCCCCCTTTCCACACCACAGTTATTTGTCATATTTTCTTGCTCCTTTTATTGTCAAGTATTTTTTAAATTAGATGTCAGGCATTGTGATTCACACTGTTGCACACTGGATTTTGTTATATTACTTCAAAGAATGTTGGACTTGTTTATGAATGCAGTTATTTCACTTTGGTATAAATTTGATCCTTCCAAGTCTTAACTGAAAGCTGTGTTAAACTAATTCCAGAGCAGCATTTTCTCTAGGGATAAATTAGCTCTCCTACTCACACAAAGTCTCAAACCCTTCTGTGTGAAACTATCCTCCCTCTGACAATCTGCTCCACATTTTCTAGCCATCCTGATATCTTTAAGCTCTGTTATCTGTCTTTTCATCTCAGACTCTGAGCTCTGTTTGAGCTTCCCCTTCCTGCTTTGCAGCCAGGAAGAATGAAATAAGCTGGAGTAATTATGGTAATTTTCTCATTTCTTTCCAGCATTGCCTGTTGTCTATTGTCTGAAAACATTTGTCCACTTTTCTGATTTTATGCAGTAGGAGGGCAATTCCCATAGCAGTTAATCCTTTATTGGCAGAAGTAAAAGGCAAAACAGTGTTTTCTGAAAGAGGTAGTTTTTCTAGATTAAACAGATTAAAGCAAATTCTGATTTTTAACTACTAAGAATGCAAATAAAACTTTTATCTACAAGATTTTTATGTAATGTCTTAATTTTGGAGTAATTAAATATCACTTTGTTGTAATTATTAATGTATAATTCATATGAATAGTATCCAATGGAAAGATTTCTTCCCCCAGTCGCCCCTTGACTGATAGTAAGATATTGGTGAAACATGGAACTGTATCGAACTTAAAGATAATGAAGATTGCAAAACCTCTGCTCCAGGCCAAGACCATTCATGTGTATACTGTTTTGGGAATGAGAAATTAAATTCTACCCTATTTAAGCTACTGAATCTTAGTTTTTGTTGTTATTTGTTTTTTAATAGCAACTTAACACGTGCCCCAATTAATACGTTGTGTTAAGTGTTATGAAGAACAGAACACAATGCTTGAGAGAAAATAGAAGAGGCCAATTACATAAGATTAGGGAATTGATGAGAGCCACTCTAAGAAAGTAAATTTCAGCTGGCATTTGAAGAATGGGAGTTAGTGGTGTATGAGGATGGGTGGGCAGAGTTCATATAGCAGAAAGAACTAAAGGCATTTTAGGAATCTCTGGAAGTCCACTATGTCCAGAAATGAGAATTAGTGTGCCAGACCAGTGAGGCACAAGGCTGGAGGTAGACCAAGCACACCTTATAAGACATTTGCACTTACTCTAAATGACAGTGGCAATCACGGAATGGCATGATTTTGTTGCCATTTTATAAAAAGCTCCCTGACTTTTGAACAGTAGAATGTATATTGCTTGGAACCAAAGTGAAAGTTGAGAAGACCAGTTAGGAGAGCTTTTCAATCCAGGTCAGAGATGATGGTGCCTATTTTAAAAATACCTTTATACCAGATTATGTGTGAGAAGTCCACATTTGGAAGGCTTAATTATTTTAAAATATTAGGAAATCAATTGGATAACTCATGAAAAAGTATTGATCTTGCTTCTCTTTTGATCCCTTGTAAATGCTACTACATCCACCTCCACTCACTGATACCTTCCCTTAGGTATTTACCTAACATTAACAATCTTATACTATAACATTCTGATTTACATTAACTAAGTTTCGTTTTGCCCTATTTTTCCACATGGAATCACCCTTCGAGGCATCAAGCACTGCTTGTATTAAACCATCATCATAAACAACAAGCAACATGCATTTGAGAGCATGTAGAATGAAGTCCTCGTAGAGCTCCCATGTTTTATTTTAGAGAATGTAACAGTCCATAACAATCAAAAGGGGGAAAAAAACCTCAACTCATTTATTCTGATTTATGTTCTAATTTTCCTTTTTTCCACCCAATATGAACCACATAGGAGAAAGCATTTTAGGAAAATGTGTCCAAAGCTTTCGGACTAAGTATTCGAGTGATATTATACTTAATTTAAAAGTCTTCCTAGGTATGATATCTAGGTCTCTAAAGAACTCTATGGAGGAAAATGTTTTATTTTGTAATCTATTCAGTTTCACATTAGCTCCTTTAACTTTGATTCCAAAGATGGCCGATCTTCCCTCACAGTGAATGGATTGTCTGGAGGTCCCAAACTGTCAAATTCAGAGTATCACAATAAAACTAATGATATTTCCTGTAGTTCAACAATCTAATTAACACGATCAGTCAGCTAAGCAAACCACAACACTAGCAAATATCCATTGTTGGGGTCATTTCAGGTATTTTTAGATTAATGTCTTTAATAACACAGGAAATGGTGATGCTGATCTTTAGAGAAAGGTAATAAAGAATTGTAACTGAAGAAGAATTGTCCTGTCGGTTCCCCTTCTAAAGTCTATATATGATAAATTTAATCTAGAGTGTGAACAAATAAATTAACAGTATTTGGGCTTCTGAATACCCATACTAGGCAGGGTTTTTTTCCCCAAATTTTCTCAGGGAATTATACGACTAGCATTAATGAAACTATTTTTGTAAATATTCTTGTAATGTTTAAGCCTGCACACACACATATGCACATACACATATATACACACAAAAAAATTATAAACGTGTATTTGTATAAATCATATACATTATATAAATATATATGTATGTATAAATCATATATATATAAATTTATTTTAAACAGTTTACTCACACAATTATGAGGCTGGCAAGTTTGAAATATGTAGGACAAGCCAGTAAGCTGGAAGCCCAGAATCTTTAGGGTAACCTAGCAAGCTGCAAACTCAAACAGGACTTGATGTTGTAGTCTTGAGTTTGAACTTGAAGAGAAGGCTGGCAGACCAGAAACTCAGAAGAGATTTCTGTGTTTCAATTTTGAGATAGAATTTGCCTTTCACTGGTAAACTACAGTTTTTGCTCTTAAGTCTTCAACTGGTTGAATAAGCCCCTCTCATTACTGAGAGTAATCTTCTTCACTTAAAGTCAACTAATTGTTGATGTTACTGCATCTACAAAATACCTTCACAGCAACATCTGATCTGTGTTTGACCAAACTACTATGCATGGTCTAACCAAACTAACACATAAAATTAGCCATCACATATCCTATATCAGTGGTCCCCAGCGTTTTTGGCAGCAGGGACCAGTTTCACGGAAGATAATTTTTCCACAGACCTGGAGCTGGGGCGGGGGTGGGAGGCGGAGCTCAGGCAATGTGAGAGATGGGGAGCAGCTGTAAATACAGATGAAGCTTTGCTCACTTGCCCACTGCTCACCTCCTACTGTGTGGCCTGGTTCCTAACAGGCCAGGGACCAGTACCAGTCTGCAGCCCAGGGGTTGGGGACTACAGTCCTATACTACAAAATGTCTGCTTTTTTATGATCAGTTTTATTACATGTTATAAACGTCTATTGAATCTCCGTTATATTTTTTTAGATATTTAGATCACAGAAAATGAAGAAATACAATATTCTCTATACACAGAAAACATGCTTGTCTCTGTAGATAATCCCAAAGAATCTACCCAAAATATCTCCAAACCTAGAACTAATTAATGAGTTCAGCATGGTCACAGAACACCAGGTAAACATACAACAATCAATTGCTATGCTACATACTAAGCATGAAATATTTGGATGTAATGCCAACAAAACAGGTACAGGACCTACATGCTGAAAACCAGAAAATGTAGACAAAATGTAAAAAATGATGTAAATAAATGAAAAAATACATTTATGAATTAGAAGACTCAATACAATGAAATTGTTACTTCTCCTCAAATTGATATATGTGTTTAATGAAATTTCTATCAAAATTCCAGCAAAAGTTATTTAGACGTTATTCTAAAATTTATATGGAAAGGCAGAAAAACTTGTAAAACTAAAACAATTTTGAAAAATAAGAAAAAATTTAGAGCAATTAATCAAGTTCAAGATATCGTATAGCTATAGCAATCAAGACTACAGTATTGACAGAGGAATGTAAACATAGCTTAATGAAACATAACAGAGAACCCAAAAATAGACCTACCCAAATATGCCCTCTGATTTTTTATAATAATGCAAAAGTAATTCAAAGGGCAAAAGATAACCTTTCAATAAATAGTGCTGGACCAATTGGACCTCTATTGGTAAAAAATTAAAACTTGATCAAAGTGCTACACATTATACAAATATTAACTCAAAGTGGTTCTTAGATTTAAATGTAGGATGAAAAACTGTAAAACTTATAGAAAAAATCAGAGATAATCTTTAGGATATAGGGGTAGGCAAAAAATTCGTCTACTTGACCCCAAACGTATGATCCATAAAGAAAACTTGTACATGAATGCTTATAGCAGCTACATTTATAACAGTCAAAAACGGGAAACAACTCAAGTGCCCTTCAATAGACGAATGATTTTACAAACTGTGGTGTATGCATACAATGAAATACTATTCAGCAATAAAAAGGAACAAATATGATGGATTTCCAGAGAATTATACAAAGTGAAAAAAAGACAGTCCCCAAAGTTTCCATACAGCATAATTCTATTTACATATTATTGAAATGATAAAATTATAGAAATGAAGAACAGAGTAGTGATTGTCATGGAGTAAGGACTTAGGGGTAGAGAGTGTGGTTGTAAAGAGGCAACGTGAGGGATCCAATCATGAAAGAGCTGTTCTGTATCTTGACTCTGCCAATGCCATGCCAATATTTGTGATATTACATACTACAGTTTTGTAAGATATACCATCAGGGGTATTGAATAAAGGATACACAAGATTTCTCTGTATCATTTCTTACAACTGCACGTGACTCTATGATGATCCCCAAATTAAAATTTAATTGAAAAAACTAAAGATTTTGGTAACAAAAAGTCAAAGAAAATTTTTAAAAAATGGAGATACAATAGAAGTATATTAAAAGATTAAGTATACGTAAATGTCAGTTTTTTCAAATTACTTTTTTATTTAAAGCAATTCCAATTATAATCTCAGCACAATGTTTTCATGCATAAACAAGCTAATTCTAAGACCTATATGAAAATGAAAGGGACTTAGAATATTTAAAGCAATCTTGAGAAGCAGAATAGAGATTGAAGTCTTTTGCTATATGACTTTTAGACCTACTGTAAAGTTACAGGAATTAATGCCACCACAGGAATTAATACTGGTATAGACAAATAGATAAATGGAAAAAAATTAACAATCAGAAATATTTATTCAGTCATTTGATTTTCAATAAAATTGCCAAAGCAATTGGGTAAGAGAAAAATATTTACTGCAAGAATGCTATAACTAAATGACCATATGAAAAAAATAACCAATATCCAATATCATGTATAAAATATAACTTGAGATGGATCGTAATTTTAAAAATAAAAATTATAACCCTTCTAGAAGGAAAGATAAGAGAATATTTTCATAATCAGGGTGTGGACAAAATTTTCTAAGAACACAGAAAAAACAATAAAGGAAATTTATAAAGTAGACATCATCAAAATTAAAAGCCTATGTCCAATCAACAGATATCATGAAGAAAAGGACTAGGAAAATTACAGATTAGAAGAAAATATTCACAACACATAAATCTCAAAAAATATGTGCTTGATAAATAAATTTATAAAGATAGATATAGATACATGATTATAGATATCTTTTCAATTCAATAGTAAAATTAAAAATTAGTCTTGAAAAATGGACAAAATATTTGAACTGACATTTTGTAAAGATATGAATTATTAATAAGCACATGAAAATGTGCTCACACTATTAGACATTAGAGAAAGGTAAATTCAAACCACAATAACATCCACTTCACATTCAAAAGTATGGCTTTCATTACAATAAATAGGTCACCAAATGTGGGAAAGGATGTAGAAGAAATTAAACTCTCTTACATTATTGATAGAAAAGTCAAATGTTACAACATCTTTGGAAAAAATTTTTTCGCAATGTATTATGGAACTAAACATATACCTACTTTATAACTTAATGATTTTACTTATAGTTGTTTCCAAAAAGAAAATTTAAAGCATATATTCACACAAACACACACACAAATATGCATACAGACACATACATAAACACACACACCCAAATAATCTTATACAAAAATGTCTATAGCAGCTTTATTTCTAATAGTCAAAACTGGAAACATCCCAGTCATCCATCAATAGGTGAATGGGTAAAAAAAAATCTGTGGTTCATTTATACAATGAGATATTATTTGGTACTAAAAAGGAAAGAACTAATGTTAATAACATAACATAGATGAATTGCAAAAACAGTATGCTAAATGAAACAAGTTCTACAGGAAAAAAATACACACTGTATGATTTCATTTACATGAAGTTTCTAAACTAGCAAAACTAACCTGTGAAAAAACAAATCAAAGCTGTCACTGCCACTGGTACTGTTGGATCATAGTCTGTTCTTGGTTCTCAGTGTGCTCTTTGCCAAAGAATGACCAGACACACCAAAAGCAAGGTAAGCATGAAACGAAGGACAAGAGGCCCTTGTTACCTTATTGAGGAAGGACAAGATAGGTTTACAGAGCAAGAGTCAAATAACAGTTTATAGAGTAAGAGCAAGATACATTTGGCACAGATGACATATAGAAACCCTGTCATAACAAAAGGGCCTTGGTTATGGGGTGGGGTCTTGTTTTATGGTGTCTAGGCTGGGCCCTCCTCGTGGTTTAAACATCACCAATGAACCACTCTGATTGGGAGTTATATAAACTGAGTTTCACTACACATGTGGATTTCCCATGAACCTCTCTGAAAGCTCATTTTGGGGGGTGAACTACAATGTAGATTTAAGCTAACGACATAATAATTAGCCTTAGGTTCTTCTAGGTCACCTTTTAGGCCCCATTGTGTCTGTACTGCTTGGCCTGTGGGCTAAGGAATCCTCTGCATTCTTTTGCAGTTGATACACTTAGTCCTTATTGGCAGATTGGTAGGGCATTCTCTCCTCTCCCAGGAGAGGCAATTGCATGGTGTGCCTGCTTTGTCCCCAGGAGGGTCAGAGGTCCCTCACTGCCTACCTAACAGTATCAGGGTATTTAAAACTGCTGAATAAAAGACACTATGAAACTTTCTGAAATGATGGTAACGTTCTATATCTTGATAGAGGTTTGGGTTACACAAGTGTACATACTTGCCAAAACTCGGCTAGTTGTGCATTGGAATTTGTGCAATTACCTTAAGAGAGTGATGGCAGAAAGATGGTCAACTAGAGGTTCCTGGTGCTCATATACCTCAACAAGAAAGGAACAAAGCAACAAATCAATAGGTGAGATTCAACTGGAGTGTCAAAGAAAGAGCGCTGGGCCAAGAGGGCAATGTGGAGAAGGGAATTAGGCAGCCTGCCTCTGCTACCCCATCTCCCTGCCTAGATGAGCCCAGAGTTAGAAGAGACTTAGCCTTGCAGGAAAAAGGTAAAAGAAGAATGTCACCAGCCCCCATGACCAAGGCAAATACCTGAAGTCCTTACTACAGGAGAATTCCGCAGTCCTCACAAGCCCCAAGCACAGTTTGGGGAGCTGCCAGAAATTCACTCAGCTGCATTGCTGCATATTAGGAGGACAAGCTGTACACTTGCTGCCCCCCCATGCCAATCCCCTGTGGCCCCAGCTGCTGTAACACAGTGCCATCTTGAGACCAGAGCCACAGACCCACCCCAAGCTAGCCATATCACTGTGGACCCTCACCTGAATGAGAGAGGCCTCTCAAGCTGTCAAGTAGCTGACATGCCCCTGAGTGAGCTGTGTGGCTGTGAGCTTATGCCTAGGGCTTGAGAAACATCCTGGCAGACAACACCTCCCCATGGATATGCCTTCCAGTCTGGAGAGACAGCCTGGCAGTCTCACCTCCATCTAATATACCCCCATGCTGGCCAAGTAAAAGCCCTGCAGCCCTGACTTTAGCAATTCAGACCACAAATTGGCTGACCCACCATATGTACACATGTACCTCTGCCTTGAAAAACAGCTCAGCAAGCCTACCCCAGCAAAGCTGCACCACCACTGCCACAAATTCTCACAGTCTAGTCCACTGAGATACTTGCAAACATCACTAGCATGGATTACAGTTGAAGAAACTGCACAAACACTACATCACTATGCCCACCTAGAACCAAAGATAATGCAGCCCAACCCAACAACATCCCAAGACCCATATATAGGAATAAATTTTTCCTTACAAAACCTACATCATAAAATTGGAAAAGGTGACTACACTGCCAGATGCATAGAAATCAATGTAGGGACACATCAAACATGAAAAAGCAAGGACAAATGACACCTCTAAAGGACCACAATAATTCTCTAGTACCAAAACACAATCATGAGGAAATATACAAAATGCCAGAAAAAAAATTCAAAGTAATAATCTTAAGGAAACTCAGAGAGATGCAAGAGAATACAAATAGATAATTCAATAAAATGGGAAAAACAATTTATGATTTGAATGAGAAATTCAATGAAGAGGTAGATACTTAAAAAAACAGAAATCTGAGTGCTGAAGAATTTAATTAATGAAATAATAAATAAATGAACTGAGCTTCAAAAATAGACTGGAATGAATAGAAGAAAGAATATATGAAGTTGAAGATAGGTCTTTTGAAATAACTCAAGTAGACAAACAACAAAAAAAAGGAAGAACAATATAGAAAGATGAAGAAAATGAAGAAAGCCTACAGAATTTATAGAACACTATTAAGCAAACGATTATTTGCATTAAAGGAATTCCAGATGAAGAAGAGAAGGGAAAAGGTGTGGATTCAGTTGAATGAAATAATAGCTGAAAATTTCCTCGAGTCATGAGAGATAGACATCAAGATCCAGGTAGCTCAAATATTCCCAAATAGATTCAACCCAAATAGGTACTTTCTGAAGAACATCATATTCAAATTGTCAAAAATCAAAGACAAAGAAAGAATTGTAAACACAGCAAGAGAAAAGTGTCAGGTCACATACAAGACAACACCCACTAGACTAACAGCAGATTTTTTAGCAGAAACCTTACAGGCGAGGTGAGAATCAGGGAATATATTCAAAGTACTGAAAAAAAAAAAAAACCTTCCAATCAAGAGTACTATACCCAGTAAAGGTATTCTTCAGACATAAAAGGGAAATAAAGTCTTTCCCAGACAAGCAAAAACCAAGACCACTAGACCAGGCTTACCTGAAATACTTAAGGGGGTCCTATACCTGTAAGCAAAATGATGGTAAATATCATCATGAAAACCTGCAAAATTATAAAACTTACTGGTAGAGCTGACACATAAAGGATAAAGAGAAAGAAATTAAACTTTATCACCACAGAAAATCACCAAACTGCAAACATAATCAGATGAAATAAGGAAAAAGAGATACACAAGCCAACAAAATAATAATCAATATAATGACAGGCATAAGGCCTCACCTATCAATAATAACCTTGAGGTAAACTGATTAAGTTCCCTAATTAAAAATCTAGACTGGCCGAACGAATTTAAAAAAAAGACCCAAATATATGCTGCCTCTAAGAGGCTCACTTTACTTATAAAGATACACATAGACTATAAGTGAAGAGATGGAAATGGAAACAAACCTAAAGCAAGAAGAAGTAGCTATACTTCTATCAGATAAAACAGACTTTAAGTGAAAAACTATAAAAAGAGACAAAAGAAAACACTGTATAATAATAAAGGGATCAATCCAACAAAAGAATATTGCAACTGCAAATATATGTACCTATCTCTATTACACAAAGCTATCTAAATATTCCATGTAATTCCTATCAAAATACTAATGACATCCTTCACAGAAATTGTAAAAAAACTTCTAAAATTTGTATGGAACCACAACAGACCCTGAAGCTAAAGCAATCCTGAGTAAAAAGAACAAAGGTGTATATACATATAAACACACACACATACATATAAAGCAATATTATTAGATCTAAAGGGGGAGATACACCTCAACAAAATAATTGTTGGGGACTTCAATACCCTCCTCTCAGCATTGGGCAGATCATCTAGACAAGAAATCAACAAAGAAACATCAGATTTAAGTTGTGCCCTAGACCAAATGGACCCAACGGACATTTACAGAACATTTTGCCTAATACATACCATTTTCATTAGCACATGGAATATTCTCCAGGATTGAGCATATATTAGGACACAAAACAAGCCTGAGAAAATTAAAATAAAAATCAAATCAAGTATCCCTTCTGATAACAATGGAATAAAACTAGAAATAAATAATGAGAAACATTTAAAACTATACAAATACACGGAAATTAAACAATAGTCTTCTGAATGAACAAGCGGTGAAGGAAGAAATTAAAAACAGTCCTGAAATTTGTATGAAACCACAAAAGACTCCAAATAGCCAAAGTGATATTGAACAAAAAGAACAAAGCTGGAGACATTACATTACCACATTTCATGATTTCATACACATATGATGATTTCATAGAAGTAAAGAATAGAACAGAGGTTACTGAAGGCCGGGAAGGCTAAGGAGAATGCAGGAATAAGGAGAGATTTGTTAAAGGATACAAAATTACAGGTAGATAGGAGAACTAAATTCAAGTGTTCTATAGTACTGTAGGATCACTATAGTTAACAATAATATGTATTTTCCAATAACTAGAAGAGAGGACATTGAATGTTCACAACACAAAGAAATGATAAATGTTTAAGATAATGGATATGCTAATTATCTTTACCTGATCAGTATACATTTTATACATCAAAATATCACTATGTACTCTATAAATACATACAATTATTATGTGTCAATTTAAAAATAAATAATTTCTGTAAAAATAAAGAAAATAACCATAAACCAATACTGGAATTCAGCTTATCATGTACATAAAATGTTTATTGTTGAAATATATGGAGATCTTCAATTTACTTTGACATCCAGCCAAATAATAAGCTGAAATGATGGATGGGTAGATGGATAGGAATTTGATGAAATAAATATAGTAGCATATTAATAATTTTGGAATATTGGAAATGTATATATGGATGTTCATGATATAATTCTTTCAACTTACTACATATTTAAAATTTTTCATAATGAATTATTGGATAAACAATGCTCATCTTTACAAAAATCACATTCTAAAAGTAGCAGAACTTA
>NW_012152075.1:128234-131460 GCF_000956105.1 Propithecus coquereli
GCTCAGGTTGGTCTCGAACTCCTGACCTTGAGCGATCCACCCGCCTCGGCCTCCCAGAGTGCTAGGATTACAGGTGTGAGCCACCATGCCTGGCCATTTATTTCTAAAAAAGCCTTTTCATCTCTTTCTTGTGTGTCAGGAATCTAAAATATCCTTCTTCTCTGACTGCAGTGGAAAGAATAGCAACTACAAAGGAATTTTTTTTTTAGTCAATCAGTCAGTGGTGAAGATAAATAATTGATAACTCATCTCAACATATTTCAAACACTATGGAGTAACTCATGTTCTCACCACTCTAAGACACAAATAATATAATTTTTAATTTACAATTCAATTTTAAATGTGTAAATGGAGATGATCATTTAGGAAACCATAGATAATCTGTGTAAATAATTATGATATTTACTTTTTAAAACTATTTTAAACATAAATATACAGGGGATATTTAAACATACATCCATTTTTCACCACAAAAATATCAAATGTTAACATTTTGCCATATTTGAGGCATAGTGTTTTATAGAGAAAGTATTGCCATTTTTGAAGCTAACATTGTCTTCCTGCTAAGAGTTAAACTGCCTTTCTGAAGTCAGTTGTACATTCCTTCCATCCATGTTTATATATTTTTACTTCTTACGTGCACATTCATAAATAATTTTAGTGTTATTTTTATATTGTAACATTTATATAAAAGGTATTATTCAATATGCACTTGGTAACTTGCTTAAAATCTGCAATATACTGAATATTTTTTTCATATTGGTATGTATAGCTTGAACTCATTTATTTCATGTTGTATATTTTTTTCATTGAATATGTGTACTAAATCAATTTATCTATTCTACATTGATGGATTTTATTCATTATTATAAGCAATTGTGAAATGAGTATCCTGGCACCATCTTCCTGTTTCCATGTGCAAATGCTTCTTTTGGATATAAACCTACAAAAGAAATTTCAAGGTTGTAGTAGAGTAAGCACATATTCAATTTTCTGAATTTGTTAATCTCCTCTCCAAATTGGTTGTACAAAGCTATACTGCTACCATAAGTACAAGAAAATGTATTTTTTCCCATGTCTCTGCTAACATGTAGCATGGGGGATAATTTTTTAGAATCTTTGTCAATTTGATGAATTTTAAATATAGCATTAATGTCATTTAAATTTTTATCTCATTAATACATAGGATAAAGTTCTTAAAATTCTAGATGGCTTTTATTTTAATGATATTTGAGTATTCTAAAGTTCATTGGCTAATAATGCACAAAATAATCTATTTTATTGACCTTTACTATATCAGAGTGTATGATAGCAGTAAAATTATAGGAAAAAAATATGGGTACCCACATAAGCATGCACACACATATACTTATAAAAAGAAAGAGAGAGGCAGAAAATAAAAGAAGTGATCATAAACAATTTGTTTCGATAGCTATGAATAAATGTTTTAAGATAAGATTTTAGCCCTCTAATGTATCATAATGAATCAGTCCTACATGTGGCAGCTGTAAATAGCGTTTGTCTACATGGCATCTTCAGTGAAGAACCAGTCCCCCCTCGCAAGGCAATTAATTCAGCATTGCCTAAGAAAAAGGATTTTCTGTTCCTGGTTATGCACTTTCAATGTCTAGGTGTTGAAGAATTCTCCTGGATTTTTGCAAGCTCCTTCAGAAAATTCTTGCGAAACAACGTTTCTGTAATTCATGTTTTTTAATGCAATTTTGTGTAATTCCTCTGAGTTCAAGCTGAGCTTGTGGTGTAATCAAGGGATTATTTTATCCCATTAAATTCAAAGTGGTACATTTTATACTACATGTGTAGACTTTTTAAAATATGCAGTATGTTGAGTTTTAGGATTATTTAGAATTAGGTAATCTGCTACCCTCTTTACTCTGTTTTCATAACCAAAAATTTGCCAACCATTTTTGGTAGTGGAGACATGGTGGGCATGAACTTGTTTTTCTGAATTTCCATCATATGCAAGTAAATTCCTGAACCTACTATTCAGCTAATTAAATTATTATTTATAATAAAGATGTAGGCTTTCAGTTTCCTCTTGGAGCAATAGAGAGCTGAAGAAGCCCTCCTTTGTAACAACAGAAAAAGCTGGCTAAAGTACAAGTTTATGACTTTTCCTGACCCTATTGAGAACTGATACTTTAGAGTGACCAACTAGCCCAAAATCTAAGGAAAAAGAGGAATCTGCAGGAGAAATGAGACACAAGCAATTGCTAACTTGAGGAAAAAGCAGGCTAAAAACATTAACAATGTGCTGAAAATGAAATACAGACTGACGAGAGAGTGTTAAGTCGGAGGGCTGCAGACATAGAAGTCTGCATCTCTCCCAGGTTTTTTTTCGCCCAAAGACCCCCACTAGCTTTCACAGAAAAGAGTAAGACACTTGAGGAAGGGTACCCTGTGGCGAAGGTCTCAGAAAGTGTAAAAACAAGCACTACAGGCACTATTGCACTTATGGAACAAGAGCTTAAATATGAGGGGGAAGAACAACAAACACTCTCATCATTAGAGTATTTATTAAAATCCCATTGCAGGTGGAGGAAGGGGAGAGGAAACATCCTTTACCCTTTAAGGAGAGAAGAGAACATGTTCCAGGCCAAAGCTCCATAAAGGAGATGGACAGAAATACTGAAACACGCTATGAAACACAGGATCACAGTGCAGACCTACGATGGAGGCTTAATCATATAAAAAGAGAACATACCTTTCCACTCTCCCATGTCCATGCTAACATGCATTGTATGTTCTCATGGTTAAAAAGTGACCATGAAATATGACTAGAAAGCAGCAAGCGTGTGAAAACAGACCTTCTTAGGGGTGGAGTGCAAAAACGGAGACCTAAAACTGAAGGTAAAGTAGACGTTAAGAAAAACCGTCTGACAAATCATCCCCCACAATAATAAAACGTAGCACTAGAGGAGTTTGAAGCCTGTGGGGTGGAGTGGAGGGTATTCAGAGGAACAGTAATCCTCAAACACAGTCCAACTTCTGACTAGATTAACACAAACACCCACAGTGAAGACTCAATAGTACATTCCGCTGGGCGTGGTGGCTCATGCTCCTGACATTCTGGGATGCCAAGGCCAGCAGATTGCTTGAGTCCGGGAGTTTGAGACCAGCCTGAGCAAAAATAAGACCCTGTCGCTACAAAAAATAGAAAAATTAGCTGGGTGTGGTCATGCATGCTGCTAGTACCAGCTACTTGGGA
>NW_012152075.1:131510-132104 GCF_000956105.1 Propithecus coquereli
GAAACAAGATATTTTCAATTGATCCTAGGTTCAATGTCATTATTTCAAGAAAAAAACCATGCTTTTTGTTTACACTATTCTTGCTAATGTCACACCAATGGTTTCACTATAAGCAGTTTCTAATTTTACATAAAGTTATAGCTGAAATACACATTTATATTCTAACTTTTAACATCCTTGTTTCAGGATGTCTCCATTAAAATAATGAAGTCATGAATGGTGAGACTGTAGGAATAACAAGACACAATAAAAGTGTTATCTGTAATTACATTATATTTTTGCCTTCATGCATCAAAATGTTTTGTAATTTAAATCAAATTGGCAAGCATTTAAATACCATGATGAGGTACTCACTTTTGCTTAAATATATAAATTAGCATATGCAACCCAGATAGCTAGTTTGATTATCAGGCACATATTCTGCATTTAAAAATGAAGTAGAATCTGCCACTATACTTTTAGTTGAATGAGAAAATAATTTAGAAATTTCAAATTGATATTACAATAAGCTAATTTTTTATACATATACAACTTTTTAAAAAAGATATATGTTACTGATATATATCACATCATATGTATAGTATGTGTATACAT
>NW_012152075.1:144364-149136 GCF_000956105.1 Propithecus coquereli
GGCTTTATTTATACACAAAAAGAACAGTGAAAATAGAATAAATGAGAATAAATACAAACTTCTTTTTTTCATTATATATTGTTCTAAAAGATAAGTCACTGACTAAAGCAAAAAAAATAACAATGGATTGTATTTATAAAATATACTAAATTACAAAGCATGGTATTAATAATACCGCAAAGATGGAAGGTAGAAATCAGGAATATACAACTGTGAAATTCTTGCACCAAATGTGAAGCGCATATTATAAACTTAAAAATTTTCAAAAATGATAAAGTTAATATTGGAAATAATACAGAATCATAGAAATACTCAAATCACTCAACAAACACATAAAAAAAAGAAGCAGCAAAGAACACAGAATAAATAGAAAACAAATGCAAAAGATGACAGATTTTAATCTCACCAATCAAGCCCATTAAATGCTAACAGAATAAACATCTTCATTTAACCACAGAGATTATCAAACTGAATTAAAATAAATATTCAACTTGATGCTGTATTCAAGGAACCCACTTTAAATTATAAGGATATAGTTTGATTAAAAACGAGAGGAAGGGGACACGAAGCAATACCACAGCTCCCTGGGGGAGGGGCACAGATCCTGCGCCTGCGCGGTATGCTTGAGCAAGCCCGGGCCAGCCTCAGGCCCCCACGCGGAGCAAGCCCTTCCCTCGGGTCCACCCTCACGCCTCACGTAGTCACCAGCACCCTGCCACCCGCGCGTTGCCTATTTCTGCTAACAGTTGAGAGACACTCCCGGCTCTCATTACACAGGTCTACTCAGGAAGAGAGTTGTAGACCAGCAGGGAAGGGCATGAGGCTCAGGAACTGCAGGGATACGGAAGTGGGCCCCTAATCATGTCTGAGGAGGCATCATTCATTCAGTGGTTTATTTATTCATTGAGCAAAGGCTTACTTATCACTTACTGTACACAAGACACCCTGCGGGATCTGAAAGCAAGAGTGGGAGTTTGGCTGGGACCACACTGGCTCCTGGGATGTCAACATTGGAAGGCCACCAGAGATCTGGGAGTCCAACCCTTTGTCTCACAACCATCTCAGCTGCAAGGCGGGTTTAGGTCCCAGGTTGACTGCCAGATCAAGGTTCTTTCTATAGCATCAACCTTTGTCAGGAGAGAAACAGGTGCTCCGGTACTGCTTGCAGCCTTTCAGCCAGAGGCTGCTGGGTGGAGGGGAGTAGGTTGCCCTCTTGCTTCAGCCTTGAAAGCTGATAACAGTAACCTCGCCTCTCTATTTCACAACCCACTTTCTAAGAATTATCTTCTCAGAGGAAGCTGGGCTTGTTGTAGCATTAAGTATCTTCATCAAGCTCATGCCCCAATAAGCAAAGGGCTTCAAAACTTAGTCTTCAGCATCTATAACTTGCTCTTTCAACTATGTCTTATCCACACTCACCTGATGGGATGGACTTGTTCCCTCTATCAAAAACAGCCAAATGGTGGTGTGGAGGAAAGACCATTTTTAGCCTTATATGTCGCTGATCCTAAAATGACCTTAATTTTTGTGTGATGTTAAAATATTTGAATTATTTTGTGTTTTCAAATATTTATACATTTGTTTAAGAGCATCCAAATCTTTCCTTTAAAAATAAAATTTTTAAGAAACAAAAAAAAGAAAGAAACAGAACTCTCTGAAAAGAATGATGTAGTAGCTCTATTAAATCAAACAATATAGACTTAAGAGCACAAAACATTTTCAGAAATAAAGCAGACATTCCATAATAATAAAAGTGTCAAATTCTAAGAAGACTTAACCATTCCAAATGTGTATGTCCTTCAGCACGCAGCATCAAAATACATAAAGCAAAAATAAATAAAAACACTAAAACAAGTATTTCCAAAATTATAGCTGGAGGTGCCAGAACTCCTGTCATTATTTGACAGAAAAGGTGGAAAATAAAATCGGTAAGAATATAAACCTGAACAACACTATTTGTAACTTGATCTAACTAACATTTATAGAATAGTCCATCTCATTATAGGAAAATGCAGTCTTTTCAAGTGAAATATTCCCACAGATAGAATATTTTCTGGGACATAATATTTCTTAACAAGATTAAAAGAATTGAAGTCATGAAATACTTGTTATTTCTGTCAATTAAAAGTATGTGTTCTTGGAGAACGACAAAATTGCTATGGTTTGAATATTTGTGTCCCTCCAAAATTCACGTTAAAACTTAGTTCCCATAGTGGTGGTATTAAGAGGTAAAGCCCTCTGGGAAGTGATTAAGTCATGAGGGCTCCAACCCTGTGAATGAATAAATGCATTATAAAAGACACTTCAGATTTCTGTCTAGCACTACTGTCTCTTCTGCCATGTGAGGAAATACTATTTGCCTCTTCTGCCAGGAGAGGACACAGCAAGAAGGCACTATCTTGGAAGCAAAGAGCAACCCTCACCAGGCACTAATTTGCTAGTGCCTTAATCTTAGATTTCTCAGAGTCTAGAACTGTGAGAAACAAATTTCTGTTCTTTATAAATTATCCAGTCTCAGGTATTTTGTTATAGCAGCACAAACAAACATAAGAATTAAATTAGAAGCCTAAAACAAGAAGATATCTTAAGCATCTCTAAATATTTAAAATTAAACAACATGTTTCTAAATAGTTCATGGGTCAAGGAGAAAGTCACAAAGTAAAATTAAAAATATTTTTAACTGATGTAAACAAAAATATTTCAAAATCATGCAGCACTGAAAGAAAAATTGATACTATTACATATTTGGATCAGAAAATGAGATATATCCAAAACTGGTAACCTAATCTTTCATCTTAAGAAATTAAAGAAGAGAAAATTAAACCTAAAATAAGCAGAGGATGGAAATTATAAAGGTAAGAGCAGAAATCAATGAAAAGCAAAACAGAGAACAATAGAGAAATCAATGAGACAGGCTGGTTTTTTGAAAAGATCAATAAAATTGACAAACCTCTCAGCCACACTGGCCAAGAAAATAAGAGGAAAATAAAAGGGAAGATACAATTTACAAATATTATGAATAAAAGAGGGGAAATCACTAATGGCCTTAGATATATTAAAAGAATAGGTAGATAATACAATCTGCACCCGTAAATTCAACTTAGATGAAATGCACCAATTCCTGAATGACAATGCACTCTCAATATAAAGAAATAATCTGAATAGTCCTATGTCTATTAAGGATACTGAACTCAGACTGAAAAAACCTTTGAATGAAAACTCTGTGTTTGGAATACTTCACAGGTGAAGTCTCCCAAACACTTAAGGAAGAAATAATATCAATTTTGCAAAATCTTTTTCAGAAAACAAGACAGAAAGGAATACATTTCTCCACTTATTTTAGGAGGGCAGCATTATCCTAATACAAAAACAATTAAAAAAGTAATCAAAGGATAAGAAAACTATAGAGTGATATTGGATCATTCATGAATATAGATGCAAATATCCTCCAAAGATATTGTACATGAAACCCAGAAATATATAAAAGGACAGTACATCATAACAAATTGGGGATTATATCTGGAATGTAAGACTGGTCCAAAATTTAGAAATTATTCAATTTAATTAATCATATTAACAGACTAGAAGAAAAATCTTAATATCATATCAACAGATACATAACACCAAGTATTTGTGAATGAACATAACCATTCTTGAATGGAACCAAATAGAGAGTTCAAATATAGACACACATACACAGTCAGCTGATTTTGACAGAGGTAAATTTTCTTTATCAAAAGTGAAAAACTCTGCTTTGTACCAATATTAAGGAAATAAAAAGAAAAACCACAGAAATATTTACAAATCTCAATTCTGACAAATGGCTTGTATCAAAAATGTATAGCAAGAAGAAAACAAACACATTTTTTTAAAAAGAACAAAAGTTCAAAAGAAGATATATTATTGAAGAAGATAAATGCATGGCAATTAAGCACATAAAAATATGTTCAACATCATTGGTGAATAGAGAAGTGCAAATTAAAATGGCAATGAGATACCCCTACACACATATTAAAATGGCTATTAAACACCCAAACACATACACACACTATCAAGTGCTGACAATGATGCAAAACAACTGTAACTCTCATACATTGCTGGTGGGAATGCAAAATGATATAGCAACTTTAGAAAACACTTTGACAGCTTCTTATAGTTTAAATATACACTTACTATATGATGTACCAATTGTACTCCCAGAAACATATCCAAGAGAAGTAATAACTTATGCAAAAAACAAACAAAAACTGCACATGAATGTTTACAACAGCTTCATTCATAATCACCAAAAACTCAAAACTAGATCAACTGATTTCTATAGATAAATGAATAAACATATTGTGCTATGGTATACATAAAAGGGAATACTATTTGAAAATTAAAAACAGAATGAACTATTCATTGTTGCAACACATGGATGAAATTTAAATCCACTTGACTAAGTGAAAGAACCTGGACCAAGAAGAATTTCTATTTTATGACTCAATTTATGTGACATTCTGGAAAAGGCAAAAACTACCCTAGAAAAAACTAGAATCTATATAGAACTCAAGAAAATCAGCAAGAAAAAAATCAAACAACCCCATTAAAAAGTGGGCAAAGACCATAAACAGAAACTTTTCAAAATAAGATAGACTAATGGCCAACAAACATGAAAAAATGCTCAACATCTCTAATCATCAGGGAAATGCAAATCAAAACCACAATGAGATGTCACTTAACTCCAGTTGAGAATGGATTTTATCAAAAAGTCCTAAAACCATAAATGTTGG
>NW_012152075.1:150071-158624 GCF_000956105.1 Propithecus coquereli
GAATGTGGGAAGTCTAGAATGAACCCTGTGGTGTGGACTGAAATTGAGGTACCAGCATGGACTCACAGTTTTTCAATATATAGAGAGAGTCGGCCCTTCATATCTGTGGGTTCCACATTGGTGGATTCAGCCAACTGCAGGTGAGAAAAATTTGGGGGGAAAAATGAATGCCTGCATCAGTACGGAACATGTACAGACTTTTTCTCATTATTATTCCTTGAACAAGACAGTATAACAACTGTTTACATGGCATTTGCATTGTATTAGGTATTACACATGATCTAGAGATAACTTAAAATATACAAGACAATGTGCATAGGTTATATGCAAATACTACACCATTTATATTAATATAATGGACTTGAGCATCTGTTCATTTTGGTATCCCAGGAGGTTGTAGCACATATGCCTATGGATTCTGAGGGACAACTCTGTGTGTGTGTGTGTGTGTGTGCATGTATGCGCACACACACACACACATTCTTAGATAAACACAGAAGTAAATACGGTTGTTGTGTATCCTGGTGAGAAGGACTAGAAACAGTGACACCTCCATAACAGATGGATCATATCTATGACCCAAATCTCACTTTCTAAATATCCAAAAGTAGAAATCAGAGCTTGTTGGAGTAGTTGATTCAAGGGCTAGGATAGGAAAAAAAAAAAACAAGATGTGCCTGGAAAAATGTTTTGTTCTTGTTGTTGTTTTTGGAGATAGAGTCTCGCTCTGTCACCCAGGCTAGACTGGAGTGGACCAGTTATAGCTCACTGCAACCATAAATTCCTGGGCTCAAGAAATCCTCCTGCCTTAGCCTCCCAAGTAACTGGGACTACAGGTGTGTACCACCACACCTGGCTAATTTTTAAAAATTTTCGTACAGACAGGGTCTTGCCATTGTTGCCCAGGCTGGTCTTGAACTCTTGGCCTCAAGAAATCCTCTTGTCTCAGTCTCCCAAAGTGCTGGGATTACAGGTGTGAGCCACTATGGCCTGCCATATTTTTATTTTTGATTGGCAAATAATAATTGTATATATTTATAGGATACAATATGTTTTGACATACGTATACATTGTGGAATGAACATATTAGGCTAATTAACATACCCATCACCTCACATACTTATCATTTCTTTGTGATAAGAACATTTAAAATCCATCCTTTTAGAATATAAGCATATTTTAGGCTATCGTATTTTTCAAAATATTAACTATAATCACTTTACTGTGCAATAGAATCACCAGAAATTGTTCCTCTTATCTAACTGATATCTTATACCCTTAGACCAATATTTCTTTTTTACCCACCCAACCACATCCCCACCCACCACCCCCACCCCTTAGCCTCTGGTAACCATTGTTCTACTGTCCACTTCTGTGAGTTTGAACTTTTTAATTCCACATATAAGTGAGATATTTATGCAATATTCATACAATATTTATCTTTCTGTGGCTAACTTTTTTCACTTATCATAAGGTTCTCTATATTCATCAAGGGTCTTCCAAATGACCAAGTTTTACTCTTTTTGAATCTTGAATAGTATTCCACTGTGTGTATATACCACATTTTTTAATCCATTCATCTGTCCACGAGCACTTAAGTTATTTCCATAGCTTAGCTATTGTGAATTAGGCTCCAGTGAAAATGGTGGTGCAGACAGCTCTTTGACATACTTATTTCAATCCCTTTAGATATATATCCAGAAATGGGATTGTTGAATATGATATGTTTTTTCTATTTTTTAGTTTTTAGAAGATCCCTCATACTGTCTTCCAAAATGGCTGTACCAATTTGCTTTCCACCAACAGTGTACAAGTGTTTCCTTTTCTCCACACCCTCACCAACACTTTTCTTTCATCTTTTTGATAATAGACCTTCTATCAGGTATGAAGCGATATCTCATAGTGCTTTAAATTTGTGATGATAGCTTGCTACAATCTCAAAATCCTGGGCTCAAGGGATCCACCTGCCTTAGCCTCCTGCCACGCCCAGCTAATTTTTTAATTTTGTGTAGAGAAGGGGTCTCTCTGTGATGCCCAGGCTGGTCTTGAAATCTTGGCCTCAAGCAGTCTTCGTGCCTCGGCATCTGAAAGTGCTAGGATTTCAAGTGTGAGCCACTGTTCCTGGTCTGGAAAATGTTTTTATGCCAGAATATAAAAAGGTTTGGAATGAAGGAAGGAAGGAAAGAAGATCGATTTACACGGGAATGAAGCCGAAAGAACTCCCACTGACCAAAGCTGAAACAATTGGAACAACAAAATAACTATAATATGAATTCAAACCTAAAGAATAAATACTGATCTCATACTGATATGAATAATTAATTGAATAGATAAATAAACAGAGAAGGGGCAGCTCTCCATTAGAGAGTAATATGAATCCATAACTGTGAATCCCACATACGGGTATCATGTATCTCCTGACTTGGTACATTGAGAAGGGCGTACCAGTCTTATCACATTCTTGAGGAAAATTCATAACCTCAATTGACTTATAAAGAAACACAAATCAAGGTACATGTTACAAAGTGATTGATCAGTACTCTTCAAATTGTCACCGTCATGAAAAATAAGGAAAGACCGAGGAACAGCATGGGAGAGACTAAGGAGATATGATAGTTGTATACATGTGAGGTCCCAGATTAGATCTTGTAATAGGTAATAGTGATAGCAGAAAAACTGATGATATCTGAGTAGAGTCTGAGATTTAGTTCACTGTAGTATGTAATACTAATTTCTTGATTTTGATAATTGAACTATGATTATGTATGATGTTAATGTTAGAAGCAGCATGAAGGTATATAAGAAAGCTATAGACTAAGATTATTTCATTATAAGAAGCTTTTAAAAGAGGAAGTACTTTTGGAATCACGATTCTATATTTTCATGGGTAAATCTAGTATCAGAGTTCATACGTTTCTCAGTATAAGTTAATGAATGTTTTAAGAAATTGTGCACAAATTATAATCACCCTGTATTCCTTAATCCCTATTTTTTTTTTCTTAAAGTAGTGCTTCACATGCATTCTTCCATGGACACATCAACCATATTTAAGAAATTGTAAGTATCTGTTTAATTTAAATGCCCCCAAATTGGAAATCATAGGTGAATCACAGACCCTCACTGTCACACTCCGCCTCACTCTCACTCTCTACATTTCTCTGAGGATGCCTTACAACTTCATTTCTGGTCTTTAGAACTACATTTCTAAGTCTCCTTTGTGAACACAAAGATGAGAACACACTCAGTAAAGAAGTTTTCGCCCATGAATTGAGGGAATAATAGGAAATCCAAAGAAAGCATTACAAGAGCCATATAGCCATGCTGAATCCCAGTGCATCTAAAGCTTAACAAACCAAGGAAGTATCATAGGAAACTCAAACAAATGTCTCAATTTTGTTCAGAAAACATAATAGGTTTGTTGATTTGAGAGTTCTAGTATTGTAACTCCCTAAAGTACATCCTCCCATCCCATTGTCCAAGCATTCATACCTCTCACCTAAAAAGTACTATCATTGCTTCCTGCCTGCTCGATGTTTTATTCAGTCTGAACTCCCTCTAATCAGTTCACACACATTCCAGTTGGCATGATTCCCAACCTTTTAAAAGCATCTTGTTGTTAAAATAAAAAACAAGATTGTCTAACATACTCTATAAGCTTCTGCATAGTTTGAACTCAATTTTTCTCTCTATACCCCATCTCACACCATTCTCACTTTATGGTCTTTCAGTCACTTGAAATTTTCTTCCTCCCACCTGTCTTTGAACATATCTACCTCTAATGTTTTTCCCTCCATCTTATCACTTAGTAATTTTTTATACTTCAAAATTAGTTCTCTTATATAGGGAAAACTTTCTTAATATCTTTGATAAGAACATGATGGGACTCAGAAAACTGTACCCCAAAATGAGGGCCTCAGAAGCAGCATCAGAAGCAAAAGTTCTTCTCTGACCTTCTCCTGTCCTCATGTCTTTCAGTCTCATTATTCCCCCAGGCTGGCCATGGAAATTAGAAGCCCTTTTCCCCAAGGCAGGCCATAAAAATCAGAACCCCTTTTTCTAAAAGCCAGCCATAAACCTAAAATTATTCTGTGTAAAAACTAGCTATAAAGAAATTATCTGACCTACTTCTTGGACCATAGGTCATAAGATCCCATTCCAGAGAGACCCCCGTTAAACACGTGGAAAGAAGGAATGCAAGCTCAGAGAGGCCAGGAAGAATCTAGACAGGCCTTGCTGGGTTTCTCTACTCAGTCTGCTAAGATTAGATGATACTGCCGGGTTAGCAGTCTGAAATGTCGGTTCTTGTTGTGTTTTTGGCCAAAGAATGACCAGACACACTGAAAGCAAGGTAAGGCACAAAACGAGGCTTATCGAGGAGAGAAAGGATTATAGAGCAAGAACAAGATACAGATTTACCGAGCAAGAGCAAGATACATTTTCCACAGACAAAAAACGGACCCGTTTTTATAACAAAAAGGCCTTGGTCACAGTCTGGGGCCTTGTTTTATAGTGTCTGGATTGGGCCCTCCTTGTAGTTCAGATGTCACCATGGAACAACTTTGATGGACATTTGGGAGTTATATGACCTGAGTCTTACTGCACATGCGGATCTCCCATGAGCCTCTCTGAAAGTCCATTTGGTAGGGTGACCACAATGCAGATTTAAGCCAATGACATGATAATTAGCCTTAGGTTGTCCTAGGTCACCTTCCAGACCCCATTGCACCTGTGCTACTTGGCCCGTGGGCTAGAGAATCCTCTGCGTTCTTTTGCAGTTGGCGTACTAAGTTCCGATTGGCAGATTCATAGGATGTTCCCTTTTCCCCCAGATGTAGCAATTGCTTGGGGCACCTGTCTTTGACCCGAGGAGGGGCCAGAGGTCCCTGGCTATCAACTTAACAATACCCTTTTTGTCCAATCATATTTCTACATGGCTGTCCATACGTTGTTGAACCTAAACATAAAAAATGGACAATTTCCCCTGTCTCTTTGGGTCTTCATTCTGAAGGTGCCTGTGTATAGCTGTTAAATAAATTTGAATGCTTTTTCTCCTATTAATCAATCTGCTTCATGTCAGTGACTTTTCAGGGGCTTGGTCCTTACAACCAAATCTATATGTAATAAGTGCTAAAGAACACAGACCTTTATGTCAATAAAGTTAAAACTCCTTAATGTTTACATTTCTTTGCCTGATAATTTGAACAATGTCCATTTTCTTTAATAATCTCTGAGACCTATGAGTATGAGGACTATGTTAGTTTTTGTTCAGCAACTGGTACAGTGCCTGGCACATCATGTTATCAATTCTTATGAATTGAATGAATGATATCATTGAAGAGCAAGTACCCACTCTTCCTTCCATGCCTCCCTTCTCTATGTGCCTTTCCCATTCACACTCCATTAGAAAAAGTGAGATTAGGTTAATTTGTCAGCCTCTAGCATGATTTTTCACTATTGAGAACATCCTTGAAGCAACCTATCTTACAGGCAAGGAAATACCTACCCTACCAAATTCTGTCTTTGGCTAATAGGTCGCTCCCTAGTACATTGTGTTGTAGACAGCGTAGTAGATTCCTTGTCACAGGCCACTCCACTTCATGTAAATTCTCTTGCTGTAATCACTTCTTTTAGGCAGAAGGGGAGGCATGGCAGACAGTGGAAATTTCATGGCCCATCCATGATATCTGAAATATAAATTTTGGCCCTGATACTGTAATTAGCCAATTGTGAGACCTCAGTGGGTCATGCCACTTCTCTGCAGTTTCATAGTCTCATCTCCTTTAAGAAGTGGTCGGTCTACATATTCTCACAGATCTTCTTCACTATGATATTTGTGCCAGATGCTAATGAGCTGTAAGAAATCGTCAGTAAGTTGTTTGTCCCTCAAAACATCATAATTAGAGTGCTATGTCATTTGCTGTAAAACACTTGAGGCTTTATAAAGAAGAAGTATTCTAGTAATGCAAAGTAGTTCTGTGGTTGTAAAAATTTTATTGTTATTATAAAAATGAAAGTGCTGGTTTATAGAGTATTGGTATATTTCCTAATGTTAAAACAAAACTGAATTTTGAAATAAAATTATTTCAATGATATAAAATTTTATTACTTGTTTACTTGTTATGCTATCAAAAGTATCTTTCATTTGCCAATGGTTACAACATTATTCCGTAAGCACAAAGATACAGCCTATTATATATCAGGTACTATGACAGATACTAAGAATTTTAAAATGAATGAGACTTTCTCCCTATACTCAAAGTTAAATCATAAGCTAATAAACACAAAAATACATGCTGATTCAGGTAAGCATACAGTATTATAAAGGCATGCAGGAGCAGACGATAGCACAAACTCAGAGGCTGGTAAAGTTGAAGAAAGGCTTTTAGCAAGAGGTGACATTGAGTTTAATCCTTAATAACAAGCCACATTCTGATCCATAGTTTTCTGTTTTCCAGATCCACTTTTCTGTCCTCGAGCATTTTAGGAAAATTTACATATATGTGGAAAAGCTTCCCATTCAGTTGACAATAATTGCTATGCAAAGAACTCTCTAGTGTAGTGGCACCAAGAGTGCCCCCCCCCACCCCATCCCCACTTCCTGTGCTCAAGGAAGGGATTGCTAATCAATCAGGGCACTACTTACTGAACCAAGACACAGTCTCTAAGTACTTTTCAACATAGCAATTTATCACCAACTGATGATAATAGGTACAAAAGATCAAAGTAATTTTCTATTCTTGGTCAAGTTGAAGTTAAATGGCATATATTGGAGAAGAAAATTCCCCTTTGTATAGTACTTCCCCCAATGATTTCAATTTAATTAACCATCAAACAAATACTTCACAGACCTTATAATAGTTTTGACACTCGGCTAAGCCCTGGATTTACCCCTAGAGATATAAATCTAGTGAGAGAGAGAAGATAACCTTCATGGAATAGTTAGAAAGAACTAAGTGATACAATGTGTGGTACGAATTGTTAAATATATATCTAGAGGGGGTGATCAGTTGGGCTAAATACTGATCCAAAAAGGCATTGAGAAAATCGTGGAGGTTCACTCAGGCATGAAAGTGAAGTAGATTTGGGAAGGCATTCAAATCTGGGAAATCTGCAAACATATTAAAATAAAGCCATTTTCCCAAAATACAGAGCAACTGTAAGACATCCTTTCACTAGAAAAGTCACAAAAACTGGTCTTCAGAAGATTTTCAAGATTCCTACTCATGAATAATATTCCATAAGGCATATTTGCAGAATCAAAACGGAATGAGGCTCAATGATTGAGTTAGGGATGTATATCGAATATAAGATTTTATGAAGAGTCTCTGATCAAGGTTGTACTGAATGTTTTCAAAAAACATAAAAATTTCTACTCTGGTGAAAAGAACATTAGCTTTATGCCATTTTCTAAAAAGTATGTTTGGAAAAATCTCAAGACCAAATTTATCAGACATATCGTTTATTGTTAACACAATTCATACAACGATGTTATAATACATCATATGATGAAGCTTTTGGTTTTCTTTTTATTTAGAGAACACTAAGGAAAAACAAAATCCCAATAACGAACAATAGATAAAACCAACAACTTGTTGAAAAAGAAATAAGTTTCCTTATTTAGTGCCTGCTATTTCTTATCTGTGAACACACATTATTCTGAACCCTTGAAAGGCAGGTGGAGAATAAAAGGAAAGGAAAAAAATCCCTACTGTGTACCTGGCATCTTGTGTAACACTTTAAATGTATTATCTTGTTTAATTTCAAGGTTAAAGATATATTTTATAGTAAGTGAAATTGAAATTCCACAATGTTCTTAGTTATGTAAAATTCACTCAAATTTTTGTTATGTCTTAAGTGAGATATTTATAAATTTAAATTTAGCACCTCACAAGGTTTGAACAGGTTGAGACTCAAAGGAAAAGCACCACCTCAGCAGTAGCAAAGGATAACTACTATTTTGGCTGCCAAAGCCAGCTTATAGATTATACTTGGCAGAGAGATGCTGAAAAAAGAAGCCAGAAAAGGGGTCATCAACAAGCAGTAGTTTAGAAGAAAGGAAAAGTTTTTTGATCATGGACTGACAAACTTTGGAAGATTATATAATATGACTGAAAAGTGGTAATTTTGGGCATTAACAACTGCAAATGTTCGTGCTAGCTTTACTATATACTAGTTGTTTTCATTGGTCAAGGTAATTAACCTCTCTAAATCTTAATGTTTTTATTCATAAAACTTAAAAGATAAAAATAGTTTTCAGCAGCCTCAGAGGGTTAGTGTGAGAATTAAAGGAGATGATTCTTATAAAGCTGCTAGCATAGTGTTTTATAGTGTTTAAGTAGCTCTTAATAAACATTAGTTATCCAGTCTTCACTTTACATGGTATAATGAAAGCTAAAGTAGTATAACAGACATACCATTTTTTAAAGGTTGGATACTTGAGTTTTGTCCATGTTCAATCACTGATTTGCTGTGTATCAAGTTTCATGCTACATAAAATAGGAATATGAGTACTCCCTTATATATTTTAGGGGGTCATTATAGTGATTAAAAATT
>NW_012152075.1:161404-186350 GCF_000956105.1 Propithecus coquereli
ATTGCTGCTCCAATTTCTGAACTTGAAATTGGTCTATTCAGATATTCTGTTACCTCTTGGGTGAACTTAGGGAGGTTGTATGTTTCCAGGAATTTGTCCATTTCCCCCTTAATCTCTAGGAACACTTACACAATTACATAGTTGGAATAGCTCATTCAATTTTGTGGCCAGGGTAAACTTTTCAAATAAAAAATGTAAATAAAGGAAATGATTTGCTTCAAAAGCATTGTAATTTTTTGGAATTTGTTAGTAATAATAACTAAAGGCCATGTTCCCAAATAGATTGCCAAGCTCTGATCCTATTTGATGATCAGCATGTAGTCCAGCACAGCCATTAGTAATTTGACACATTAATTGCCCTGTCTCCCTCCTGCACCCATGATGGACATAAGTAGTTGATTATAGTATTCTTGCAGCATGTGAATGCAGTCCTCAAGAGACTTCTTACGATGCACTACAGGCAACAACTATCCAGCAACTTCAATTTGCATAGAAATTGTAACTTTACTTTCTAGACCATGGCTAGTGATTTTGGAGGTCTTGATAGAATCTTAAGCAAGGAGTTTTAGGAGAGAATCTCAAATGGAAAACTTAAATGAATCAATTAGCACTCTCCTGCTTCCCTAATCAATATTGCTGAGCCAACTACATAATCTGTATCATCACCTTTGAGAAGAATGTGTAGGGAGAAATATCAGATTATTAATGTGAAAAAAAATTTTTGCCTAAATGATGTTCCTAGAGAGGGTACAAATAAATTACACTAGATGTCATTAGACATGAAACTGACAATGAAATATTGTAAAAGTCCCACATCATTAGTATTCCCTTCTCTCAAACATGAAATCTCAGAAATGTCCTTGTCATTTCAGTTCGGTTTAAAACGCTTTTACAGCATGTTATCTGTTTCTGAATATTACCCTTCCAGCTCCTTAGTGATGTATAGAAAGCTCAATGTGCCTTGAAATAGACTTTGTAGAGTCAACATTTTGGTGAAAAGGGAAAAACACTGGGCATGCATGCCATAGGTCTTTACTGAATACAATTACCTCTGAAAGAAATGATACCAAATACAGTCATATATAAGCATGGATGAGGGGCATACACAGTCCTTATGTAAATGGTGAGCAGGAGAGCTGGGTCTAGATAGAAAGTAGCAAGAGAAACTTTGGGATTAAAACATAAAGGGGACATAGAGCATGATATAAATTGTGAATGGTTGAAAGTACCATATCACCCAATTTGATGTTTTGCCCACGGCTGGCATTGTCCAAATTTACAATTTCTCCAAAAACAATTTTTTTTCAAAAAGGCATGGTAGTTATAAAGCTTAACAGTTATATCACAAATTTTAATCAGGGCCAAAGAAATTACACAAGGGTCATTCACATCCGCCACGGATTAGTTTTATACGGCATTTGGAAAAAATTGATACCATATGTAATCTGTTTTTATTCTTCCTTCTATAATTAACCAATGCTAATATGAAATAAATGCATGCTGCTGGTAGGAATCGCTAACAAATCTACAACGAATCAGCAATGAACTTCACAAAAGTTTCCAAAACAAGAACTAAATATATTAGATGAAAATAAAATTAAATATTAGTGTTTCATGTAAATGAAATCATCATCAAGGTGGCCCAAATTGTTGCACCAATAGCTCTCATTGCATCCACAGAAGTCAGAACTACTATCACTTGCAACTCTCATTACAGAAAAACAGTCAGTAAGCAATAGTAATATCTTAGATTTTATTTTCTGCAAATCTGATAAAATTTATCAATATCATATATGGAAACACTTTTCTGACCACCAAAGTGCCTGGAGAATAGGTCAGGAAGTTTGTGTTTACGTGGGCATATGTGTTTGTGTACAATTTATATAGATTTTGTCATGTAAGCAGTTAAAGGATTACTTCCTTCTGATGTATCTTTCATCTTTAGGATTTGCAGAGCAAGAGAAATGTCTGGTTTCTATTTGTAAATGCAAGAATATAAGCAGGCAGAGAAATATTCAATGGGAAAATAACTCAGTAAATGTTCTAAGAAATGATAAGATATGGGAAACATCGCATAGCATATTAGAAAACTATTTCTTAAGAAGTCTTAAACAGCAAGACCATTTACAATCTTAGTTTGGAATGGGAAAGGTGTACAGCAAAAATTATTTACAGGTCAGAATACATTTAGGATTTCTGATTATTTTCCTAATACTTTATTCACAGGGGCCAACAATGCCAGAACTGGGAATATAACTTAAAGGTGATTTAACCCACATCCCCTATTCAGCTAATCTTTATCATTAATTTTCTCACAGACACTGTGTAGCTGATGTATGTCACAGCTAGTTCTAGAGCACTGATTAATTAAATTGCAACCCTGAGCTTTATTTCATAAGCCTATCTTTTCACACATTGATTTGGAATCTAAATCTTTAGAGAACTTTGAACACATATTTTTATTTTGTATACAGTAACATACTGTCTCATCTTTCACCTTTCAGCTTGAATACTGAGGGGAAAATAAAAAACATGTGCTTATATCCCCAAAATGATAGTTTCAGCTTGATGTCACATCCTCCTTGATTATGAGAATAAATTCTTTTATAGAAATTTTATCATCACAGCAGTGTTTGTCATACCTCTCACCATCTGCTTCTCTTGAGGAAAATTTAAAAATGCAAAGTTGGTTTAGTATTAGAAAATATATTAATGCAATTCAGTACATTGGTAGATTAATGTGAGGAATTATGTGATGGCCAAAATGAATGCAGGAAGAAAAGTGTACGGAATTCAAAATCCAGTTAAATGTTCAACATTTAACAACCAGTTATATTTTTTGGTCATTTGCTATATGCCAGTCACTCTTCCAAGCACTGGAGATACACCAATGAGCAAATTAGACAATTAAAAATTCTTACCCTCCTGGAGTTTCCTTTTTGATTGAAAACAAACTTTCGAGACCAGCCTTAGCAAGAGCAAGACCCTGTGTTTACTAAAAACAGAAAAAATTAGCTGGGTGTGGTGGCATGTACCTGTGGTCCCAGCTACTTGGGAGGCTGAGGCTGTAGGATCACCTGAGCCCAGGAGTTGGAGGTTGCAGTGAGCTATAATGACCCTCCAATGCACTGTAGCTGGGGTGACAGAATGAGACTCTTTCAATAAATAAATAAATGACACACCAAAAAACCTATTAACAATCTACAAAGAAGAGAGCACTCTCTACACTACTTAAAGAATATTTACTAAAAACTACTAAAAATCACAATAATTAATTTGAATGTTGAAAGCATTTTCTTCAAAATCAGGGAAAAGATGATGAAGTCCACTAACATCATTTTTACTTCACATTGTACAGAATATTCAAGCCAGTCCAATAAGACAAGATTAAGAAACAATGCTATAGAAGAAAGAAAAGAAAAATAGTCTTTTAGTATCCACAGATGACATAATAATGTGTGCAGAAAATTCAGAAGAAACTATAGGTAAATAGCTAAAATTAACATTTGATGGGTATAAAGCAATATGCAAAACTCAATTACATTTCTATACATCAAAAATAAACATTTAGAAAATGAAATTCGAACAGACCATTTTAATTGCATCAAAAATGCAAATTCACTATGAATAAATATAAGTAAATATGTGCAAGATCTCATAAAGATTATTATAATGTTTATTAAAATACACAAAAGTAGATCTATGTTGATGAAAATATATATTATGCTTAAGTAGGTTAAGGCTTAATACTCTAAACATTTCTTCCTTCCTAAATTAACCTATAGATTCAATACTTTTTCAATAGATATCTCAATATGCTTTTGGGTGGGTAGGTGAGAAGAACTGACAAGAGAATTCTAAAATTTGTGTAAAAGAGAAAGAAACAGAACAGCTAAGACATCCCTGAAGAATCAGGACCAGATGGGAAGATTTACCTTACTTGATGCTAGTTGTTATTATAAACTATGGCTATTAATTTTGTTATTGGCACAGTATTGGCACAAATAGATCAATGTTACCAAAGGGAGCCCTCCAAAAAGACAGAAATATATTTGGAAACTTGTATCTGATAGGTTTGTTATTTCAGATCTCTGGGGAAAGGATAGATCTGGGTAATTGGATATCTACATAGGTAGATACATAGGTAGGTAGATAGATTGAGATTGTCATAGATATGTAAAATTGAATTGAGAAGTCGATTTTAGAAATTATATTTATTATCATACCATAACAGGATTCTTAATAAGACATCAATAATGAAGCATAAAGTAAAACATGGATCAATGATAAATTTGACTACTTTAAAATAAAGCAGTCATGAAAAGACACCAAATGAAATTAATGAAAATAAAAGAAGCATGAAAAAGCAAGCTATGAACTGGGGATAATACTTGCAACACATATTATTGACTGTTAATTATTACCCAGAAAACAAAGAAAATTCTGATGAATCATTTAGATAAAAAATGTAGAATAATGGGCAAAAGAAACAAGCAGAAATGCCAAGTGTTGGCAAGAATGCTAAGCCCCTGAAACCTCCATTGATTGCAGGTGGTCACGTAGTGAGCATTAATAGAAAAAAAAAAAATGTTTTCAAAATTCAACCAATTGGAAAAACAATTACTACAGTATCTAGTAATGTTCATTGTGTGCTTAAGATTGTCTTAACAATCCTACTCATATTAAAATGTTTTAGAGAAACTCTTGAATACATGCACTAGGAGACATGTAAAAATCTCTTTATGGCAACATCTATACACACAAACAAAAAGCTGAAAATAAGCCAAATGAAAAAATGCAGTGGTTGAGTAAATTATGATGTATTCAGATAATGGAATATGATAGACCACTGAAAATGGATAAGCTATAGCTACATTTATTGATATGAATGAATCTCAAACTTGATGTGAATTTAAAATATTACATTAAAAATAAGTACTGAATATTCATTCCACTAACTTGAATTTCAAAATCAGAAACCATGTATTTATTTAGAGATATATCAATTCAGTTTAAAGAGTAGAAATAAAGCAAGAAAATGATCCACAAAAGTTTAGGTCAGTGCTGTTGGTCATCTTGCTTGTTTCTGCACATCGTTTGGGCAGAACTCTTGTTCTGAAGTATGTTTTCAAGGATGTTTGTGTAGCAATCAGCCTGGAAATACAAAGTGTCCTCCTTTGGGACAGAGGATTGTTCTGCTTGCCATCAAGAGTAATAAATATTACCTTCCTCTGGGGCAAAAATTGGGAAACTTTCCTTACAATCGCCTCCAAATATTGTGGTTTTCTAAGTTAGAAAGGAGGTCCTTAGGTGACAGGCAAGCCCACTGTATATGAAACTTCTCTCCAGCATCCACATCACCTTCATGGGACTTGGGGAGCAAAACGAGGTAATGGAAATGTAAAGTTCACTCTGTTATAAGTAATATAGTCCCTTGCCTCTGTCCTGGGAATCTTGTGTCTTCTGCCAGCATCCACAAAATTGTGATAGGCTAACTTATTAGCTTGCAAGCAACATTTCCGACCCTTCGCAGTTCCTGACAAGTAGAAACATCTGGCAGGGAAGAGAAGAGTGCAATTGTGAGTCTCATATATGGGATTTCTGATTGGAAATATTGTTTCATTTCTTTCTCTGGGTGGTAGATTCACAGAGATACAATACGTACATTATTTTAAAATGCATAACATAAGTAAAGACAAATAAATGAAAATGAAAATTACTAGTAACCCAGTGTTTTAGAGTCAAATAATGCCATGCTCTTTTCTTTCATAAAAAATACATATCATATACATATTTATATGTGTTTAAATATATTATAAAGTTGGTATTATAATTCAATGTTGATTTTAAATGTTAGTTTTAAAATTTCTCTGATATTTTTTATTTTAAATATGCTGTTTTTACATATAGTTCTTAATGACTGTAGATTTTTTACATCACATGGATTTATAATAATTTATTTAAAATTATTTATAATTGTGTATTGTTGCATACATGGTTGCTCTTATCTTTTATCCACAGCTTCTAATTCATTGATTGAAATCCATGCTAAACTCACCTATTCCATATACAGTTGCAGAGGCTTATGCCAGTTCTGGGGATGTATTAACACCTAACATTAAATATAGCTCAATGGTGACTCATAATATAATAATAAAAGTCAGGGAAGGTTGAGTACCAGAGAATTTAAATATAACTGCCACAACCACAACAAAGAACTATTGCAAAGAACTTATTCTGGAAGAAACTCTTGGTGGAATGAATATACATTGTTTTACTTCTAAGAAGATGATGATAGATGCTTATGACAAATATGTTGTCTACGCACATCAGTCATAGTTTTATCTGTCACTTCCTTTGGCACATGGAATATCCATGTGCCCAAAAAAAGTAAGAGTAAGACAAATCATCAGGAGAAAACGGAATGTAGTTTCAAAATTTTTAGTAAGCAATACCCTTTGGCCTTAATCTGACATGTGAGAGAAAGAAGAGTGACAGTTTTAAAAAAATGTAAGAATTGAAAAGCTTCCTGGAGAAATTCTAGATGCTATTAACTATGGAAATGTAACTTTACATTACTAGTAATCAGGGAATAGTGTGAACATGCACAACTTTCAGGCTTTTTAATAAATTTATACAAGTAGTATCAAGTCTCCTGTTGCTCCAAACAGATGACTTTTGGAGACATGAAACAAAGGACATACAAGTAAGCAAAGAAGTCAGCACTTGAAATTCTTCTCATTCTAATGACACTGGTTATTCCTCCCATTTGATCCTATAAAGTTTAATTATCATAGTATGATTCTCAGTAGAGGTTCAAATGCTTTATCCAAAATATTTAGAGCTGAATATGTTACAAATATTCAGAATCCTTCCTATTTTAAAAAGGTAATATGGCACATAAATTGTATACTATATAATATCCTCAATAGTGTCTATGACGACACTCTATAATCAAATTCCATCATATCGCTGCAGTGAAACATATGAAGAGCTACACTAAGCAAGAAAAATAAAGACTATGAAGAATCTTACATCATTCATTTCAAGTTTTGCCATCAAATAAATTTGCTGCACAATTATGTAGAAAATTTTAGTTTATGGGGCTATTTTGAATTTTAAAATTATGCATGAAGTAGTGTATATCAGTGTGCTATGACACACAAATTAGCACAGCATATCAGAGTATAATTTATATTATATATACGTAAAAATTAATATTACATACAATAGCTTTAAAAATCTCAAATATGATCAATCTGTCAAAAATTTTAGGGACCATTTGGAACTTATCATTATTCTACATTATGTACAAGACATATTACAAAATATTAGATAAGATATATGCATCTGCATGCTATTAAAAGTAGTCGTGCTTTCAATTTAATAAGCACATATTTTACTATATCTTTAACTGTACAAAAATATTTTTATTTATGGTTCTACAAAAATGAAGAGAATGTGGAAGGTTATGATTTATAATTTTACTTATTTTCTGTACTTAATTTCTGGCAAGTCAGAACATATTCATGAGTACAAATAACATCAGAGAACTAATGTGCAGAAAACTATTCTGAAGCTGAGTGTGCACTTGTTAAGTCCCAGACACTCAGGAGCCTGAGGTAGGAGGACCACTTGAGGCCAGGAGTTCAAGTGTAATGTGCTATGTTCGCACCTGTGAATAGCCACTGCACCCTCCACCCACGGCGGGCAACATGGTGAGCCTCATCCTTTTAAAAAAATTAAATTATATTAAAAAATAAAAATACGTTGTTTTAAAACAGGAAAGGAAAATTATGTTTTGTATCATTGAAACCCAAATGTCCTGCATCCTACTTCAGGCACTATCTCTCTCCAACAGATTAGATGCCAAAACTGTTGCACACAAGACCCAATAACCTGAAAAGTTGAACTTTCCTAGGATATTGCCTGACACCATAAAATATAGGAGTACCGTTTCAGTCTCAAGTTCTTTGTCTTGATATAAAAGATTTCTTGGAAGGACAAAACTACAGCAATAATACTAGTTGTTGAAAATTATTGAGCATTTCCTATGCACTGAGCATTATTCTTTACATGCAACTTGTGATATTTTAATTCTCACAATATCTATATGTAGGAAATTATTAGTAACTGAATATTACATGCAAAGAATCCTTCCTAGAAAAATCAAAGACCTTACTCAAGGTCGTAGAGATAAAAAGAGATGTACCCAATCTGGAAAGAGGTTCTGCATGACCACAGAACTTACACTCTGGAACACTAGTTTGTTTAACCATGGGTGTTCATTAGTCAATAACATAATATCACCTAAGCACAAACATGATTGCTCTATTTGTTCATTTTACTTCAATGACTAGGTTATCACTACATTTCATATACAAGGATGTTCATAAAAAAGCAAAAGGAAAATTCAGTCAATTTTAAAATAATTTCCTTTCTACCTGTTTATGTTCTTTGCTATTTCCTTCTTCAGTGTTTCATAATTCTCCCTGTAGAAGTCTTTGACCTCCTTAGTTAAATATATTCCTAGGTATTTTATTTTCTTTGTTACTATTGTGAAGGCTGTTGAATCTTCTATTTGGTTCTCAGTTTGATTATTGTCAAACCCAGAAATAAAACCATCCTCATATAGCCGTCTAATATTTGACAAAGCAGACAAAAACATACACTGGGGAAAAGAATCCTTATTTAATAAATGGCACTGGGAAAATTGGATAGCCACATGCGGAAGACTGAAACAGGATCAGCACCTTTCACCTCTCACAAAAATCAACTCACAGTGGATAACAGACTTAAACCTAAGGCATGAAACTATAAGAATTCTAGAAGAAAATGTTGGAAAAACTCTTACAGACATTAGCCTAGGAAAGAATTTATGAAGAAGACCCTAAAGGCAATCACAGGAACAACAAAAATGAATGAATGGGACCTGATCAAATTAAAAAGCTTCTGCACAGCCAAGGAAACTCTCATGAGAGCTAACAGACAACCTACAAAATGGGAAAAAATATTTGCATGCTACACATTGGATAAAGGGCTGATAACTAGAATCTACATAGAACTCAGGAAAATCAGCAAGAACAAAATCAAACAACTCTATCAAAAAGTGGGCAAAGGACATGAACGGAAACTTTTCAAAAGAAGATAGACTAATGGCCAAGAAACATATGAAAAAATGCTCAACATCTCTAATCATCAAGGAAATGCAAACTGAAACCACAGTGAGATATCACTTATCTCCAGTGAGAATGGCCTTTATCAAAAAGTCCCAAAACAATAAATGTTAGCATGGATGCAGAGAGATAAGAACATTCACACATTGCTGGTGGGACTACAAACTAGTACAAACTCTGTGGAAAGTAATTTGGAGATACCTCAAAGAGCTAAAAGTAGAACTACCAATTGATCCAGCAATCCCATTACTGGGCATCTACCCAAAAGAACAAAAGACATTCTATAAAGAAGACATCTGCACTAGAATGTTTATAGCAGCACAATTCACAATTGCAAAGATGTGGAAACAACCCAAGTGCCCATCGATACATGAGTGGATTAATAAAATGTGGTATATGTATACCATGGAGTACTACTCAGCCACAAAAAACAATGGTGATATAGCACCTCTTATATTATCCTGGATAGAGCTGGAGCCCATTTTATTAAGTGAAGTATCCCAAGAATGGAAAAACAAGCACCACATGTACTCACCATCAAATTGGCATTAACTGATCAATACTTAAGTGTACATATAGTAATAACAATTGTCAGGTGGCAGGCAGATGAGAGTGGGAGGAGGAGATGGGTATATACACAACTAATGAGTGTAGTGTGCACCATCCGGGGGATGGACACGCTTGAAGCTCTGACTTGGGTGGGGCAAAGGCAATATACGAAACCTAAACATTTATACCCCCATAATATGATGAAGTAAAAAAATTTCAAAAAATAAAGAGAGCTCCCCACTCTAAAAAAATAAACAACAAAAAAAACCCCAAATAAAGTAAAATTCAAAAAAATAAACAATAAAAAATAAAATAATTTCTTTTGAGTGTTATTTAATCTAACAAAAGGAATCAACATAAAAAGATGCAACTACTAGAGCTATTCCTAGTTGTTATTAAAAGAGGTTAATAAACTTCCTTTTCCAAAGCAGTAAAACAGCAAAAAGGTAAGGATGCTGGCTATTCACTAAGGTGGATCTTTTAAATTATCGAAGTAATAAATAAAAAATGTAAAATAAGCAGTCTTGGCAGACAAAAAATAAAGCACTTTTAACATAGAAATAAAGAAGTCTAAGACAAGAACTCAAGAAGGAAGAAAAGAAATTGTGGGGCCCTAAAATGCATGCTCTTCCTCTGCAAACTAATCCATTTAATACATTCACAGGTAAGTAAATATTAATCTCTCCAATTTGCAGTTAACTGTGAGATCCTGTGAAATCAAGTCATTTGTTCAACCTCCAGCTTAAGTCTGCTGAAAAGACAGATTCTCTAGGCAAATACCACAAGCTCACATAGTAACTAAGTTCATCTTTTGTGTGAACAGATAATATGGATTTAATTTTCTTAGGGATTGAAATAAGTAACACAATTTTATATGCACACAAAAATCTAACTCTAAAGTATCTCAGAGGATACTGCTGATAGAACTGAATATATTTTTTAAGGATTCTGTGTCACTGACTTCTCACTGTTAAAAAAAAAAAAAAGGTATTTAGGTGGAGAAGAATACTACGATTTGAAGAGCAAATTGCTAATTAGTGGTAGAACTGAGGACACAGGTTTTCCCACTCCCTCTCCAGAACGCTTCTCACTTATTTTCATTTGGAGTGTATTTTCTAGTTCTTGTCCACTCACACCAGCTCTTTATCTTCTAATTCGTAGATTGTAGTAAGTAATTACATTATTAGGAAAAAATTTTGCTTCTGCACAAGTATTCCAATTTAGTAGTAAAGTATTTCCTCAAAATATAAGTATGACTCTCAATGGAATAATATCTTTTGTTAATTTAAAAGAAATTTTCTAGTTATTCCTTGGTTGCCATTAGACAAAAAAAATTTCTCAAATACAGTAATTATTTTGTTTCTGAAGGTTAAATCACAAACAAAAAACCTATTGGCATAGGTATTTACTAATGACTTTGAAGTTCATTAATGATGTGAACACTCTAGTATTTAGGTTCATAGGAATAAAATGTACTGGTAAATAAATAATGGATAATGACCTAGAAAATAAAATTTCAAGAGTTTTAATATCATTTAATTGATGAAAACATGAAAAATATTTATATTTACTAAGATTCCCCCATGTCCAAACATGAAGACATTATCTCCCACTCCTGCTCTAGAGATACTCTAAATTCCATAGAAATCTTTGTCAAATGCCTACTATGTGCTAGTATCCTGGGAAGATTCTTTATATTTCATATTCAACAAGAGGTAAAACTAGAGACAGCCATATTTTGTTCACCCAGTTTGCCAAAACTTGCAATTAGAGTAAAAATAAATGGTAGCTTTCAGAAACCTTGAGTGTTCACCAAGTAAACTGGCCCTTTGTAATGGCATCAGAGAGGGTCTAATGAACAAGTCCAGACGAAAAGAAAACGTCTGGTAGAGGCAATGACTTAGCAGCAGAGACAGAGACAGAGTTCGAAGAATGAGTTGGAATGTGTGGTCATGCAGGCGAGTGGTTAGCTAACAAATTGTTTTATGTCATGTCCATAGAAGTCAGGCAGTGTCCTGAGTGCAGAGATCCAGGAAAAAAATAAAGCAAGACTTCTACTATGAAATTTAAAAATGAGTTGATTTACTTTCAGGCATGTGACTGTCATTTTCACTTTTGGATATTTCCTGTGGCAGTGCGTAGACCTGGGACATAGAAGATGAGTAGAAGAAAGAAAGGCTTGAAGTCAATTACAATCTCAAGTTTGGGGGAAAAAAATTAATGCTCAATTATCTTATATTGGGTATGCGAAATGAAATTTTAAGTGGATAATGAAGTATTATACGCATTCTCTTTAGTGTTATTACCAATGAGAAGTACCATAGTTAATAGTTTGTACAAACTATTCAACCAGACCAATTCATGATTAAGCCACTTAGGAACAGGATTTAGGAACTTCTCTGAGCCTCATACTCTTGTTTCCAATGTTGGGGTAATAATTGTGCCTACCTCACTAGATTATGATAAATATTATTGGAGGAAATTCAGATAAAATGCAGAGCAATATAAAGCTGATAGTAAGTGCTTCATAAAATTTAACTATGACTGAAATTCACATTAATCAATACATGATAATGGTTATAAGTTTGTGCTACATTTTTTAGAACAAGACTCTATATCCACAGAATAAATCAACAAATAATGGTTAATAAATTAGCATGGTTATTGATTTATTTTTAAATAGTGACTTGGAATTATTCCCCCAGGGAACTATCTACAACATAACTCATGCCCTATCTATAACTATCAGTTTATTTTAAAAGTAACACAGAATAATGAAAATAGCAATGGCCTTTCTCAAAAGCTGATGTACCTAAATTGGAACCCTAATCTCTTGCTGCCTTAATACTTTGATTTAATTTCTTATAGTTTTCAGTTTTTTCATCTGCAAAATGGCAATTACAATAATCCCTACTTCGTAGAGTTGTAAGGATTATGTTAGATGAAATTAATTAATATTTTCTAAAACACTTAAAACAGTGCCTGTCCCATAGTGTTATATAAGTGGTTTTCAAGTAAATTATTTCTAACATATGTTTATGTAGATTTTACTGAAGAGAGAGAGAGCAAGAGCATGAACGAGAGAGAGTGAGAACCAGGTAGAACACACACACATGCACACACATGGACAGGGAGTTATTTAAACTTCAAGAGAATCACAATTCAGGAAACAGAATGTTCCTGTTGTTTAGGATGGTAAATATGGCAGCTAAGGGGTTACACTGTTAAAATTAGAGTTTAGAGATAATGTTATTTCCTTCCATTTTGCTAGGTAGACAAAATTAGACTGCAATAACTCAATTTATTAGACTCAGCCAGATAATATGAACTCAATATTCAAAACCATCTGGTCTAAGACCACAGAATTTATGATGTCTTTTCCTACAATATCACATAGAATTCAAATACTAGAAGAGTAACAAAAATTGGAGTTGAATAAATAACTGCTTCTAATATAGTTGGATATCTGGCTTGCATGGTTAAAAATATAATCTAGGGGCTGTGCTTAGTTTTAATTTTAGAGAAGTTTGTAGTTTTCTTCAAGTAATTTGAAAGTTCAGGTAATAAACATTAAAAAATGTTAACATTTTTTTCCTCCCCACTTACCTTCATGTCCTAATTTAAATTCAAAATTCAGTGAGGCATGCAAGAAGAGCTGTTATTTTACATATGGGACTAGAAAATGGAATTGCAGTATCCCTGTTGTATGAGAAAATGAGATAAATCCAAGTAAGTTACTTTGCATTTATAAAGGAGCAATGAGCTAAAAATCTTACAGCCAGATTAACACAGAGACATTTCTGGAAAAAAAAAGAATCAAAACCACTTTCTTTGGTAAGAAGCCACTTTGGGGAGTATTTTTTATCTTTTCAACTCTGCTTCAATAGTCTCTCTCTTTCTTTCTCTGTCTCTTTTTCCCTCTCTCTTTTTCATTTTAAAATTCCTATGACAACTTCTAAAATTCATTCTCTCAGACTTAACTCTCATTATCCTTAATACTTTTAGAAAAAGTAATTTGTCAGTAGTATTTGAGAGGAAGAATATAATTATTGCCATTGTAATGTAACAGAGATATTTTCTATTCAAAAGCCTTTCAACAATAAATAACTTGCATCCAAATGATAGAATGGGACAATATTCCGGCCCAAATCTACTCTAGGTTCAGGACAGAAAATTGAAATAGCTTACCAATCTAATCTACATTTTCAGCAAGCTGAAAAAGAAAAGTAAAACAAGAAGAAATAACAAGAATCTGTGTTTACTGGATACAGGTCATGAGGGTATATGCAAACTCAACAGACCGTTGCCTTTGTCAGCTTTGCAACCCTACTGAAGCTTTAGAAGGTATTGGAGCATACACTTGGCATATATTATTCTCTCCTCCAAGACCTTAATAAACCTCTACTCACCTTGTTCATTGCCCTTGTGTGATTTGAGCATTTCCCAGGAGTGCCAATATCCATAAATTAATGTGATCACTTTTTAATATAATCATGCGTCTATAAAACCTGCATAAGGGAAATAAATGTCTTATGTCACTTTTCACAATCGGATTTAGTTGTGTTGGACAGTTCTTATTCTTTTAACTAAATTTATTTCTGACTAAAAGCATACATATTTGAGACAATATATTACAACAAATAGTTTCATGGTCTACAGCTATGAAACAGAATATGAATTTTTCATAAATCATACCCTGATATTAATTTCATTTACATAATACTGAAAGTGTTTCATAATACTGAACATAAGATAATGCATCAAAAGTTACAGGCTGCTCTGATAACTTGTATTCTAATATTGCTTTTTATTTTATAGGCAGAGTCCCCAAATTTTGTTGATGTGTATCAGAGAATTTCATAAAAACATAGAGAGCAAAGCCACATTCCCAACAAATTCCTCCCAAAATTCTAATTAAAAGATGAATTTCTGACAAAATATACTCAAAATTTACATCATGTAATTAGCATTCATGACTCACATGCATATTAACAATTTTCATCATTATATTTGAAGTATATCACTATTTACAAAGTTTTTAATAGTCATTTAAACATTACAAGGTGCCATACAGATTTTATTATGAATCATATGTATGACTCATTAATATATAATATGTATTAATATGTAAATATAACATATAAATATAGTATGTATTTATATATGTATATCCCTCTCTCTCTTCCAATCCACCCACACACACACACACACACACACACACACACACACACACACATACATATATACGCATACATGCTCTTTGTTTCCTCTGTATTCTTAAATGCTAATGTGTTAGTTCTGACTTTCAATGTCTTTCTTTCCCCTGGTCAATAAGCTCCCAGATGGTAGGTGGTCTCCAGATGTTCTCTGGCTAGTCTCTCATCTATACTGCTACCAATGTTAGCTTTCTAGAAGACAATCTTTATAAAGACATTGTTTAGTGATTCTTCTCTGGTTATGAGATAAACCCCCAACTCCCTAACAGATAAGGCTTGCAAGATGTTCTACGAGCCTCCAAACGTGCTGTTCAGCAGCTCCTCCTTTCTCGTCTCCATTTACGTGCATTTTGCTCCAACTAAAAGCAAACTTCTTACTATTCCTGCTCTTTTGAACCTGTAAAGTTTAGCAGATGTTATGTCTTCACCCCCAGAGTGATTTTTCTCATGAAAACTCTTACTAGATATTAATTTCCTAGCTTATATATCACCTCATCTAGTGGTTTTATACATATGAATATATATAATATATATAAATGTATACTATATATATATAATAAAAGAAAATTTATGTTTCTTTCTGAGACCTCAAGTGGAGTGAGTTGCCCCCAGAAGAAGTTATATATTTGTTTTCAGTTTTATACCATATATCATGAAAAACTGACTCTTTAAGACTCTTGTCAAAAAGATGGGTTTATGGAGGAGATGGTTAATATTCCTAAGCCATAGCTACACTGACTCTTTGTTTCTGATCTGGGTGCACAGTATCTATTATAAATGGAATAAAAAATACCATTTTCTATTCACATTTGCATTTATTTATTCTAACATCGAGAAGATCAATTTTATCTTCTCTTTCAAATTTTGAATGTTTTTAATCTTTAATGACTTCACTAGCAGGAATTTGGTAAAAGATAAGATTGAAAATGAGGCTTCACAAAGAACTCAGCTTTGAAAATCTTTCTGAATCCTTAATAAGACGCTCAAGGTTGTTCAAAATGACCGTAGGGTCATACAAAAATATTATCAGGTTTTACAAGTGAGTATCTTGAGTGGGAACTGGTTGGTCAGAGGTTGGAGGGGAGATAAGTGGTTCTGTTAATCTCTTTTGTACAATACCTGGTGCTGCAAGGGAAACCTATGGGCACCTAGTAAGTGTTATTGCAAGATAATGAATATATAAGGAAGCACTATGGCAGGCAAGATTTGTAATCTTACCATGTTCTCATCCTACATCACAGTTAGAGCTTTCTCAACACCACAATGAAACTGCTGCTTGATTGCAATGCTAGTGAAAATTCATTTGAGCATGCTCTTAGGGGTCAATTTTCAAATTATAATATGAAATTTAATCAGCTTTCTCTATGACTTATTTTTTAAAGTCCATTTGCTATAATGATCATTGCTTAATGACTATGGTGCTGCCCAGGTTCTTGCTCCCCAAAGTTTGGTCTCTGGTCTGGCAGCTTTATGAGCATCACCTGGGAATTCATTAAAAATGCAGAGTTTCAGGTTCCACCCCAGATCTATTGAATCGGAATCTGCATTTTAACAGAATCGTCAGTTGATTCAAATGCACATTAAAATTTGAAAGGCATTGATGTAAGCCATCACTAAGCATAAGTTTCTGGATTCCATTAGTTTGACACAATCTAATAAGCTTAAAAGGTAAAACTAACATTAAATTATTCAATCATAACACACTAAGGTAAAGAGTATTTGTTGTCTAATTCTGGAGTATTTTTGACCACCAAATCATAATTACCTTAATAATCCCCTATTATGAGTTATTTTATCTGTAGCTCGCTTTGGATCACAATTCCTACTGTGTATTTTAGTTACTTATGTACAAACCTCATTTTCTAAACAGTTCTTTAAAATGCTTGAATATAGGAACTTATTTTATACTCCACAGAACTTGGAAAACAGTAGGTTCCCCAACGTCCAGAGTTTATAATTACTCAATATTGTAGACCACTGGTTTATTGGAAAAATAAATATTAGTTTATTTGTTACCTTGGTGTATTTATTTTGGATATTGTATAGCATATTTTAACCTTTCAATTATTACATATAATCTTTTAAGCACTCATATTTTTAAAATATATATTATTAATATTATTTATAGTTTCAGTAATTCCATTCATGCATATGTGCAAAAAATGTTTATTAATTATATACTCTATGCCAGGCAGTGTTTTATATGCCTGAGGAACAGCAGTGAACAAGACAACCAAAACCTCTTCTTTTTACAGAGTTTACATTTTAGTGGGAAAGAAAGAAAAATGAATAAAAACTATGTAGTAAATCATTTGGCAATATTTGCTCTAGGGAAAAATAAAGCAGAAAGTATAATAAGGGATGCAGAGATAGTGAGAAAGGGTAGAGGGTGCCCCATTATGTTCTATAGGGACTAGAATCTAGGAATGAGAATTGGGGAACTGTTAGAGAGAGTAGGGTCTTACCAGGATGACATAGAGTCCTACAGCCTGTTTCACTTTTGACAAGGATGACTAAGAGGCCAGGAATGGGTTGGCCTATCTGGAACATGAAGATTTATTGGGTCCCATCTTGAGTCATATTTCTAAAAGCATTTTATATTCTGTATCTCATTTGATCCTCACTTAGGCACATGATTCAGAGATTATTATCCTTAATTCATGTTGAAGAAACAAAAAGTCCAGAGATTAATTATATTTAGTTGGCGATCTAGGTTTGCTAACTTAAAGGCAAGCATCAGACCACACTGTCTACAGTGAAATAAAATAAATAAAATTTACACTGAAATAAAATCTAGATTTCACCCCAAAGCTACCATTAATTCAAACCAGTAAAGCATACACAATGTAACAAAGAGAGATGTCCGTTCCATTGCTGTAGTCCATGAACCAAAATCTTTCTGGGACTGCTTGGTAGATTTTGCAAGGCTATTGATTAGAAAACCATGATTCACCATTCCCACTCTTAGAAATCTTTCCCACCAGGTTTGTGAGCTCAGAACCAAAATCAATTTTATTAGACAAGAATATAAGGCAGAGGGGCAATGATAAATTAAAGCAGAAATCTCTTGTCAGGAGGAAAGTTTGAGTTATCTGGAGTGTCCAAAATGACATGCCCCATATACATCCACATCCTCACACTGTAAACAAATCATGGCTTCTTCCCGGTTGTTTAGCTTCAAGGCAGTCAGGCCTGGTGGGATGCTAAGCAGAAGTGGCAGGAAGGCTAACACAGTGTCACAAGGAAGGCAGATCACCTCAACCTTTCTATATAGAGAACCCATCCCTGAGAACACTAGCTTATCTGCATGAAGTAGAAGTCTCTGCTATCCTGTATTTCTGTTCACGTATGAAACATTTAAAATAGCCTTAAGTGATGAAAGCCTGGAAAAGTTTTTGAAACTGAACATATACTTGCTGGCAAATCTTTGCTATTCATATTCTCCAGGTGAAGTGTTCAGCCTCCACCCTCTTTAGCACTGCACTGTGATGACTATCAAAATGTTATCTTTTGTAATGGCTCTGATCCCTCAGCAATGATGGATGCCTGCCTTGCCTACAAATGGTTTAACTCCACAAATGTAAAAGGGAATGAGGACTGTCAGTCCCGGACATTGCAACTGATTATCTAGCTCCTTGGCTCTCAGTCCTATTGAAATCACCCTGAGTCAGGGAGCCATGTAGTTACTGGCCCCCGATACCTTTAATATTATTCTGTAATTGCTTTGCAAGTGTCAGGTTAAATGTAAATAACACTTTAACTCCCTTAATTATTCCCAATGCCTGCATTTATAATCTAATCCATCAATAATCACTTGTAGCCCAACTTTTATTCCACTGAAAGCTACTTGGGGGAATCCATGAAAGAAAAAAAAATTGTGATCTAAGTAATTTGCATTTTATTAGATGTATATAGTTGGATAACTGAAGAAAAAGAACATTTACTTTATTTTATTTTTTCTTTGTTTTTTTAAATTACTTATCATAGAACACAACATATTTAAAGAAACAAAAAAGGACACAGAAATAGCTACTTTTTTCTTTGACTTCTCTAAGGCCCTCAGAACAAGATTACTTATCTCTATCATCTGTCTACATATCTATTTATCAAAATGATGGGATTGATAAAGAAAAGAAAAGAATTAAAATTACTGAGGAAATACTAATTGCCAAGTATTTTTCCTGCAATAATATATTAATGTTTTCTCAGCAATCCTGTGTGTTGGGAATTACCCCAATTTCACAGAAACTCATTGGAGAAAGTTATCTAAAATTAGTTGTCTGACAAACACCAGAACTGCTATTTGAATTTAGAATTTTCTATTATTCTACTTTCTATTTCTAATTCAAGTGTTTGTGTCCTTTCCTCCATATGATTCTGCCTCAGGGCCAAGAATTTGATGGAAACTTAGGCGGGGAAGTGGTGTTATTTTTCACTTGACAGTCCCTCCAAGTAGAAGTTAGCACATCTTATTCCACTGTCAGACTTTTGGAGGACAAATGGGTCAGAAATGAAATAGACAGATGAATTCTGGCTGAAGTCATGATGACATCTGAACCAATTACACTCTTTTTTTTTTTTTTTTTTTAACAGAAGAGGTTTCACTCTGTTGCCCAGGCTGGAATGCAGTGGAAGGATTATAGGATCATAGCTCACTACAGCCTCAAACTCTAGAACTCCTGTGCTCAAGTGATCCTCCTGCCTCAGCCTCCTGAGTAGCTGGGACCACAGGCCTCACCACCGTGCCTGACTCCCAAGTTGTGTCCTTTGCTCTACACTCCCATTTCTACTACAGAATAGTATAATAAATATAAGTATTAACTGATTTTATGTCAATTATTTCAGAGAAAGATTTTACTGTGGTTATTTACGAGGTGATAGGATCATATATAGGTTAAATGTCACTTTTCTGAACTACTTGAGACAAAAATTGTTTTATATTTTGGATTTTGAAATATTTGTATATACATAAGGAGATATCTTGGGGATGGGAACAAATCTAAACACAAAATTCATTAATGTTTCATATACACCTTATACACATAGCCTGAAAGTAATTTTATATAATATTTTTAATGATCTTGTGAATGATCTTTTCAATTCGACTGTGATCCATTGCAAAATTCACAGGTATAGAATTTTTCACACATGGCATCATGCTGGTGCTCAAAAGTTTTGGATTTTGGAGCATTTTGGATTTCAGATTTTCAGATTAGGGATGCTCAACCTGTACCTAAAGTTCAAATGGTGCCTTCAGATCTTGGACATTCAATTCTTCTTATTCAATCTCTAGCATTACAATCAATTCCATAACTTTTTCTTTTCATAGTTAAGAATTTGAAGATCAATGTTATCTCATTCCACAAAGATAAAAATTAAACGAATGAACAAATTGGGCTTGTTCATTATAGTTATTACCAATAAAATCGTGGTGAAGTTGAAGTTTGAGAGATTATTTTCTTTCCTTTAAGATTGGATATTTCCTTTAACATTGCAGTCATTGAGAGAGGATGATAACACAATCTAGCCATGAATACATTATGTTAAACGTTAATTAATATCTCTGCAAATTAGACCAGATGTTATAAGACTCATAAAATGAAAGAGGCATTAGAGATTATATAATCTATTATTCACGTAAAAAAATGATACCCAGGACACTTATGTGATTAACCCAGCATCTAGACAGTTTCTGCAAGAAGTAACTTCCAGCCCACAGTTTCTGAATTCCTCTCCAACATCTCTAAAAGCACGGATTTGCTTTGCTTTCCACCCACCCCATTTTCTTGACTTACAGATATTAACAAAAAGACAAATTTTAATTTCGCATTTATTTTCTATCATCATAGATCTAAAAATAGATTGAGGTGACAAGATGCCTTATAGTTTGTTTGCTCCAGTATGATATATATGCCTTGATTTTCAATGAATTGTGAAGGCATGCTGCAGTCTGCAGTCAGACACCTGCAGGCAATCAAACACACTCCTTCCCTACTGCGCCTCAGGCCACAGCTCCTGGCAAGCACACACAGCAGTAGTCATCCATTGTGTTGCACGGTAAAGAAGAACACCAGTGCAGGAAGAGTGAGGCTCATGAAGGGCTGGGCTAGCTTTGGCTCTCAACATTGCCCTGTCAGAAATAAAGTGTTTTTATCAGAGCCAACCAGCTCCTCATTACTCATCCTCTGGATCTTTGCCGGCTGACTCAGATTGCTACTACCTAGCCGGGACAAGAAAGTTAAATTCCAAATTCTCTACTTCAGCTTTGACACAAAAGCCTGATTTATCTAGTACCAAAGCATCACCCGATGTAACCCTTGGATAAGAGGAAGCTTTTGAAAATGTATTCACCTTTTGAATCCATTAGGATATTTTGTATAAGGTTATCGCCTCACGTAGAAGAAAAAAGTTGATATATTTCTGAAATTTTAGCTAGATATACCAAATACGATAATTCTGAAACACAATGACTTTTTTTGTCTCCTACAGTGCCAAATTTTGCCTGGCTATTTTTATCACACAATACTGGCATGCCAGGTTTTAAAGGGCAGTACAATTTTTTTTTAAACCCACAATTTTTTCATGATCTGATCTATTATCTTGAATTTTCCCTTTTTAAGATAAAAGTATTTCTTAAAAAGGAATACGTGATCAAAGTAGCAAATAAACATGAGAATACACAAAGAGGAAATCAACAAATAACTTATACACAATGACTATGAAAATATTTGTAAATATTTCTGTGTACATGTACATTTCTTTTTTTAAAAAAATGGACATATCATATATAAAATCTGCTTTTCTTGATTTAGAATCTGGTAGTGATTATTTTCCCAAATCTAAAGCCATTATTTTATAGCATTTTAAAAATCTTTAGAGTATTTCATTAAAGTACAATAATTTATTTTAGCAATTTCTATTATTGGACATTTAGATTATTTCTGATTTTTCACTATTATAGATAAAGTTTGTTGAACATTATATTTATCTTTGCACAGCTCAGAATAAATTCCTATAAATGAGCAACAGGTCATGGGAGATACTCACTTTTACCTTCAACAATTTTACACCATCTTGTGCTTCTGCTACTCAAGGGATCTTGTTTATTTGCTCATTTAAACAATGTTTCGTGGTTGCCAATTCTGTGCCAGGCACTAACCTGGGTACTGGTGCAATGGTCAAGGAAAATGGACACAGCCTCAGCCCTGGAGATGGAAACACAGTCTATTTAGGAGAGAAGTGATTAGTCAAATAATTACACTCTGTTATGTATTAATACTAGGTAAACAGTGTAAAAAGCAGGAAGGAACCTGTATTTTCTTTGTATTATGGGTATATTTTTAACTCTGCTATAGTGTATATACTTTTTACTTTTGTATTTTTTATTACTAGTATTATTTAGTCATTTATAAGTTTATAAATTAAATGGGAATATCCTATGCCCATTATCAATATTGATTTCAAAAATAATTTTCATATTCAAATGTTGGTTAATTATATAAGCATATTGACCTTCTGTCAGATCTTATAAGTATTTTCCCTCTAGATTACAAAGCAAGACTATATTATTTTTGACATACAGAAGTTTTATTTTTTGTAGAAAAATCTACCAGACATTTCCTTTATGCTTTATGACTTAGGTGTCATACTTAGAAAGGCCTTTTCCCACTAAGATTACACAGACAAACCTAACCTTTTTGAATTTATTACTAGAAGCACTTTGTTTGACCTGCTAAGAAGAATTTACACATATCAGAAGTAGAGTTAATCTTTAGTTATAAATACTTCACCTTTGTCAACCTCATGGTCTTATTTTATTTATGGCTAATCCTTTATTATCTATGATATTGAGCAAGTTATAACCACATATGTTGAAAATGGTTTTAAAGTCACCACTCTGTAAGTGTATAGAAATAACCTAGGGTTGGTGGTGTTCATATCATGTGTTAGCACACACTCCCATGTAGCTACCTACGCTCAGTCTTGGTGAAAGATTTGCACGAAGAGTCTATTATGTTATGATGGAAAGATACTAAGTTCTCTGCCAAGAATCCTGGGTTGTGTCTCAAATCCACCGTCAGCATAGTGAAATTTGGGGTATGATTTTGACTTCTGAGCTCCTAGTAAAGAAAAATTAAAATAATCCCTCATTCATTGTAAGAATTACATTACATTAATTAATTCAAAAAGCATTTAATGATTTTTTTGGCATCTAGCCTCAAGAGGATATACATATATTAAGACAAAAATTCACATACTAAAGAAACACAGTGAAGGCTTTAAAATAATCATTTTCATCAAAGTTTGATGAGAGTTACATGAGAGATGTGCTCTGAAAGCTGAGGAAGAACAGATGATGGGTACCTGGCTCAGACAGAGAGAGCCAGGGAAGCTTTCCAGAAGAGCTGATGCCTTGGCTGAATTCTACAAAAAGGGCTACACAGCCTCTCGAAGAATAATGGAGCACTGTGTTTCTAGGCAACATCCTTTCATAAGACATAGCATGCTGTTTTAGAACAGCGAATAAATCCCTATGGGTGGAGAGCGGGTGCAGGGTGTGCGAACAGGCTGGAGAACCTGTCTTTGTATGACAGGTTAGATAGTTTTGACTCCAAAGACTATGGATAATCATTGAACATTTTAGCTGCCAAATAACATGATCAGAAGGAAAGAAACAAAGGTAATTTCAGAAGCAAAACAGAGCATACAGATATATTAATGCCTTAGTCACCAAATTTAGAAATGTTAATGAGCATCCAAGAAAATAGCCTGAGACTAGAAGAATAAAAAAAAAAAATCCACAACACAAATAGCAATGTTTTAATAATAAGATTTAAACATACGATTGGTTTCTAAAATTGTTGTGCAAATTCTAAAATACTTGTGGTAAAAAAAACAAACAAGAATATTCAGGAAGTCTCTGAAAAATAAATTATAATAATTAAAAGATTATGGTTACAGATGCATGAATACATATATAGACCAAAGGAACAGAAGAGAAAGACTGGGAATAACCCAAATGCATATGGAAATTTGGGGTATAATAAAGGCAATTACCTCAAATTAGTGGAGTTAAGATGGACTTGTGAATAAATGATTGTGATTCAACTGGGTGAGAGAATTTAGATCCGTATCTCTTAACATATATAATCTCCAAATTAATAAAATATTTAAGTGTAAAAAATAAAACTACACATGTGTTCAAAGAAAATACAGGTAAATAATTTTATAAAATTGCAGCAGGGAAGATTTTTCTATTTATGACCAAAAACCTAGAAACTATGAAATTATAAACTGAGAAAATCAACCACAAATACATTAAAAACCATCTTCATGGCAAAAATTATCATGCAAAGTCAAAATAAGAATATGTCACAGGAAACATATTAATATCTCTAGAGAGATCATCAAGAAATCAGTAAGAAAAGGATCAATAGTTCATTAGCTAAATGAGCAAAGTATAAACATAATTCATATAAAAATGGATACAAATAGTCCTTAAACAGATGAAAAGATGTGTCACTTTACTCTAATTAAGGTATATGCAAAAACAATGGAGAAAAGGCATTCTCATAAATTTTTGGCAAAAATGTGAAGAAGAACAACTTCTATAAAGAAAAATTTGGCAATATTTCTTGAAATTACAAGTGTATCATGTTTCGATTCTGCAATCCCACTCTTGGGAATCTATCCTATAGATATACCTGAACATGTGCAAGATAAGTGTACAAGGTTAGTTATTGCAGCATCTTTTGTCATTGTAGCATAGTTGCATATTCTAGAATCTGGAAGCAAAATAAAATTTAGGATACAACTACACATCAAAATATAATGGAGTACTTAATAAAACGAATAATTTCTCTCTATTCTGATAATAAATAATCTCTAGAATATATTTTTAGAATAAGAAAAGCTCAGAACAGTATCTAATAAAGGGCAGGAGAGAATATATATTACGATCTCTTAGAATATGCATAAAGAAACAATGTGGGAATACACAAAAAA
>NW_012152075.1:186685-197398 GCF_000956105.1 Propithecus coquereli
GGCTAATTTTTTCTGTATATTTTTAGTTGTCCGATTAATTTCTTTATAATTTTAGTAGAGGCGGGGTCTCGTTCTTGCTCTGGCTGGTCTCGAACTCCTGAGCTCAAACAATCCGCCCGCCTCGGCCTCCCAGAGAGCTAGGATTACAGGCATGAGCCAACCCGCCCGGCCAACAGAATATATTAATATAAGCAACTGAAGTAAATAAACAGTATTTAAAACAGAAGAGTTTCACATTTATTTTTTATAAAGTACTTACCTAAATTATTATTTCATGAGGGAATAACTTCAGAAATTTACTATAATCATAAAATAATAAATATAGATGCCTTCTATACTATTTTAGCCACTTCCTTATTTAGACAGTTGTATGATAGAACATAACTATATCTATCATAACAATAAGAAAAGGATACTTTTAAGGTTGTATAGAACAGAAAGCAAAAATACCTATTCACATTCTGCATATCACTAATCTGAAGTTCCAGGAAGTTTAACCTATTTGCGTACTATTAATATAGTAGACATGGAAAGTCTCTGTGGCTGCACGGTTTATGAAAAGCACTGTTTAATTTTTAGTGTTCCTCTGGGAAGTTTATTTTGGTTTCCTTTCTTGATGAGAAGGATAAAGCTCTAATAAAAGGCAACCAAGGCTAAAATCAACAGCATCATCAGTCACTTGCTGCTTCTCAGGCCCAGTGTGTTCTGCCGTAGCATTCAAAGTTGTGCCTGTGAAAAATGGAGCTCTAACCTTGGCAGCTAGAGCAATTGAATACTAAAATGGATTTGACTACTTTAGAAGAAGTCTTTCAAAAGCCTTCAAGATTCTTCCGGTGACAAAATATTTACTCCTACAAAGGTTCAACTCTAAACTGAATGAAAATGACAGACTTAGACAGAAACTATCAGGAAAATGTACAATGAAAATATACCAAAACACAGATCACAGACAAACACAAAGCAACAGACAAGAATACAACCAGGTCTGTGGTTATTATTGACGGAGGGGTGATGGGTAATTAAGAGAGAGAAACAGATTCTGCCCAATATTACCTCAGGGTTTTGATGAAGAAAGGAATGAATGCTCAAAACAAGAAAATGGAAGGGTTAAACATTTTAAGGTAGCAAGAAGACAATAGAAAAAGGAAGGAGGAGGTAGGAACAGTAATTATTTGGTGCGTATTCAAATAATTCATTGAACTTTGTAAGAGGGGATCAAAATAATAATCCAATAGCCAGCCACATTACCTTCCATTTGGCCTTCATTTCTATTCTTTTTAAACAAGTCTTTTAAAATGGGTGGGGTAGTGATACTAGAGCTTGGCAAAGAAAATTAGTATTAATAATTTAAAGTTTGACTTACCAGCAAGTAATGGATCACCTCAGGGATTCTATAAAATAGCTGCAAGTTGTCATCTTATGCAGTGGTAGAGGCTTCTCATCAGCGATTAGATTTGTTAGTTTCAGTTCCCTGGACCTACATTTTGTTGTTATTGTTTGTTTCCTTGCTTGCCTGCCAGTAAAGGATCAAACAGCAATATATCTTGTAAAAACATAAATAAATTAGTAGTTTATAATAATTACTTTTAACATATTCTTTTAAGTTTTAGGTGTTATTAGGTAGCTAAAAGAAGATTTGACATCCAGTCATTATATGAAGATTTAAAATAAAATCAATGACACTCTAAAGTGACAGATGGAACTTCAACTGTTCACAGTGAGAGAGGGCTGAGGGTTCTTAGTGCACTGAATTTTAAATACAGTGATTGTAAAAACTATGAATTTGAAAAGATGGGTTGAAAATTACTCATTTCTTTTTATAAAGATGAATGATAACAAAACTGCATGGCTTTGAGTACATCTTGGAATTCAAGGCATTTCTAATCCATTTTTGATATAGAGAGACTAAGTTGAACTCTCTTCAGAATAACTTTATGTAAAACCTTTACATAAATGACAATGTACCCCACCAGAGCCATCATTCTCTGTGACATTGTGCCCTGATTTTTGAGCTTATGTCATGTGTTAAAATTAGCCTTTGTATGTTTTTTGTGTGTTTCCTTGTCCATTTTCTCCCTCTCCCAGATAACTGAAAGCTACATGATGGTGAGGATCATCTATGGTTTCTTCTTCTTTTTTTTATTTCAAAATATTATGGAAGTACAAATGTTTTTCGTTATATGGATTGCTTTGGTAATGCTTGAATCAGGGTTAAAAGTGTTCCAGTCACCCAGATAGTGTTCACTGCACTCATTAGGTGGGTGTTCACCCATCCCTTCCTCCCCCCTCCCCACTGCTTGATTTCCATTGAGTTTTACTTCATTCTATGCACATGTGAGCTCATCAGTTAGTTCCAATTTATTAATAATAGTGAGTAAATGTGGTGTTTCTTTTTCCATTCTCTAGATACTTCACTTAGGATAATGGTCTCCAGTTCCATCCAAATTGTTGCAAAACGTATGAATTCATTCTTCTGCATGGCTGAGTAGTATTCCACAGTATACATATATCACATTTTGTTCATCCACTCACGAATTGATAGGCATTTGGTTGATTCCACATCTTTGCAATTGTGAATTGTGCTGCAATAAACATTTGAGTGCATGTGTCTTTTTGATAATATGACTTCTTTTCCTTTGGGTAGATATCCAGTAGTGGGATCACTGTATCAAATGGTAGGTCTTCTCTTAATTCTTTCAGGAATTTCCATACTGTTTTCCACAGAGGTTGTACTAATTTGCAGCCCCACCAACAGTGTATAAGTATTCCTTTCTCCCTGCATCCATGCCATTATCTATTGCTTTGGGACTTTTTGATAAAAGCCATTCTCACCGGCATTAAGTGATATCTCATGGTGGTTTTGATTTGCATTTCACTGATGATTAGTGTTGTTGAGCATTTTTTCTATCTTTATTGGCCATTAGTCTATCTTCTTTTGAAAAGCTTCTGTTCATATCTTTTTCCCACTTTTTAATGCGGTTGTTTGATTGTTTTCTTTCTGATTTCCTTGAGTTATTTCTAGATTCTTGTTGCTAGTCTTCTATTAGATGTATAGCTTGCAAATATTTTCTCCCATTCTGTAGGTTGTCTCCTTGCTCTGCTGATTGTTTCTGTGGCTGTGTAGAAACTTTTTAATTTAATCAAGCCCCATTTATTTATTTTTGTTGTTGCTGTGATTGCCCTTGGGTCCTTCTTCTTAATTTCTTTGCCCAGGCCAATATCTACAAGAGTTTTTTCAACATTTTCTTCGATCATTCTTATCATTTCATGTCTTAGATTAAAGTCAGTTATCCATCTTGAATTAATTTTTGCAAGTGGCGATAGATATGGATCCTGTTTCAATCTTCTACGTGTGTCTATCCTATTTTCCTAGCACCATTTATTGAACAGAACTTCTTTTCGCCAGTGTATATTGTTGTCTGCTTTGTCAAAGATCAGATGGCAATATGTGGGTGGTTTTATATCTGGGTTTTCTGTTCTCTTACAGTTGTTTTTGTCTCCATTTTTGTGCCAATACCATGCTGTTTTGGTTGCTATAGCTTTGTAATATAGTTCGAAGTTTGGAAATGTGATGCCTCCTGATTCTTTCCTTTTTCTTAACATTGCTTTGGCTATTTGTGCTCTTTTCTGGTTCCAAAAGAAGTGTAGAATTATTTTCTCAAGATCTGTGAAATATAATGGTGTTTTGATGGGGATTGTATTGAATCTGTAAAACACTTTGGGTAGTATGTACATTATAGCAATTTTGATTCTACAAATCCATGCACATGATATGTTTTTCCATTTGTTTACATCATCTGCCATTTCTTTCCTTGGTGTTTTTTAATTCTCTTCGTAGGGATCTTTCACCTCCTTGGTTAAGTATATTCCTAGGTATTTTATTTCCTTTTTGGCAATTATGAATGGTATTTAGTCTTTGATTTGACTCTCAGCTTGATCATTACTGGTGTATTGATGTAACTGATTTGTATACATTAATTTATTAATTTGAGCATTTACTGATAAATAAATTTACTGAATTTATTTATCAATCCCATGAGTCTCTTGGTGTAATCTTTGGGGTTTTATAAACATAAGATTATATTGTCTGCAAAAAGCAATAGTTTGACCACCTTTTTCCCAATTTGGATACACTTAATTTCATTTGTTTGTCTGATTGCTCTGGCTAGGACATCCAGCACTATGTTCAATAGAAGTGGTGATAGTGGACATCCTGTCCTGTTCTAGTTCTTAGTGGGAATGCTTTCAACATTTCCCCATTGAGTATGATGTTGGCTGTGAGACTGTCGTATATGACTTTTTAAATTTTGAATTATGTCCCTTTTATGCCTAGTTTGTTGAGGGTTTTTATCATGAAAGTTTGCTGAATTTTGTCAAATGCTTATTCTGCATCTATTGAGATGATCATATTATGTTTGTTTTTGCTTCTGTTTATGTGGTGAATCACGTTTATTGATTTGCATAGGTTGAACCATCCTTGTATCCCTGGGATGAAGCCCACTTGGTCCTGGTGGATTATTTTTCGATGTGCTGTTGAATTCGATTTGTTAGTAGTTTACTGAGGATATCTGCATCTATCTTCATAATGAATATAAGTCTATAGTTTTCTTTTTTTTATTGTGTCCTTTCCTGGCTTTGGTATCAAGGTGATATTAGCTTTCTATAATGAGTTGGGGAGGATTCCCTCCTTCTTGATGTTACAGAATATTTTTTGCAGAATTTGTAGCAACTCTTCTCTATAGGACTGATAAAATTCAGCTGTGATTTCATCTAGTTAAGGGCTTTATTTTGGTGAAAGATTTTTTATTGCTTCTTCAATCTCATTGCTCATTATTGGTCTGTTCATTTCTGTTTCTTCCTGATTGAGTCTTGGGAGGTTTTGTTTCCAGAAATTTGTCCATTTCCTCAACATTTTTGAATTTATGTGCATAGTGTTCACATAATATTTTGTAGTTCTGTAGTATCAGTTGTGATATCTCTTTTTCATTTTTGTAACTGAGTTTATTTTGGTCTTTTCTCTTCTATTCCTCGTTAAGGTAGCAAGAGGTCGATTAATCTCGTTTACCTTTTCAAAGAACTGACTTTTTGTTTTTGATCTTCTGCATTATTTTGTTTTTGATTTTATTTAATTCTGCTCTGACCTGAGTTATTTCTTTATTTCTTCTTCTGGCTTTGGGTTTGGTTTGCTCTTCCTTTTCTAGTTCTTTGAGATATGTCATTAGATTGTTGATTTATGATCTTTCTGTCTTTTTGACGTAGGCACTTAAGACTATGAATTTTCCCTTTAGGACTGTTTTTGCTGAATCCCATAGATTTGATAGGTTATTTCCCCTTTATCATACACTTCAAGGAATCTTTTAATTTCCATCTTAATTTTATTATTGATCCAATAATCATTCAGCCATAGGTTGTTTAATTTCCATGACTTTGTATAGACTTGAATATTTCTCTTATAGTTGATTTCCAGATTTAATCCACTGTGATCTGAGAAGATACATGGTGTGATTTCTACTCTTTTGAATTTTGGGGGCCATTTTTTGTGGCATATCATGTTGTCTATCTTGTGGAAAGTTCCATATGCTGCTGAGAAGAATTTATATTCAGTAGTTTTTGGGTAAAATGTTCTGTAAATGACTATTAGGCCCATTTGCTCTGGAGTCCCATTTACATCCAGTGTTTCTTTCTTTATTTTCTGTTTGGATAATCTACAGTTCTGTCAGTTGGCTGTTGAAGTACTCAGAAAATATGATGCTTCTATTCATCTCTTTGTTTAGATCTAGTAGGGTTTGCTTTATGAATCTTGGAGCTCCTGTGTTAGGTGCATAAATATTTAGGATTCTTATGTCACCTTGTTTAATTTCTCCCTTTACCATTATATAATGACCATCTTTGTCTTTCTTTACTATTGTTGATTTAAAGTCAATTTTATCTGATATGAGAATAGCTATACCAGCTTTCTTCTGGTTTCCATCTGCATGTCAATTTTATCTTATTTGAGAATGACCATACCTGCTTTCTCCTGGTTTCCATCTGCATGAAATATTTTTTCCATCCATTCATCTTGAGTCTGTATGAGTCCTTTTGGGTTAGATATGTTTTCTAGAGACAGCAGATACTTACTTGGCTTGTATTTTTTTTTTTTAATCCATTCAGCCAGCTTATGTCTCTTGAGTGAGCATTTCAAACCATTCATGTTCATTGATAGAATTGATATGTGGGATGTTGTTCTGTTCATCTGGTTGGGTAGTATGTTATTGCTTTGTTTTACCTCTGTACTATATGAGCTTGGAGCTTTAGCTTTTGGATGGTTTTACTCTGGTGGGTGACTCTTGTGCTGATCCATGTATAATGCAGTTCTGAATATTTTCTGCAGGATAGGTCTGATCTTTACAGTATTAGCTTATCTGGGAAATATTTATTTCTCTTTCATTTGTGAAACTTAGTCCTGCAGGACACAAAATTCTAGGTTGGCAGTTGTTCTGTTGAAGAAGACTGAAGATGGGGCCTCAATCCTTTCTGGCTTGTCAGGTCTCAGATGAGAAGTCTGTAGTTAGTCTGATGGGTTTTCTTTTTAGGTTACTTGATGTTTTCTCCTTCCAGCTCATAGGAGTTCCTCTTTCCTGATGACTTTGGTCAGTCTGGTGACTTGGTGATTGCCTCTTTGTGATGAATCTCCAGGCATTTGCAAAGCTTCTTCTACCTGGATGTATAAATTTCTAGCCAGACCAGGGAGTTTTCCACAATTATTCCCTCATATAGGTTTTCCAACTCTTGTGCGTTTTCTTCTTCACCTTCAGGGAGGCCTATGATTCTTATATTTGGCCATTTTACATAATCCCATATTTCTTGTATGCTTTTTCATTAATCTTAATTCTCTGTTCTTTATTTTTGACTGACTAAATTAATTCAAAAGAGTTGTCTTCAATCTCTGAGATTTTTTCTTCTGCCTGGTCCTGTCTCTTCTTAAAACTTTCCACTATGTTTTGTATTTCCTAAAAGATGTTCCTTTTTTTGTCAATATGTGAATCTCTTTAGTGAATTTTTCATTCATTTACTGAATTGTTTTTTTCTGGTTTCTTTGAGTTGGTTTTCCATTTTCTCTTAGATTTTTTTGAGCTTCCTTATCATCCATATTTGGAATTCTTTATGTGTCATTTCAATACTTTCATTTTGATTGGTATCCACTGCAAGAGAACTGTTGTTCCCCTTTGGAAGTGTCCTTTTGCTTTAATTTTTAATACTTCCAGAGTTCTTTCACTGATTCCTTCCCTTCTGGAGCGGATGTTGCTTCTTATTTTGGGATTTTCTTTGTTTGGATGGGGCTTCCCACCTATTCATACAGGTGTGTTTGCAGCATATGTTGGATAAGAACCTTTGGCTTTGCTTGCGGGTGCTTTGATGGCATCTAGGTTCTGCATGGATGCCTTGGTTATGGATATCCTTAGTGTGGTTGTTTTCTCAGTTGCTAGTTGTTTGTAGGCTCTAGCAGTGCTTAGCTATGAATGGGCAGATTCCCTGCCTCTCTTTGATGAGGGAGGATGGAGGTCTTTAAAATCCTTTCTCTTTCCCCAGCTCCATGGTCTTCTTAACAGTGTGAATTGTGTTGACATACTCAGTTTAATCTCTGAGACAGTATGTGGTGCTTCAGGGTGAGAATCAACCATACCCTATATGATTGCATCAGTAAATGCTATAAAGGGCATGTCAGTAGGTGGTGCTTCCAGAAAGAACAAGCTACAGTGTTGTTTTGGGGTCCTGTGACCAGCTCTAGTTCATCAGGAGAAGCACTTGAATACCCCCAGAGCTGGTTGGGGCCCTGGAACTTCCAGGTGCATCCTTATTCTCTGCCACAGCAGAGGTGGGTGAAGGAGTGAAGCTGGGTGGGTGAGCTTGCTCTCAGGCTCCACAAAAGCTGGCAAGGTAGCTGTTTTGGCAGAGGTCAAAGTTCCATTCCCAGTTTCTAGGTACGACCACCAGGGAGAGGCTGAAGTGTCCACACACAACCAGAAAGTCTGCTTGGGGGCAGGGGGGACCACCTGAGATTCACAGTCTTTCTGTCAGGAGTGGGGTTTGCCCTGCTCAATGGTTTCCCTCCAGTGACTCCTGGCAGACAGGAGCTCAAACTAGATGAGCTCACCCATGATTATGCTGCAGGCTCAGAAGTATCCCCACCCAGGATCCTGGCCTGTGCTGAGAGCACAGGCTTCCTGTGGGGGGAGGGGTGCTCCATGAATGTGTTGGGACTAGGATCCAAACTGCATTCTCCTCTCAGTTATACCCATGAAGTCTCCTTGCCTCCTGAGATAGTTCAAAAATCTCTCCTCCATGCTCCTGAGAAACAAAATTGAGACCTGGTTGGTTCAGGATCCCACCTGTAACCTTGTCCCTTGGTCCTCAAAGATCAATCCCTGACCATGCCAGAAAGAAGCATGCTGATCCCAAATTGCCTATGAGGTACTCAAGAAGGTTTGATGTCCCTCTGCTTCAGGGTGTGCTCTGCTATGATGGAATCACCATGCAAGCAGCACCAGGGAGGGCTAGTGAGCAAGGAGCTCATAGTCTGAGCACCCCTCAGTCTGCTGTAGGACCTTAAGAGGAAAGGTTTGAGCACCATTCTCTGTGGAAGCCTTAGTGTGGTGGCTCAATTGTTTCTCTCAGTGGCCATGACCCAATAGAGGGGAGAATTGGGGAGGAAAAGAGTCTGGATAGAGGAAAGCTAACATTCTGGTCATCTCTGTCCCTCCCACTGGAAGGCAGCCCACCTGGAATGTCCAGGCTCTGGCATCATGCAGAACCCCTAGGACCCACTGGACTCATGTGGCTCCAGCAGTCTGGGCCAGAGTTGGGAAATATTTGTGTGGGAATGAGCAAGATAAAACCTGAGGAGTGGAGAGGAGCCAAGATGGCAGATGAGAAAAGCCACCAGTCACACTGTCTCTGCAAAAAAGAGGAATTTTAGATGAAAGAGAAAAAAATAAGCTAGCAGAGAAACATAGATCGGGTGAGGGTCAGAGGGAAGGATGCCTGAAACTACAGGAGACTCCACGGGAAGACATTGCGGAGGAGAACTGGAAGGAGAAAGGTCCCGAGAGGCTTGGAGACCAGCGACAAATGTAGGTGGAGTGATTAACTTTCCCATCTCTTGCATCTCGGACTGTTGGTGGGCTCCTGAGCCATTGGAGAGACCTGCCGACACCAGCCCAGAGACGGCTGCCACCAGTGAGCAGTGGCCTCTTGCAGACTCAGCACCGGGTTCCCAGCCCCCTCAGGGCACCTCCCCAGGCTCAGATGTGAGCCTATCGGCAGACGCCATAATGCTCCATTCTCTCCTTCCCCCTGCCTACCGAGAGGGAGAGACAATTTAGCCCAGAGAGACAATTTAGCCATCACACGGAGGCATCTCCAAGGAATGGGGCCTTTCCTTTTGGGGCCCTACACCAGGCCGAGGGATACTCAGACTGCGAGTTCCCTACCTGACAGCCCTCCCAGGTGCTACCTGTCTGGGAACTCCAGCAGAGTGGAGCAAATCCCAAGGTGGAGTGAAATCGATCCAGCTTGGGCACCCTATAGGTGATTCAAGACCAGCACCCTCCTCCCCCTGGCAGGGTCAGGGATTGATCTCCAGGGTCCAGGGGACAGGCATGCAGACCAGACCCTGTACACCCAGGTCAGGATAGCACTTCCCCAGGACACAGAAGAGAGATCTATGAAAGAGCCTACTGAGGAGTGTGTGCCTTCAGGGGCACATCAGCATGCTGGAGTGGTAACCCTCCTCCCAAAAGAGGGCTGTGCACCCAGCTCAGGCTACAATCCTGGGTAGGGAACCTCCCAGCTCACGTCACAGCAAGGGGAGATCCATCGGCCTGAGGTTCCGCTTGCTGGCAGAGGCCTGGGAGAGGCCACAAAGATGGGAAGATTGGATGGGAGTGAGACCTGGTCCAGAGTGCCGGTCTTGAACAGCCCCACCCGCCAAGCCCAGACTTCCAGCAGAGTGGAGCCATTTCAGCCCATCCTGGCAGGTTTGCACAGAAACAAAGAGCAGACCTTTGACCCCTGCTAACAGCACTTGTGGAGCCTGAGGGCAGACTTACCCAACCCAGCCCCACCCAGACTCACTCCTGGTCCTGCCCCCACTGAGGTGGAGAATAAGGACACACCTGGAAATTGCAGGGCCCCACCCACCACCTAGGGCACGAGAGGGCCTCTCTAGAGGAATAAGAGCTAGCTACAGGACCCAAAAGCAGCACTGCAGCTCGCTCCTCCCTGCAAGTGCCACCTACTGACAGGGAGGTCATCCTGCACACGCTTTTACTGCATCTACTGATTCATCGTAAAGGGTGTGGTCAAATCTCACCCACAAACACCACCTACTGGCTCAGAGACTAAACAGGGCGTGTCATTATCCAAACAAAAATCTAAAGGCAAGAAGGAACAACTGATCCAGATGGGAAGGAACCAGCGAAAGAACTCTGGAAGTAAGAAGACTCAAACGGAAAACACACTGCCAAAGAAGAACAACAGCTCCCCAGTAATGCACATTAACCAAACTTGGAACACTAATATGACAGAAGAAGAATTTCAAACATGGATTGTAAGAAAACTGAATGATATGCAAGAAAAAATGGATAACCAACACAAAGAAACCACAAAAAATATTCAGGACTTGAAGAAAAATTCGCTAAAGAAATTTAAATATTAAAGAAAAATCAAACC
>NW_012152075.1:210576-212734 GCF_000956105.1 Propithecus coquereli
GATTACTATAAAAAAAACATTTTTTTTTTACTACTTTCCCACTCTTGCTTCAAAAAGGGATTAAATTTTAATCTTTTAATTTTATCTGTCCTAAATTCTTCCGGTAACAACTTCCACATCTCTAAATTTTGTTTTACTGAGATAATTAATTAATCAATTTTAGACACTATGCAATCCACCCTGCTATGACAAATGATAATTTGGCTTATTTATATGATTGCCAGCTTCCTTCTCCCCAGATGTTTCCTTATTACATTCCACATTTAATAAGATATCATGTGTTCTATAACTTTATATAGCTTACATGAAACCTTATTTCTAGTTCTATCAAATGTAAACAATTTATCCTGGAGTCTTCCTATTCAGTTGAAGACACTTCCCTCCTCCTTCTAGTCTATTGACTGCCCACACACTGATCTTTTTATTTTGCCTCTTTATTATCAAGACACATAGCATATATATTCTGTTCTATAATTAAGCCTTCTATATTTTGTTCATAGATGAATTTTAATATTTAAAATTAGCAAATGCCTTATATTACTGTGAATATGAACATACCATTTACCATATAAACAAAGAGTATATTAAGACTATATTTCCTTTTGTGTTAATTTTGTTGGTAGGTTTTTTGCTTGTTTGCTTGCCTGTTTATTTTCTGTTCTAGAAGTTTTGGTTTCAAAATGATATGTCTAGTTGTAACCCTTTTTATTAAGTCTGAACATATGGTGGGAAGTTCAATTATCCTTTAACTCTGTAACATTATCTTGTATTATATCTTTGATAATTTTCTTTTCAATATTCTGTCTTTGTCTTACTTTAAAACTCACATTTGTGATTTTGAACTTTAAGGACTGATACACTCTCTTTCTCTTAAACTACATATCTATTTGTCTTTTATTTTTCATGAATAGTGATAAATGCATCCTTTATATTTTTGTTAATAATGTTATCAATATCCCCAAAGCTCTTCCTTATTCTTTGATAACTCACACAGAGACAATGCTTATATTCTCTGTTTTGTTCCATTTTCTTTTACTATTTTTCTTGCTGATATGACCATATTTTCTATGTAATCATAATTAAGAGAGATAATATATGTGATTCAAGTGATATAGGTTAATCATCCAATAAATGTTAATTTGTGAACAAAGATAGGCATACCACACTTAGCCACCCTTCATATTTTGCATATGCATACAATGCTATTTGTCTCTAAAGTAGTCCTTAAATGATGTTTAAGTACATTTATCAATTCTATCAATGTTATGCATATATATGGGGGGAGGGAAAGGGGGGAAAGAGAGAGGGAGAGAGAGAGAATTGGTATAATTAAATGCATATGCACATACAATTGCCACTAAAAGTTAGTACAGTACCAATATATAATTTCCCTGTACTTTGACTGTAATTTTACACTTTTAGTCAATCACAGCTAACCCAATAGACTATACTATAAATTCTTAATCAGTGAGAATTGGTACCCCACGTCAAAATGTTCTCTGCCAACAAGCACTTTACCATGACATCCTATTTGAGTGTATATTGTATGTTGCTTATTTCTTTGGGAGCTCTCATTCTGCTCTACATTCAGTGTCCCAGCAAACACTTTGACCCATTAAGCCTGACAAAACATATTAAAACAAACCCAAAAAAGAACACCATTCTTTATTTTCAAATCCAAATATTATAGCACTTTCAGGTAGAGAAAAAAGGTATAGATTAGGAGCTAAGCGGGATTATGGAAAGACATTTGACATTGTAAAGATGGCTCTAAACTTCTCTGAAACCTGAAAAAAATGCCCAACACTTGTGTGATTCACAGTCAGAATTAACTTTGCCCGGACCCAAAAAGAAATTTTAAAATGGAAGGGTAATTGTCAATATAGGAGGTCAGAAACACAGCTCCATAGAAGCCATGAATATCTCTGGTTCAGTTAGTTTCTCACTACCTGTATCTCTTCTCCTTTTGTGAAACAGGGTATATGTGAAAGAATCCTAATAAAAAAAAGTCAAAACATACTGTATTTAATATCTAGGGGTCGCTATTCATGAACTATAAACTTGGACGTATGAATCTTGGACTTGTGTTAGGTTACATAAAATTTCTTCCCAATTTATATCCCCCCACATTAATTACACACACACACACACACACACA
>NW_012152075.1:212784-214861 GCF_000956105.1 Propithecus coquereli
ATGTCGTGCAGGGGGGAGGGAGGAGGAGTGGACGAGTATTTTCATACACAAAGTGTGCAATGCTCACCATCCAAGGGATGGGCACACTTGAAACTAGGACTTCTGGGGGAGTGGCGAGGCAAGGCCAACATACATAACCTAAACATCTGTACCCCCATAATATGCTAAAAAAACAAAAAACCTGACGAATTTAAGCCCCCTGGGGAATACAAAGGCGCATGCTGTTTAGATAAATAATACAGCGCCTGCCATCCTGGCTTGGGTCTGTAGTGACAAGAAGTACCCCAGGGGAGCTAGAAGCCTAGTGCTTTGTCCGCAAGAAGCTCCCAGTTCACTGGTGGCAGCAGCTTTTGAGCTCTTGAGGGTGAAAAATCTCTTCAGGAGCTTGGTAACCTGTTGACTGTCAGAGTTGCAAGGGAGGGAAAAACAAACCACTTCACCTACTCTTTTCGTTGGACTCCAAGCCTCTCAGGGGTTGATCTCTTCTAATATTTTGCTTCTTTTTCTACTCCTCAGCTTCTTCCCATGGAGTCTCTTATAGGTTCGCGCACCATTCCTTCAAAATTACACCCCATGTATATTTGTTTGGTTTTTTTTTCATCTGAAAGTTTTTCTTCTGACTGAGATGCTCTGGCAGCTGGTGTCTCTGGTCAGCCATCTTGAATCACATCTGTGCTTTCTTTACAATTGGAGATGTGGCACAGAGTAAGTGCTCAGTGAATGTTTGTTGAATTAATGCACATAATCAATCAAGCAACCCAAAAATCAAAACAGAAGGTTTCTGTCTTCTATTTGGAATCGAGGTATGAATCATATAGTTGATGCTCTAGAGGCAAATTTCCCAAGAAAATTTGGTCATTAAAATTTTTATTTTTATGTTGCTTGACAGTCTTATGCATGTTCTCTGACTTGTAGATTTTCAGGGTAATAGATATATTTGCCTAGCAGAAAGAAGAACAGATCATCAGATCATATACCAAGCCTAAGAAGTTCTTTTAGGATCTTCAATATCCTTTCTAGACTCCAGTAAGCTTATTATGGAACAGTTATTCTCTATCAAGGATATATGGTGATTCTTCGAAAAAATATCATCTTGCTGGCCCCATTTTTTTTAAATGCTGAAAATATCACTTGCCTAAGAGAATATACAAGTATATTTTCGTACCTGAGGAAAGGTGTTTCTTTTACATGTCTGAATTTATTTTATATGTAATACTATTTTAAAATTCTGTGCAGGCATCTTTCTGAAAACTATATTTGTTGCCACAACTCTATTGGCTAGGCATTATTATCACCATGCCTTACACGAGTAAATGAAGCTTCTAGGAGGATAAATATCTTGCCAAAATTTCTTAGCTGGTAACTGATGGAGCTAAGATTTAAAACCAGGTCATCAAACTGTGAACAAAGTTCATACTCTTAACCACTTCCCTACTACTATTCATAGTTCAGACTAGGATTTTATTTTTGTGTCTGAAATAGGCTCAAGAGTTATGTTGTAACCCAGGGTTTTCACAGAGCAGAGTGATGTACTGGACCCATTTCATGAGAAATGTACATAGAAATGGTCACAGATGGGTATTTTGCTGGGGAAAAAGTTGAGAAGAAAAAAAACAACATGACTTTTTTCTCCTTTATGTCCTTCCTCATTATGTTTCTGACGTTAATGAAATTTCTGCCTAGAAAAGAGTAATCTTGATTCAAATTGAGCAGAACTACACCAGGCTTGGTCAATAATATGACACTCTGGACACAGGGATTTAATGGCCTCATTAAGCCTAATTACAATGAAATTCACAGACACATGATCTCTAACAAGGGCTTTGGCCATCTTTTCAATTAGTTCATAGGGCACTTAATGTTGGTTAACTATTACTTCAGCGCGAGGATGTTTTAGAGAGGAAATCACTTCTGAGTTTTTCAGACTAAGTATGGGAGACTACATTTGAGTCATGCAATAGAGGTGATTCCCTCTGCTAGCATGTTTCATTTGGAATTCATATAATTGGCTGTTATTGAGTACCTATCATATACAAGGAACTGAGTTACATAAGGCAAAGGATAAAAAAGTGAGCAC
>NW_012152075.1:219258-220675 GCF_000956105.1 Propithecus coquereli
TTTATATTTGATATCTTCTATAAATCAGGCAGCTACCGTGAAAATTAAAATAGATAACATCAGAAAACAAACTGATTACATAGAAGAAACCTGGGAAAATAGTAGGATTTCAACAAAATTTAGTTCCATTCCTTCCTTCTGTCTCTAACACAATATCTTTCAACTCTCTATAGTATGGCAGTTAAGCTCGAAAGAAAGCTAAATTGGAGATACTTAGTTTTTAAAATTCATAGTCATTAGATTGAAATAGAAGATCTCTATAGAAAAATAAAAGTTCAACCTCTTGGTAAAATCTGACATAAACTTTGAATAAGTTTTTCATTCATCACACAGAGAACTAAATTTTTAACTGTGTTTTTTTGCTTCTTGTATACAACTAGATATGAGAGGTATTAGAGGAAGATGCTATATTTTAATGGAAGCAGAAAAATACAATGATGGGCTATTCATTACTGCTAATATGATTAAAATCAATATGTTTAGAGCTTTTTCATTTTCTGTAATAAGGTGGTAACTTAGATTTGCTTTCTTTGAGTTAATGTAAAATTATTACAGTTAACTAATAGCATGAATAAAATATATAGGAATCATTGAAACTGGGGTATTTACCTGGCTCCCACTCAAGAGTTTTGTTCACTATCTTCATATCTCTACAACTAGCCTGGAATTTCTTTTCTTCCATTACTATTAGCAGTTAGTATATCCGATAATGGAGATGGAAAGTCTGCATTTCCAGTTATTCAAAGGTATATTCTTTTTATGTTGTACTTGGGAATAAAATATTTCTATTCTCCAACAGAAATATTAGAGTATTATTTGATCTTAATAATAGCAAATTTCCAAAACTGATTTTAAAACTCTCCCAATCAACTAATGAGAACTGTGACAGCCAATCATAGCCTGTCCCCTACTTCGGATTGTGGCAGTCACAATCCTGTTACTGAGGCTGAAGGTCATCCAATCCCAAAACACTCCTGCTTCTAAAAGCCCACTGATTTCTGATATATATGTTTCCTGAAACCCATATATATGATCAGTACTGGTCTTTGTTCAGAGATACTGTGTCTTATAGCTTACAAGCATGGCTCTCCAGAGCTGAGCAAGAAATAAATAGGTTTTTATTTCAAATATTAAGAAGTAATTTCTTCTTTCCACATACCTAGACAACAATCAAAAAACCTGAAATTACATTTCAAGTCATTGGTAAACAATTTCAACATCTTTTGAGTCAGGTTGTATTATATTCTATTCACACTAACAATTTCAGAGACTAAATCAAAGATGACTAACTCTCCTGGGGTATGCGGCAACTTTATAATGTATTTCTTGCTTAAACCCCAAATACATAATATTTTATGGGCTATCAGTGAATCAGCATTTACTTAAATTCAAAGGAGAATCTATAATGCAATAGTTA
>NW_012152075.1:222930-224275 GCF_000956105.1 Propithecus coquereli
TTTTGTTGTTGTTGTTTTTCTTATGATTTAATTTGTATGTTTGCTATTGAAATGTCTTCAAGTATTTTGTATTTCACCTTTGTTTCCAGTCTGTTGGTCAGCCCTCCAATGACTAATTTCAGGTACATCATTTTGCTGTTATAGAGTGGCAATTGCACTTTTTATACATTCTAAATTGCCTTCTTTTTATAAATAATATACACCTTCCCTCCTAATATCTTTAACATTATAACCATAGTTATGTTTAATGTTTTGTTTAGTATGTCCAATATTTGGCTAATATCTTGATATATTTCAATCTCTTTATTATTAGTAATGTTTCCTACTCTGTTATGTGTCTAACTTTTTTAAAATGCAAGTTGTATATTGTGTATGGTATGTTACAGTAGCTCTGGATTATGTTAAATCCCTCTAAAGAATGTTAAATTTTGTTTTGCTAAGCAGTTATTGGATAACTTTATTGCTGCATTACATTGACCTTGTTAAAGTACGGATTTATTTTTGGTGAGTTTATTTTAGTTGTGACCTTACTGTTAGTGTATTTTCATTTTTAGGTCTCAACTAAAAGTCCAAGCTCTCCTAAAACTTCTCAGTTTTATAGAAAAGGCTGTGCTTGTCTGTGTTCTCTGATTCTAAAAGCTAAACTCTACTAGACCTCTCAGGCTGGCTTTGTATATGTGCTGTTTGGGAGTTGGCCAAGAACTTGAGAAATATTTTGGGAATTCTTCTTGGATACCTCTTCTCTAATACCCTGCCCCCTAAATCTCAACTTCCTGGCAGCCCCAATTCAGGTCACTATTTCCTCTACCCAGTAAGATGGTTGCTCCCTGCATGGGCTCAGCCACTTTAGGAAGTAACTTGAAAAAATTCTTGAGAGAGAAACCGATTTCTGGGTTCAGCTCATGGCGAACTCAAGGATAGGCTTGTATTGATTTTGGTTCAATGGCTGCAAAGAGATGTGTCATGTATTTTTTCTAGCTTTTATAAATTTTACACCAGAAAGGTAAATTCAACATAATCTAAACATTTATAGTCATAAATAGTGGAAATATTAATTCCACATATGTTAAACTTTCAAAACTGTTATTATTACACTTTAATTAGTTTAACAAATATTATTTTCTTTTGTCCCATGTTACTGTGTTTCCATTTCTTTCAGCAATGCATTTTTTGAAAGCCTAATGGAAGCAAGTTCTCACAATTTTGTTTGCTTGCATGTTTGTCCAAATTTTTAAAATTTGCTTTTAGGTTTAAAGAATAATTCTATGAGGCATTGTGATCTATATTGGCAATTATTTCCTATTGCCTTTCTAAAAATGTTATTTTGTAACTTTCCAGCTCATAT
>NW_012152075.1:224755-225848 GCF_000956105.1 Propithecus coquereli
GGGCATTTGGTTCTGTTTCTTGTAATGCCTAATATGTCAGTTATAGCCTCGTAGCTCCGAACATACTCATCATTGTCCTGCTTACGATACTGTTAAATTTCTTCTTTGTCAGGTGGCCTAATTTTAACCTTTGTAAGTAATGGCACTGGAGAGATACTGGAAAAGGAAGCGGAATTTCTTTCTGTTTCCTCTTCATAGGCTCCTGCAGCAAGCAGTAGCCATCAGTGCATGGCACATCCCCATGGGCAGCATTCCCCCAAATCCCAGGAAGAATGTTCCTATTGCACTACTTATGATAGGTGATTCCCAGGAAGTCTCATGTATATGCATTTTCCCACAGATAACCCCCCTGAGTACCCTAATGTTTGCCAGTGGATTCTAGGTACAGCAGCTCCCTCCTGATGGCTTTGTTCGGCACTTCGGAGGGTAGATTCCTAGCCACTTTTACAGTGCAGAACATTTATATAGTTGGCTTTCTTGGAACTCCAGGGAGATAGATTCCTAAAGATTTCCACCGGTGGGATAACTCAAAGAATGTCTCCAACACTTAGTGGATCATAGCAGTGATCTTTTTCAAGAGATCTGGGGGTGGGGAGTACTAGTTCAGATTTCTTTCTTAAATGTGTGCTCTGCTTTATCTGCTAATTATATTTATATAATACCTGGCTTTAGATTTTTAAAAAATTTGTAAAAATACTTTACATTTTTATTTTCACATTTATAATTTGTGTTTTTTTCCTCTCCATAAATTTCTAGTTTTTCTTTTTATTGCTCAAGCTACATTCTTCATTGTTAGGTTCCCTTGTTTGTTTAGTTTGTACCTGCCAAGTTTTCTGAGGCTCAGAAACGGATAACCAATATAAAGTCAATTTTCTAAAAATCCAAATGAGAGCATTTTGACAGATATCTTAGGTATTCAGTAGCTTATTTCTCTTTTATGGACTTATTGGTATTGCTCTCCCTCCCCCCATCTTTTTGTTTGTTCGTTAAATTGGATTCCTGAGAAAAATAAAACCTGCATAAACTTTTATGATTCAAATTTTTATTCTATTAGTTTGGGTTTTTTTTAATCTGAAAGCTATTTTATTTTTGT
>NW_012152075.1:225898-226809 GCF_000956105.1 Propithecus coquereli
AAAATGAATATATTTTCTTCTAAAGATTTTGAGATCTTAATTTTCATATTTATCTTTTTAATCCCTCTAAAGTATGCTTATATGTAGTATGAGATAAGATCTAACTTTTTGTCTATGTGGATGATATTTTCAGAAGCATCATTCATTCATTAAAATAAGAATTTATTAAACATATACTAATTTCTAATATATGCCAGGCATTATTTCTTTGGTTATAAATGTATCAGTGAACATAATATTGTCTGTACTCTCACAGGAGATAAATTCCAGTGGAGAAAACAAAAATAAACAAATACACTACATACATCTGAGAAAAAAATGCTTTTTATCTTTTCTTCTTGGTCAATGTACCTTAGATTATAAATTAATTATAAACTCATTAATCACTATTCAAGCTACTGGGAATAGCCACTTTGCAAGATCTATTGTTTACTCAACTAATTTATATAGAAGCTTTTATGCTGGTAGTCACTCCACAGGGTAGAAAAACAAACACAGACCACCAAAAAAATCTCTTTATGAAATAATTATGATGGTGTTCTACTATAATTAATTGTCTTAATGGCACTCTAAGTCCTGGAGAACAATTTACCAATCATTGAAATATTGTAACTCCCTACTATTGAACTTCTGTCCATCACATTTTGAAATTCTACACATTCTCTTAAATTAATGTGGTGGGGAAAATGAGACATAGGTTTTCTATGAAAAAACGACTTATAAAATTCAAGAGAAATCATTTGAAGTGAGTGCCACCTCTTCCAGATAACTCAAACAGCTAGTGTCTATTAAGGCACTCCCCCTATACCATAAGCTGTCACAGGAAGGACTCAAGTATACATTATTTCAAAATTCTAAAGATTATTTTTTTCTTACAAAGCTCAGTGAAACTGACATTAATGGAAGAAATA
>NW_012152075.1:231514-232692 GCF_000956105.1 Propithecus coquereli
GACACTGGCTTTCCATTTTTGATTGATGTCCCAGCTGTTGTATTAAATCCTCTGGTTTCCTACGACATACTGAAATCATATATTATTAGGCTGAAATTATATCTATTGTCTGTATAGATATAAAATTTCTTGATTTTATTCATTATTTTGTTTTAATTTTTTATATGTGGTCTTGCTATGTTGCCCAGGCTGGTCTTGAATTCCCAGCATCAAGCAATCCTCCCGCCTCACCCTCCCAAAGTGCTAGAAATTAGTTAGGTGCTCATTCACTGCAATTATTATTTCCCCTAGCATTGGAGTCCTATTTGGGAGCAGATAAGTTCAGATTCCCCCAGAAGGAAGTCAGTAAGACTCTGTGATTTGCAGTTGTCTTTTTTCCCTAGGGCATTCTTCAGCCCAGAATCCTTTCCCCCTGCAATATCCACAGTTATCTCTATGAAAGATTTTGGTAAATTTGAGGGTTGTCCTAAGGTATTGGAATCATTTTCCTCAAGTTGTTTAAGGTGAAAAACCACGAATTTGTGTTCTGTAAACTTAGGTTTATCAGTCTGTATATCCTCATGGTGCTATGTAAAGCATGGATTTCAGACAGAGTGGCATTTTGTCAATTAATATGACATTTTTAATAGCCTGTTTCAGTTCTATATGGATTCCATTAATAAAGCTGGTAACCAAAGCAGATGCCATGTGTTCATCTAGAATTAGACCTAAAAAATGTTTCTAGACATTTTCTAGGTGTCTCAAAGCTATTCTCTAATTTTCTTAACTCTGTCATAGGCCTCAAGGGTATTTTGATTTATTTGTAAATCCTCCTAAATTCTGACCAACTGAGCTTTTTCAAACCATAGGACAGTGTTTCCAGAACCTATGAGGAGATGAACCACTTGGTAGAGGTATGGGAATCCTGAAGAGCATGGCCCTAAGAACCCAGTGACTTGTGTAGAAAATTTCTATTTTTATATGAGTCAGGGAAATCCTTAATTACAGTATGCAAGTCAGATTGAGACAAAGGTTTAAAAGTAATCTGTTGGGGAGGGGGAAATTGGGCTCCTCTAGTCTCTTATTCTTGGAGTCCTCTGGAGGAGCAGGACTGAGGTTACAGGTCACTATGAGAAATTGAGAAGTTGGAAAAGCCAGGGTGGAATCAGGGAGAGGAAGATAAACACAAGGTGGGTCAG
>NW_012152075.1:232820-233786 GCF_000956105.1 Propithecus coquereli
ATCTCTCACCGCCCCTTCTGAGAGTCCATTATACCATTCTACGTGACCATGTGTACCCATTGTTTAGCTTCCACTTATAAGTGAGTACATGTGGAATCTGTTTTTTCATTCCTAAGATAATTCACTTATAATAATGGCTTCCAGTTCTATCCAGGTTGCTGCAAAAGACATTATTTCATTTTTCCTTGTGGCTGAGTGGTATTCCATGGAATATGTACATACATATGTGTGTGTGTGTATGTGTGTGTGTATATATCATATTTCTTTATCCACTAATCAGTCGGTGGGCACTTAGGTTGGTTCCACATCTTTGTAATTCTGAATGTGCTGCAGTAAACATATAAGTATATGTGTCTTTTTGATAAAATGACTTATTGTCCTTTGGGTAGATACCCAGTAGTGGGATCGTTGGATGAAATGGTAGGTCTACTTTTAATTCTTTGAGGAATGTCCATACTGTTTTCCATAGAGGTTGTACTATTCACGTTCTTGCCAACAGTGTATAAGTGTTCCCTTTTTACCATATCTATGTCAACATCTATTGTTTTTTTGAGTTTTTGATCATGGCCATTCTGACAGGTAAAGGTGGTATCTCATTGTGATTTTAAGCATTTCCCTGATGACTAGTGATGTTGAGCATTTTTTCTTGTTTGTTTGCCAATTGTATATCTTCTCTTGAAAAATATCTGTTTATGTCTTTTGCCCACTTTTTTTAGATTTCAGAATATTATGAGGGTACAAACATTTTGGTTACATATAATGCCTTGGTCTCGCCCAAGCCGGGGCTACAAGTGTGCCCTTCCCCCATACAATGCACTCTGCATCCATTTGTTGTGAGTTTACCCACCTCATCCTCCCTGCTCCCACCTGACTGGCATCCAGTGAATATTACTACTATATGAGCACCTTAATGTTGATCAGTTGGTACCAATTTGATGGTGAGTACATGTGGTGCTTGTTTTTCCA
>NW_012152075.1:233836-235855 GCF_000956105.1 Propithecus coquereli
AGCAGGACTGAGGTTACAGGTCACTATGAGAAATTGAGAAGTTGGAAAAGCCAGGGTGGAATCAGGGAGAGGAAGATAAACACAAGGTGGGTCAGAACAAGGTTGTTGGAGAGACTGGAACAAATTTGAAGGAACAGAAGGGAAAGGAGGGGAAAATGTTGAGAACAAGGGTATCAGAGTCTGGGGTAAAAGAAGAAGTAGCACTGGAGGGGAGCAGGTGGTGCCTGAGAGATTGAATAGTGCACCTTTCAATAAGGCGGATTGAGAACCTTGATGGATATCGTTGAGATTTGATTGAGAGGGAAGTTTTTGGCTTCCTCATACCAAAACAATAAAACAGACTATTGTTTAGAGGATATTCTAGACCCCTAGGATTCAAGAGCTACCTAAAGGTGAACTAATGCAGAAAGCCTGAAAGTGACCATTGCAATTCCAAGTCATTGTTAGTAAAATTTGCCATTTTTAAAGGCATTGGGCCAAATTAATGGCATAGTGGTGAAGCATATGGTCAGCTGAAGTTAATCTACTTTCAATTCCAGTAGATTGAGAGTTACCCATGAGAGGAACAGGATCAAGTAGAGAAAGGAGCCAGGTAGTGACAAATCAGTTCCATGCACAGTCGTCATTTGGGAGTCATAGGGATGGTCCCTCATGAAATCCCTGTTGAGGAGCTGGAGGATTTGCTCTGCACAATCCCTGGACAGGGAATCATAAAAAGCAAAGAGGCCTCACAGAAGAGCTAGAATTTCCCACTGGAGAGTCAGGTTGTAAATCCCCGTTTAAAAAGATCCAAGAAGATTTCCATCCCAGGAAGATTCTCCTTTGACCAGAGAAGAGCCAGGAATTGTCCTGCTCAACAGAAAGAATCAGGGGTTAAATCCCCATTTAAAAAAGCCAAGAAGACTTCCATCCTATAAAATCCTCACCAAAACAGAAAAGAGCCAGGGAAAACCCTGCTCAAACAGAAAAGAGCCAGGAAGAGCTGAATTTAATAAAGCAACTCCCTATTATGCTACTGTAGGCAAATGTGCAGAGCACTGGGTTAAGAGTTGTGACTCACCACCATGGATATCAATTTCTTTAGCAAGGAAGGACACAAAGAGTTTAAGAAGTCAGCGTGAATACCTGGGTAAAGACAGTGGGGTCTGAAGGGTTATCAGCACTCCACGTCATGATGCCAGACACCGTCCAGACTTGGATAGTGAGAGGCTTTATTCAGAAGAAAATACTATTGCAATAGGGAAAATGCTCCAATCTCAGAAATCTGAAAGCATCTCAAAATCAAACAGTAAAAGGCGTTTTTGTTTGTAGGATGAGAAGGGCCAAGTAGAAATAAGCAGAATCTTTTAAGGGGGAAATTGGACACACAAGGGAAAATGACTGGTGAAATTCAGCAAGAAAGGGTCTTTCTGAGGTCAGGGGATTATCAGGAGAAGTTGAGAGTAGAGGGCAGGGGTATTCTACTTTGTTGGTGCTTACTCAGGCTTGGGGAGAAGCAGAGTTCAGGGGCCTATAGGAAGGAAAGAAGCCTAACTAAAGTTTGGTCAAGACAAAGTAGAGGGTAAAAAGTGGCAATTGTGAACACTTTTCCTTGTGTTTGTATTTGAGGGTTCTCTAGAGCAGAGGTGAGAAGACATTTTTTGTCAAAGGAAAGAGAGAAATAATTATGCTTTGCCTCCATTTGTTCTCAGTTGCAAGTACTCAACTATTCCATTGTATCTTGAAAGCAACGAAAGACATGCCTAAAGGAATTGGGGAGATTGTGCTCTAGTGTAACTTATTTATGAAACAGATGCCTGGTCAGATGTGGCCCATGGACCATATTTTGCCAGCCTGTGCTCTATGGTATCTCATAAGTTAAGAATTAAATTTCCTGAACTGTGAGAAAAAACACAAATTATAATTGCTCAAATTGCATTTCTAATAACATCAACCTGTTTTTCATTGGCCAAACAGCTTCATAAGGCTACACTTACCTGAAAGAGAGCTTGGTAAATATAAATATCAATCAAGGCCTAT
>NW_012152075.1:235905-236858 GCF_000956105.1 Propithecus coquereli
GTCTGGTGAGGGCCTGTTGTTTCCTCGTTCATAGATGGAACCTGTTTGCTGTGTCCTCAGCTGGAGGAACGGGCAAACAAGCACACATGGACCTATTTTATAAGGGCAATAATCCCATTCATAAGGGCTTTGCCCTCATGGCCAATCACCTCCCCAAATGCCCGACCTCCTAATACCGCCACCTTAGGGCTTAGTGTTTTGACATATGAATTTTGAGGTGACACATACAGTCCATTGCACAAGGGAAAGCATCAGGCTAGTGAGAGAACACATAAATGATAGTATGAACATATTCATATCCATGTGATTTAGGGAACTGAATAAATTTAATTGCCAGTGAAAGAAAGCTCTAGCTGGAGGAGTTCCCTTTCTTGTCCCACCTTTACAGCTTTACCAGGGTTAAGTTTTTTACAGATGGAGCAAGGAGCCACCACTTGCTCCAGATAGGGAGTGAAGTGTTCCCAGCAATGTTGGCAGAGGAGTTGATTTAGTTGCTTTTTTTCGTGGTGAATGATTTTATGAAGGCCAGAGACTAATCAGTTGAAGGACTGAAGAGAGTCCAAGTAGCTATCTGGATGATTCCAAAGTCCATCTGGTTGGATAAGATATCCGACTTGTTTCCATCTGGTCTTTTCATGTTCAGGGGCTTTGAATTGGGAGAAATGATGTGCCTGAATTAGAGGATCAGGTATAATCAGAGTATATTTAATATCTTATCTGATTTTGGTGAGAGTGAAACAGATTGATGAGCTACCAGTTTAGCATATCTATTGGTCAGTGAATTTCCCTTTGATTTAGGGGTCTTGTCACACACATGAGCTTCTAACTTAAGTATATCCATTTCCTTTGGCAATAACAAAGCCTCTAAGAGCTCCGACACTGGCTTTCCATTTTTGATTGATGTCCCAGCTGTTGTATTAAATCCTCTGGTTTCCTACGACATACTGAAATCA
>NW_012152075.1:251881-253708 GCF_000956105.1 Propithecus coquereli
TGGGATTACTAGATCAAATGATATTTCTATTTTTAGCTCTTTGAGATATCTCCGAATTACTTTCCACTGGTTGTTTTTTTGTTGGTGGTTTGTTTGAGTTCCTTATAATTTCTGGATATTAGTCCTTTATCAGATGTATAGTTTGCAAATATTTTCTTCCATTCTATAGACTTTGTATTTATTTTGTTGATTGTTTCTTTTTCTGTGAAGAAACTTTTTAGTGACAAATTCTTCTGAGACATAAATTCTTTGCCTAGGCCAATGTCCAGAAGAGTTTTTCCTACATTTTCGTCTAGAATTAATATGGTTTCAGGTCTCACATTTAAGTCTTTAATCCATTTTGAGTTAACTTTTGTATGTTGTGAGAGATATGGATCCTGTTTCATTCTTCTGTATGTGGCTCTCCAGTTTTACCAGCACTATGTATTGAATAGGGCATCATTTACCCAGTGTATGTTTTGGTCTGCTTTGTGAAGACCAGTTGATTGTAGGTGTACAGTTTTATTTCTGGGTTTTCTATTCTTTTCCCTTGATCTATGTCTATACTTTTATACCAGTGCCATGCTGTTTTGGTTACGTTAGTCTTGTAGTATAATTTGAAGTTGAGTAATGTGATGTCTCCAGGTTTGTTCTTTTTGCTTAGTATTATTTTTACTATTCAGGCTCTTTTTTGATTCTTCATGAAATTGATGATTGTTTTTTCTAATTCTGTGAAAAATTACACTGCCATTTTGATGGGAATTGCATTGAATCTCTAAATCACTTTGGACAGTATGGCTGTTTTAACAATATTGACTCTTCAAATCCATGAGCATGGAATATTTTCCTATTTGTGTGATCAACAATTTCTTTTGACAGTGTTTTGTAATTCTTTGTATAGAGATATTTCTCCTTCTTGGTTTAAGTATATTCCTAGGTATTTTATTTTATTATTTTTTTGCAACTATTGTAAACAATATTGAGTTCTTGATTGATTCTCAGCTTAGCTTGTATTAGTATAGAAATGCTACTAGTTTGCGTACATTAATTTTGTAATCTGAGATTTTGCTGAATTTATTTATCAATTCTAGGAGTCTTTGGGAGGAGTCTTTAGGGTTTTTTAGATGTAAGACCATATCACCTGCAAACAGGGATAGTTTGACCTCCTCTTTCTTGATTTGGAAGTCCTTTATTTCTTTCTCTTCTCTGATTGTTCTGACTAGGACTTCAACACTATGGAAGAGAAGTGGTGAAGTGGGCACTTTTGTCTTATCCATTTCTTTTGGGCAATACTTTCGACTTTACTCCATTCAGTATGATGTTGTCTATGGGTTTGTCATATATGACTTTTATTATTTTGAGGTATGTTCCTTCTATGCCTAGTTTGTTAAGAGTTTTTATCATGTTGGTGTGCTGTATCTCATCAAATGCTTTTTCTGCATCTACTGAGGTGACCATATGGTTTTTGTTTTTAATTTTGTTTATGTGGTGAATCACATTTATTGATTGGCATATGTTGAACCATCCTCACTTCCCTGGGATAAAACCCACTTGATCGTGGTCAATTATTTTTTTGAGGTGCTGTTGGATTCAGTTTGCTAGTATTTGGTTGGGGATTTTTTCATTTATGTTTGTGAGGGATATTGATCTGTAGGTTTTTTTGTTGTTGCTGTGTCTTTTCTTGGCTTTAATATTAGGGTGATACAGGCTTCATAGAATGAGAGAATCAAGAAGGATTCTCCTCTTCTCAATGCTATGGAATGGCTCCAGTGCGATAGGCACCAGTTCTTCTTTGCGGCTCTTGTAGAATTCTGTTGTGGATCTGTCTGGTCCTGGACTTTTTTTGTA
>NW_012152075.1:263843-266289 GCF_000956105.1 Propithecus coquereli
TCAATTAATCTTTCCTACATTTGGACAGGGAAGGTCTCAGAGAAAACCTGGCTGCCTCAATGCAGATTCTCTGCAAATGCAAATCTCCCCCACAAAGAAAGAACTTTGCAGGGTTACTTATGTTTGCTGGCTCTCTGAGCAGCCATCTCAAAATATGTCAAAGAAATATATTTTGATGTAAAATATTTTATCTCTTTCAGTAACTATGTCCTCTACTATTAACCCATCTATAATTCTATTAGGTCATTAAACATGAAATGTCCGATTTCACATTAAAAGTAGAGTTTATTATATCTCAAACAAGAAGCAGTACAACTAATCAAAGTATACATCTAAACTATCCACACAGTTTTGCCATCTTAACAGTAGCTTGTTTATGCCAGCAGCAAAGAAGCCTGGAGAGTGAATGGCAATGAAATCACAAAAAGCTTTTTTCACAGCTTGTTGAGAATTGAATATTTTTCCTTGAAAGAAGTGATCCAAAGCCTGGAAGAAGTGGTAGTCAGTTGGTGCAAGGTCTGGTGAATATGGTGGATGACAGAGAGTTTCCAAGTTCTGCTGCTTTACTTTGAGCAGAGTTGTTTGTACAACACGTAGTCAAGCATTCATTGTCTTGCAAGAGGATTGGCCTGTCTCTATTGACCAGTTGCAGCTGCTTAATCACAAACATCCTCGTCATTACATCCAACTGGTTGCAGTAGACATTCACTGTCATCAACTGACCAGGTTTCATGAAGCTGTAGTGGATAATACCAGTGTTGGACCACCAGACAACACTAGCTTTTTCTGATGAATATTCAGTTTTGAACTGTGTTTCAACACTTCATCTTTATCCAACCATCGTGTCGAATGCTTGTGATTGTCTATAAGGATCCATTTTTCATCACATGTCATAATATGGTGTAGAAATGGTTTGCCTTTATGTCATGACAGCAAAGAAAGGCAAGCTTTGAGACCATTTCTTTTCTGATGCTCACTTAATAATACATGCATAACCATTTACCCAGCTTCTTTACCTTGCCGATTCATTTCAAATGGTCAATGATATTGGAATAGTAACATCAAACCTTGCTGCTAATTTGGGTTGAGATGGATTTGCTTTCACTATAGCTTTCAGCTCATCATTATCCACCTTGGTCTCAGGTCACCCATGTGGCTCATTTTCAAGACTCAACTCACCAGAATGAAACTTCTCAAACTATCCACATACTATGCCTTAATTAGCCACATCCTTTTCAAACATTTCATTGATATTTCAAGCTGTCTGTGCTGCATTGGTTCCATTACGGAATTCATGTTCAAAAATAACATGAATTTTTGACTTATCCATGGTTTGACAAAAATTGCTTTAAAAAAATTTGAAAGATAATCACAAATCAACACATGCGTTTGAAAGACCGAGGATGTACCTTCACAATAAAAATAAAATTAGAAGTGTCAAAGTGGAATGTCAGAAATATCAACTGTCAAAATAAGTACTTAAGGAAATCAGACATTTCATACTTAGTAACCTAAATAACATCATCCTGGGAAACGTAACTGTCAGCTATTTCCAAACCCCAGCCCTTCTATTTGTCCTCATATGACTTTATACTTTGCATGCCCTCATTACACCTTACTATACTTCACTAAGTTGTCTTAACACAGTAGACTACAAATTACTTCAAGAAGAGATCTTGTTTACTTTTTTCACTATCTCCCTGATAGTTAGCATAATGCCTGGATCATATTAGATGCTAATCGAATGTTTGAAATAAAATAATAGGGCATAATAAATGCATGGTATGCCACAATGTTAGTTGTACAAAAGTCTGATAAATGAAAGACAAAGACTATGTGCATGATATTTCCTCCTAACACCTTGCTTTACTTAGATATGTCTGGTCATTCTTTGGCCATGAGCACACTCAGAACCGACATCTCAGACTGTGAGCCGACACTATCAGGAAATAAAATTCTCATTTTTGTCTCCACAGAACTCACTGGTCTTTTTTTTTAACAATATAAAACTCCATGTTCTAAAGAAAATTGCTTGATACTAGTATATGACTAAGCTGAAATATCCCTCTCACTCTCTTCCATCTTATTTACAAAAAAGCAGAAAATTTATTTGAAAGGGTAGATGTTTGTGGAAGAAATGTGCAGGCTTTGAGAGAATGGTAATATTTCCCCTCCCTTCTCCATTAAGTAGAAAGAAAGGAATTCTCTCATCTATACCATATAAGAGAGGTTTCCAAGACATCTCCTGGGGGAGACTAGGGAACTTTTTTCCTACACTTCAGCTGCATTTGATGATCTGCAGAAAATTCTAGATCACCCTGTGCTGGTAGCCAAGTAGTATGTGATATAATCCTTTGAAAGGCTTGACAGCAATACCCTGGAGTTAAGAAAGATTGAGGCTGATGTTTGCCTCTTGAAGGAAACTAAAAATTTTACCCCAAAATAT
>NW_012152075.1:266339-267947 GCF_000956105.1 Propithecus coquereli
ATTTCTGATTGACCTTATTTTAATCCTCTCTCTTCTTTTCTTCGTTAATCTAGCTAGTGATCTATGGAGTTTGTTTATCATTTCAGAAAACCAACATTTTATTTCATTGATTCTTTGTATTGTCTTTTGGTTTCAATTTCATTTAGTTCTATTCTGATGTTTGTTATTTCTTGTCTTCTGCTAGCTTTGGGTTTGGTTTGTTCTTATTTTCCAGTTCCCTGAAGTGTGATATTACGTTGATAATTTGTGACCTTTCTGTCTTTTTTATGTAGACATTTAGTACGATTAACTTCCCTCTTAGCACTGTTTTTACTGTATCCCAGGGATTTGGGTAGATTTTGTCACCATTGTCATTCAATTCCAATTTTTTTTTTTTTTAATTTCCACCTTGATTTCCCTTTTTGACACAAAGATCATCAGCAGCAGGTTGTTTAATTTCCATATATTTGTATAGTTTTGGAAGTTCTTGGAATTGACTTCTAGTTTTATTTCACTGTGGTCTAAGAAGATAAATGGTCTGATTTTGATTTTTTAAAATTTGCTTAGACTTGTTTTCTGGTCTATCTTGGAGAATATTTCATGTGCTGATAAGAAGAATGTATATCATGCAGTTTGGGGGTAGAATGTTGTATAAATGTCTGTTAGGTCCATTTGTTTTAGAGTCCCATTTAAGTCCAGTGTTTCTTTATTGGCTTTCTGCCTCAGTGGTCTGTCTAGTTCTGCCAGTAGAGTGTTGATGTCTCTCATTACTATTGTCTTGCTGTTTATTTTATTTCTAAGTTTTAGTAGTATTTGTTTTATGAATCTGGTAGCTCCAGTTTTTGCATATATATTTAGAATTGTTACATTTTCTTGTTGAATTGATCCCTTTATCACTATATAATGATCATCTTTGTCTTTTTTTGCTGTTGTTGATTTAAAGTCTGTTTTATCTGATCTAAGAATACCTATTCATGCTTACTTTTAGTTTCCATTTGCATGGACTATTTTCCACTTCTTTACCTTGTGTCTATGAGACTCCTTACATGTCAAATGGGTTCCTTGGAGATAGCAGATATTTGAGTTTATTTTTTTCAAATACGTTCTATCAATATATGTCTTTTAAGTGGAACATTTTGACTATTTACAGAAAATGTTAATATTGATAAATGAGATGCTGTTCCAGTCATCATGTTGATTGTTACTTAGCTGCTTTGTATTCTCTCTTGTGTTACTGTCTTATAACGGCTGTCAGTTTTTACTTTCCAGTGTTTTTACATTGGTGAGTATCAACTGTTCTTTTCCTGTTTAGAGCACTTTTGGAGAATTCTTGTAGGGTAAGTCTAGTAGTCACACATTTCTTTATTGTTTGCTTGTCTATGAAAGACTTTATTTCTCCTTCATTTAGAAACTTAGTTTTGCAAGATACGAAATTCTTGGCTGATGGTTATTCTGTTTAAGAACACTAAAGATGAGACCCTAAGCCCTTCTGGCTTGCATGGTTTCTGCTGAGAAGTTTGCTGTTAGTTTGATGAGTTGTCCTTTGTAAGTTACTTGATGCTTTTGTCTTGCAGCTTGTAGGATTTTCTCCTTCACTCTGACTTTGGCCAGACTATGATTATGTTCCTT
>NW_012152075.1:268437-272817 GCF_000956105.1 Propithecus coquereli
GAATCCATTGCTGGAGAGCTAGTGTGATCCTTTAGGTGTACTGAAACAGCCAGTTTTGTTGTTGTTGTTGTTGTTGGCTTTTAGGAAAAGGGGTTCTGGTTTTATGGCCCACCTTGGGGAAGTTCCAGGGATTCTAGTTTTTATGGCTAGCCTCAAGGAAGAATGACATTGAGAGACAGGAGGACAGGAGAAGGTCAGAGAAGAACTTGTACTTCTGAGGCCTCCATTTTGAATTACTGTTTTCTGAGCCCCAAGAAGGTCTTTTCTTTCTGGATGCACTAAATGTTCTGAGTAGCAAAATCCAAGATTCCTCATAAGCTTGTTCTTGAGGAGATGCACTACTGTTATTTATTCCAGAATAGAAAGCATTTGTTTTAGGATTTTCTAGATATTTTCTGCATCTATCATCTTTTCCACCATTTGCTAATGAACACACTCAGCAATTTATTACATAAAAGTTATTTTCTAAGAACCTGCCACAGTTTAAGAACCAAATTTATGAAAATGTTAAGTGCATATGTAGGAGACCAAAAGAAAAACTTCCCCTTCTTCCTCTGAGGATTGGCTGAAAAATCAATTCACAAAAGGAGACTAATAGGAGAAATGGCATATAAATGTATTAATGTGCACATGAGGAAGAACCACAGAGTGATTACCCCCTAATGGGTTTCAGAAGCTTACGTACCATTTTGAAGTTACAGAAAGAATAGGGGGCCCAGATCATGGACAAAAACAGGTTATGGTGGTAAATCAGGTCATAGTGGCAAGACAGGTAATGGGAGCCAGAGAAGAGGAGGCCCAGCTAGCAAAGGTGGTATTGTTATGAAAAGGAAATCTCACAGGTATCAACCTTCAGAGAGAATAGATAGCAAATGTTTCTTTAAGACCTTTAAATGTGTCAGACTCTCAGTTACTCTTCCTAGATCTGGACCTGAGAAAGCTTGGCCTTATCATTGCAGATTCTCTACAAATGCAAATCTCTCCTACCAAAGACAGTTTCACGGGTCTACTGCTGTTTGCTGGCTCTCTGAACAGCCATCAAAATATGTCAAAGAAGTATATTTTGGGGTGAAACATTTTTATTTCCTTTGCATATGTTGCATAAATCAGTCATTTTCAAGCTTAAAGTTTCCCCACAAAGGTGGCTCTGACCTAGGTGTAAATAGAGATATAGTGTCACCAGCATAGTGGTTAAAGGCACAGAGGATCTGTTCAAAGAAAATTTTAATTAGGAATATTTTTCATCTTAAGTCTTTTTTGGAAATACCGCCCAAATAGAAGACAATGTGGTTATCCTCACTGAAGTTTCATATGTATGATCTAATCACACAGGAAATAAATCATCTCCTCATCCAAACTTGAGGCTTACCTTTTATATATAAAACTATAAAAATATATGTAGGAAATATACTTTCCCCCCAGATAGTTCTGTAAATGCTTCTGCCTAATGCACCAAAACATAATTCATACTGTGAGTTTATGAGTTTAGTCAGTACAGAATACTGGAGCCACTAATGAGCTGAACAACAATCAGTGAATAATTGAAGGCACTAGACTTCCAAAGCAGCTGAACTAAAGCATTTGTATTTCTGAGGATATACCATTAAAAGAATACACCAAGTTCAAAGTAGTAAAACTTGACACACAATTTCTGTTCTTTTTTTTTAACACACACAAAAAAACTATCAAATTTAGAAGCTATGTGGTATGTGGTAAGGCTGTTGTTTCTACGAGAGCAAGAGATACTTTTATATTAAGATTTCGGTGGGTACAGAGAGACTACCTCCATTCATACCCATTCTCACTCTTGACATCCAAAACTTCATTTTAAGCAATGAAGATCCAAAGGTACAGGGAAAATTATCCATTTTTATGCTTAGATTCAACAAAGTATAGACAGAAGTATAGAAATATGATTGGACAAAAAGGGTGTGATCTAGTGTTAATAGGCTAAGTGAGAAAACACAGAAAGTCCTGTCTGTCTAGATTCTTCTTGGCCTCTGAGCATGTATTCTTTCCTTCTGAGTGTGGGTCTGGACCCACACTGGAATGGGGGTCTTATGACATACAAACAAGGTAGATCAGATAATTTCTTTATGCTCATTTTTTATAGAGTAATTTAATTTTTATGGTTGGCTTTCAAGAAAAGGAGTTCTGGCTTTTATGATCCACCTTGGGGAAGAGGGATTCTAGTTTCTATGGCTAGCCTCAAGAAAGAATGACACTGAGAGAAAGGAGGACATGAGATCAAGGACAAGAGACAAGAGAAGAAATTTTACTTCTGAGGTCACCATTTTGAGCTACTGTTTTCTGAATCCGAAGACGGTCTTTTCTTTCTGAATGCAGTAAATGTTCTGAGTAACATATCTAAGGTTCTTCATGAGCCTGTTCCTGAGGTGATGCATGACTGTTCTTTATTCCAGAATAAGAAGCATTTGTTTTAGGATTTTCTAGATATTTTCTGAGTCTCTCATCTTTCCCACTGTTTGCTAATGAACACTAGATAATTTATTACATAAAAGCTGTTTTCCAAGAACCTGACATAGTTTAAGAACCAAATTTATGAAAATATTAAATGCATAGATGGGGGGCCAAGAAAAACTCCCCCTTTATCCTCTGAAGTTTCACTAAAAATTCAACTCACAAGAAGAAAATTAATTGGATTAAATGCATAGATGGGGGGCCAAGAAAAACTCCCCCTTTATCCTCTGAAGTTTCACTAAAAATTCAACTCACAAGAAGAAAATTAATTAGAGAAAAGGCATACAAATTTATTAATGTGCACACAGGGGAGAACCACAGAGTAATTACTCCGAGCTCCAGTGAGGTTCAGAAGCTTATATACCATACTGAGTTTACAGAAAGAATTAGGGATTGGATTGTAGCGAAATAGTTTATGGGAGAGGGAGAAGATTAAGTCTAGCTAGCAAAAGTGGTCTTGTTATATAAATGAAAGCTCATAGGTAGTAGGCCTCAGAGAGAATAAATGGTCAATGTTTCTTTCAGACTTTTAAAGATCAATTAATCTTTCCTACATTTGGACAGGGAAGGTCTCAGAGAAAACCTGGCTGCCTCAATGCAGATTCTCTGCAAATGCAAATCTCCCCCACAAAGAAAGAACTTTGCAGGGTTACTTATGTTTGCTGGCTCTCTGAGCAGCCATCTCAAAATATGTCAAAGAAATATATTTTGATGTAAAATATTTTATCTCTTTCAGTAACTATGTCCTCTACTATTAACCCATCTATAATTCTATTAGGTCATTAAACATGAAATGTCCGATTTCACATTAAAAGTAGAGTTTATTATATCTCAAACAAGAAGCAGTACAACTAATCAAAGTATACATCTAAACTATCCACACAGTTTTGCCATCTTAACAGTAGCTTGTTTATGCCAGCAGCAAAGAAGCCTGGAGAGTGAATGGCAATGAAATCACAAAAAGCTTTTTTCACAGCTTGTTGAGAATTGAATATTTTTCCTTGAAAGAAGTGATCCAAAGCCTGGAAGAAGTGGTAGTCAGTTGGTGCAAGGTCTGGTGAATATGGTGGATGACAGAGAGTTTCCAAGTTCTGCTGCTTTACTTTGAGCAGAGTTGTTTGTACAACACGTAGTCAAGCATTCATTGTCTTGCAAGAGGATTGGCCTGTCTCTATTGACCAGTTGCAGCTGCTTAATCACAAACATCCTCGTCATTACATCCAACTGGTTGCAGTAGACATTCACTGTCATCAACTGACCAGGTTTCATGAAGCTGTAGTGGATAATACCAGTGTTGGACCACCAGACAACACTAGCTTTTTCTGATGAATATTCAGTTTTGAACTGTGTTTCAACACTTCATCTTTATCCAACCATCGTGTCGAATGCTTGTGATTGTCTATAAGGATCCATTTTTCATCACATGTCATAATATGGTGTAGAAATGGTTTGCCTTTATGTCATGACAGCAAAGAAAGGCAAGCTTTGAGACCATTTCTTTTCTGATGCTCACTTAATAATACATGCATAACCATTTACCCAGCTTCTTTACCTTGCCGATTCATTTCAAATGGTCAATGATATTGGAATAGTAACATCAAACCTTGTTGCTAATTTGGGTTGAGATGGATTTGCTTTCACTATAGCTTTCAGCTCATCATTATCCACCTTGGTCTCAGGTCACCCATGTGGCTCATTTTCAAGACTAAACTCACCAGAATGAAACTTCTCAAACTATCCACATACTATGCCTTAATTAGCCACATCCTTTTCAAACATTTCATTGATATTTCAAGCTGTCTGTGCTGCATTGGTTCCATTACGGAATTCATGTTCAAAAATAACATGAATTTTTGACTTATCCATGGTTTGACAAAAATTGCTTTAAAAAAATTTGAA
>NW_012152075.1:282462-284276 GCF_000956105.1 Propithecus coquereli
CCTTTACCTCTGTTACAATTCCACCTCAGTTTTTTATCTATGTCAAGTAACTTTACAGTGTGGAGGTACATACTTTGCTCTCCAAAAGACAAAACAATAATGTTTTCCTAAAATGAGCCAGCATTGGGATGCTTACTATAAATCAGGACATTTAACCAATAAGTAAAAAGTACAAATGTTACTAGATAAGTCTGATCCTTTCTTGCTGTCCTTGTTGCGACCCAACAAAGTTCATTGCCCATTGCTCAGGAGGAACCCAATACACTGAGACAGCAGGGATTACAGCAGAACATTGTATATAAATAAAACAAGATTATTTCTGAGTTAAAAATAATTACAGAAGAGAGGGCAGGAGCCAAGATGGTGGATGAGAAAAGCTACCAGTCAGAATGTCTCTGCAAAAAAGACGAATTTTAGAAGAAAGAAAAAAAAATAAGCTAGCAGAGAAACATAGATCCGGTGAGGGTCGGAAGGAAGGGTGTCTGAACCTACAGGAGACTCCACGGGAAGATGTTGCAGAGGAGAACTGGAAGGAGAAAGGTCCGGAGAGGCTTGGAGACCAATGACAAGGGTAGGCAGAGTGGTTAACTTCCCCCTCCCTTGCATCTCGGACTGCTGGTGGGCTCCTGAGTGGCTGGAGAGACCAGCCGACACCAGCCCAGAGACAGCTGCTGCCAGTGAGCAGTGGCCTCTTACAGACTCAGCGCTGGGCTCCTAGCCCCCTCAGGGCACCTCCCCGGGTGCAGACCCGAGCCTATCAGCAGACGCCATAATGCTCCATTCTCTCCTTCCCCCTCCCTACACGTGGGTGCCAAAAGAGACAATTTAGCCATCACACGGAGGCATCACCAAGGAACAGGACCTTTCCTTTGGGGCCCTACACCAGGCTGAGGGGTACTCAGACTGCGAGTTCCCTACCCACCACGCCTCCCAGGTGCTACTTGCCTGGAGACTCCAGGAGAGTGGGGCAAATCCCGAAGTGGAGTGAAATTGATCCAGCTTGGGCATCCTGTAGGTGATTCAAGACCAGCATCCCTCCCTCTGGCAGGGTCAGGGATTCATGTCCAGCGGACAGGCCTGCACAACAGACCCCATACACCCAGGTCAGGATAGCACTGCCCCAGGGCATAGAAGAGAGATCTGTGAAAGAGCCTCCTGAGGAGTGTCTGCCTTCAGGGGCAGATCAGCATGCTAGAGTGGCAACCCTCCTCCCAAAAGAGGGCTGTGCACCCAGGTCAGGCTACGATCCTGGGTAGGGAACATCCCAGCCCATGTCACAGCCAAGGGAGGTCCATCAGCCTGAGTTCCTGCTTGCTGGAAGAGGCCTGGGAGAGGCCACGGAGAGGGGGAGAGTGAAGGGGAGTGAGACCTGCTCTAGAGTGTGGGTGTTGGACAGCCCCAGTCCCCAAGCCCAGACTTTCAGCTGAGTAGAGCCATTTCAGCCCTTCCAGGCAGCTCTACACAGAAACAAGGGTAGACCTTTGACCCTGCTAACAGCAGTTGTGAAGCCTGAGGGCAGGCTTACCCAACCTGGCCCCACCCAGACTCACTGCCCCCACTGAGGTGGAGAATAAGGACACACCTGGAAATCCCAGGGCCCCACCCACCACCTGAGGCACAAGAGGGCCTCTCTAGAGGAATAAGAGCTAGCTACAGGAACCAAAAACAGCATTGCAGCTCGCTCCTCCCTGCAAGTGCCTACTGACAGGGAGGTCATCCTGCACACCATTTTAATGCATCTACTGATTCATCATAAAGGGTGTGGTCGAATCTCACCCACAAACATCACCTACTGGCTCAGAGACTAAACAGGG
>NW_012152075.1:295511-295987 GCF_000956105.1 Propithecus coquereli
CATCCCAGCCCATGTCACAGCCAAGGGAGGTCCATCAGCCTGAGTTCCTGCTTGCTGGAAGAGGCCTGGGAGAGGCCACGGAGAGGGGGAGAGTGGAGGGGAGTGAGACCTGCTCTAGAGTGTGGGTGTTGGACAGCCCCAGTCCCCAAGCCCAGACTTTCAGCTGAGTAGAGCCATTTGAGCCCTTCCAGGCAGCTCTACACAGAAATGAGGGTAGACCTTTGACCCTGCTAACAGCAGTTGTGAAGACTGAGGGCAGGCTTAACCAACCTGGCCCCACCCAGACTCACTGCCCCCACTGAGGTGGAGAATAAGGGCACACCTGGAAATCCCAGGGCCCCACCCACCACCTGAGGCACAAGAGGGCCTCTCTAGAGGAATAAGAGCTAGCTACAGGAACCAAAAACAGCACTGCAGCTCGCGCCTCCCTGCAAGTGTCACTTACTGACAGGGAGGTCATCCTGCACACCATTTTA
>NW_012152075.1:296037-298258 GCF_000956105.1 Propithecus coquereli
TAGCCAGGCCTTTTCTCTTCTCTCCTTCCCATAACCTGTCTTGCCACTGTTGAAATGAAGGGAAAATTTCCCCTTTTGCTGAAAAATCAACTCACAATAAAGCAGATTAATAAAAGAAAGGCTATGCAAATTTATTTTAACATTTATACACAGGAACTCTCAGAAAATGAAGATGTCAACTCTTCAATGAGGTACAGAGGTTTTTAAAGAATGGGGACTTAAATACAGAAAAACAGGTTTTGGGAGGAAAGAGGAAGAGGCTTGAAGAACTAGCAAAGGTGGTCTTGTCATGTAAATGAAGCCTTAAAGCTAGCAGCCCTCTGAGAGAATAGATGGTAAATGTTCTTTTCAGACCTTAAAAAATGTCAGATTCTCAGTTAATCTTTTTTAGGTTGAAGAAGGATAGAATTGGCTGTGCATTGTCTACAGAGGTAAATTGCCCCCCTCCCACAAAAGACAGCTTTGAAATGTTACTTCTATCTTTGAGACTCATTACAGCTATCTCAAAATATGTCAAAGAAATATATTTTGGGGTAAAATGTTTCTAATTTCCTTCACTACCATAACCTGTTTGCCCAGGCTTCAAGCCTCTATTCTTTCTGTAACTTCAAGATGGTATAAAAGCATCAACCGTCTGGCAATTTCTTTGAGGTTTTCATATTTGTATGACTCTCATGCCTGTATACCTGTTATTAATAATAAAATTTGCATGCCTTTTTTCCTGTTAATCTGGCTATTATCCATTTATTTTATAGACTCAAATAATCAAAACTTCAGGAGAAAAAATTAAACTTCCCTCCACTCTCAATTGGAAGTCTGGGGGCAAGAAGGATTCTAGGCACAAGAGCTATTGTGCAGGGCAAGGGAGAAATGAAATTGAGGTAGATTTAAATGTAATTTTGTTACTTAAATTTCCATACTTGCCCCTGAGGCTGAATCAGTGAGAACAAAGAACAAGGACAAGTGGTTTGAGGAAAAGGAAAGAGAAGCTTATTACTTTGCTGGCAAATGAGGAGGGCAGTGGACTAGCATCACAAAGACTGTCATCCTCTCTTTAAGTAGAAATACAGGGATGTTTAAAAAGGCAGAGGGGTTCGGTGGTTGGGCTTGGGTCTACATGACCAGTTGTCAGGTTTTAATCTGAAATTTTGGTTCTTGGCCCACCCATGGTCAAAGAATGGCCAGATGCACCAACGTAAGGCAAGCATGAGGTGAAATTTATTGAGGGAGAGCAAGGTAGGATTACAATAGGATTACATGGCAAGAGCAAGATATAGGTTTACAGAGCAAGATACATACTCCACCAATGATGACTGGAACCCTTGCCACAGCAGGAAAAAAAGAGCTTGGTTATAGCCTGGGTCTTGTTTTATGGTGTGCAGATAGGGACCTCCCTGTGGTTCAAACATCACCATGGAATCAATTTTATTGGACAGTTGGGAGCTGCATGACCTGAGTCTTACAATGCATGTGGGTTCTAGGTCACTTTCCGGACTTTATGATACCAATGCTTCTTGGCCCACGGGCTAGACAGTCTTCTGCATTCTTTTGCAGCTCGGGCCCTGAGTTCTGATTGGTAGATTTGTAAGGTGTTCCCTCCTACTCCAGGTATGGCAGTAGCTCAGGGCAGGATCAAAGTGGGGCAGGACTATCGGAGCCTGAAGCCCACCCTTGTCCTTCTTCCCAAGTGGGGAAATTGCACCAAGGCAACAGCACCCACTTTCATCCTTAGGAGACACGGATTCCCTTCCTATCTACCTAACACGATGTCACATGTCGTGGATTTGGGCTATTGCTGTTTAACTATAATTGGTGGTTTGGGTAGACCTTCTTATCTCAGGTGATGATCTTGTGACACTTGTCTGGACAATTCTGTTGAGTTATCTCCTGTAATTTAAGATACTAAAAACCAAACAGCAAAAATTTTTTTCTGCCCCTTTGTTTACTGGCCTCAGGAAGGAATGTAGGTTTTAATTCCCCAAAAGGGTGGAGTTTTTAAAGAGATGACTAATAAAACATTGTATTGCCCTTTTTCTGACCTTTACCTCTGTTACAATTCCACCTCAGTTTTTTATCTATGTCAAGTAACTTTACAGTGTGGAGGTACATACTTCGCTCTCCAAAAGACAAAACAATAATGTTTTCCTAAAATGAGCCAGCATTGGGATGCTTACTATAAATCAGGACATTTAACCAATAAGTAAAAAGTACAAATGTTACT
>NW_012152075.1:299443-299738 GCF_000956105.1 Propithecus coquereli
ATAATTTCAGGGATTAAGAGAAATATTCACAAATATTCTATTAGAACTGCATAGACTGTCAATAAGAACACTTACTGAGTTTGGACCCAGCAGCAAAGTGTGGGGAGACTAACCTGATATTTTTGCATGTTAATTGAGTTCTTCAAAGGGAGTGGTTCCAGCACAGCGAGAAATAAAAGACAAGAAAAATAAATACGGTGTCTGGCTGAAGCAAATATAAACCCTCTCTAGAGAATTCATCCCAAATTGATTCATCCAGGTTTCTAAACATGAAGATCAAGCAAAAATGAGCTCA
>NW_012152075.1:301343-302143 GCF_000956105.1 Propithecus coquereli
TTAAATTAGTCTCATTAAAATTAGAATCACCACTTGAATACCTGCCATCTAAAACCATGCAACATTATTATTTGCACTCTAGCTAACAAAATCATAAAGGAAAGCCAAATAAGTTATGCTAGGAAGACCATATAATTATTCACTTTATAATATTTACCAACCAGCATTCAATTTATAGAGTTGTTTTATGTAGCAATTCTGTGCTTAGGAATTTATCATTTAGATATAAATGGACTTGTTGCTAAAGACGCATGGGTCAGTTGATTTTACACTCCACAATGAGCAGGGATCATGAGTATTTTGTTTATGATTGTATAACCAACATCTAGTCCAGCACTTGGCCCGCCATAATGTTAGCCATTGATGATCCTGTACTATAGACTAGTCCATCCTTCAAGCACTTTACAGAAATCAATACATTAAATTCTAACAACCTTAATTATAGATGTTATTACAAATGAGACTTCCAGTGATTATATGACTTCTTTAAGGTCAAATGACAGTAAGTGATGAGGCATAGATTTGAACCCTAGCATTCTAATTCCAGAACTTTTATTGACCATTAATCTCTAATGCTTTTCATAGGTAGAAATCTCATAGCTATTGTAAAAAATTACTTGACTATTTATGTAGAATGAATAAAAAGATGTATCAATAAATTATTGCATAACTACGCTAATTGTCACTAATTTGTAATAGTAAAAACTAGAAAACATTGAATACAGCAAGTGGCTAGGTAGGAATAGCCAGATAAAATAAAAATTGGTGCATTCATTCTCCAAATTGGAATGTTCTTACTA
>NW_012152075.1:304503-306782 GCF_000956105.1 Propithecus coquereli
CAAGAAAACACACTGGGGGAAAGGACAGTCTTTTTAATAAATGGTGTTGGGAAAATTGGATATCCACATGCAGAAGACTGAAACTGGATCCCTATCTTTCACTTTATTCAAAAATCAACTGAAAATGAATTGAAGACTTAAATGTAAGACCTGAAACTATGAAACTACTAGGGAAAAAAGCATAGGGGAAATGCTTCATGACATTGGACTGGGCAAAGATTTTTTGGATAAGGCTCCAAAAGCATGGGCAACGAAAGTGAAAATAGACAAATGGGATAACCCCAAACTAAAAAACTTCTTCACAGCAAAGGAAACAATGAACCAAATGATGACACAACCTACAGAATGGGAGAAAATGCTTTCAAACTTTATACCTGACGATGGGTTAATTTCCAGAATCTATAAGGAATGCCATCCATGTTGCAGCATTCCTTTTTATTGCTGAGTAATATTTCATTCTATGGATAGACCAAATTTTATTTACCTGTTCATTAGTTTATGAAGATTTAGGTTGTTTCCACTTTTTGCCTACTATGAACTTGCTGCTATGAACATTTGTGTATAAGTGTTTATTTGGGAATATATTTTTATCTCTCTTGGTTATTGCTAGGAGTAGAAATGCTAGGAGTAGAATTACTGAGTCATATTGGGTCTATGTTTAAAATATTGAGGAATGCAAGGTTGCTTTCCAAATAGCATTTCTTTGCATTCTATTAGCAGTATATGAGGGGTCCAATTTCTCCAATTCCTTGTTGACACTTGCTATCATCTGCGTTTTTAAATTATAGCCATTCTAGTGGGTGTGAAGTTTGTGGTTTCTACTTGAATTTTTCTGATGCCTAATTATTTTGTGCATCTTTAATGCTTTTATTGGTCATTTGTATATTTTCTTTGGACCTGTTGACCTTTAAGATCCATCTAAAAGACTACCTCCTAAATGAAAGCTTTTCTAATTCTGCTAGCCAGTTGTGATTGTATTTTTCCTCTGATTCATAATTGTTCTCTTATGTGGAACTTAATTTAATTATTGATCACTTCTCATATATAGGATACTATATCCAGAGTAATTGTAAATATGTTTGTGAAGCAGATATTGATATTTGACTCCCAAGAAGTGTACAACCGTGTCAAGGAGATAAAATATCTGTGTTCAGGTCACATTGCCTGCTTTTTTTTTTACTTGCTTGTTTTTATTAATAAAATTGATAGCATGAAGTTAATATCTTATGGCCCAGTGATATGAACAAAGTTAACAAATATTAGTTGGATTTAACTCCAATCTCAGCCTAAATTACATCTAATTTGGGGATGATCTTGTAACTGGCTCCATGAACAAAAATGCCTTTTTGCAGTTCTCTTATGTTTCAGGTTTTCAGGCCAGAAAGATTTGCTGCCCAGAATTTTGTAACTTTCTATATCACTGATCCCTTCCCTTTTGAGGTGTTTTTCAGAAGCATAGGAATCTCCTTGCAGTCACAAATTCTACATGTTCTTACAAGGCCCAATTTTTCAGAGACAAGAGGCATTCCACCACAAGGACCCACTGAGCAACCTACTCTCCACCACCTGCATGTATACAAGACCAAAAAGATGACCAATATTAACCCTTAGCTCATTATACTATTAAAATCTCCATCCTGGGAGGGGCTTATGTGCCATTTTGATCATGTGATGTATATGGTAATATGATTTCTCACTGCACTTGATGCCCTGCGCCCCACTGCAAACATGTAATGATGCTCACCCACTTTATGCATTATTCATTTCACCTGTAAAATACCCCTAACCCTATCAAGTCTAGGGGATGGATTTGAGACATTCGTCTCATCTTCTGATTGACGTCAACCACAAATAAACATCATTTCTTCTTGGCAATCCTCATTGTTTTAGTAATTGGCTTTTGGTGACAAGCAACCAAGCCTAGGGGAAGGAAAAAAAAAAACCAAATCCTTTGTGGGTTCATGAACAATCTTAACAAAAACTCAAGTAACAAATCCCTTCACTTAAAAATATGACTGGTTATTTTCCCTCTTAAAATATTTCAATTTTCAGATGAAAGTTTCTTAAGACACATCCAAATTGACTCAAACCACTTGACCACTTACCTCTTTCTTTCTAATGTACAAAATTATACATAAAATTCTGAAAGAAGCTTCTCTCAAAATGGCCTCATTAATTTTCTATGAAAAGTGCAAATTTCTGGAAATTTAATTTCATTTGGATATTATATTCATCCTTTAAAAATCAAGCTGAAATGGGACTTCTTTTTTGAAGCCTTT
>NW_012152075.1:306832-308473 GCF_000956105.1 Propithecus coquereli
ATCATCACAATTCCTTTAAGAATATTTCCATCACCGCAAAAAGAAACCCCCAAGGGACATCAGCAAGATGGCTGAATGGAGGTGCCTGGCACTCGTCTCTCCCACAGAAAAGGACCAAACACGACATACAAACAACTAAAATTTGACGAGAGTGTCTGAAGGAAAATGCTGAAGTGCAGCAAGGGAATGGCAAAGTCCCTGTGAAGCACGGAAACCCAGGATGAGAGCATAGAGAGTGGAGCAAAACACCCTGCCTCTGCTGTCAGCATCTCCCCTGCCAGGATTGGCTCAGAGCCAAGAGGGATTTCCCAGTGTGAGAAAAAGTTAAACAGACGGCCCCCTATAGCTCACCATCATAGACACCTGCAGTCCTTGCTACAGGAGAATCATGCAGTCCTCATAGGCTCTGAGCCCAGTTTGGGGAGCTGCCAGGAATTCACACAGCTACATTGCTGAAGAGGAGGAGACTGTATAGTGCATCCTCCAGCCCCCATGACTCAAGCTGCTACAGCAAGGTGCCATTCTGAAACCAAAGTCACTGCTGGAGTGTGTCCTGCCTTGGGGGTCAGTAGCCACTATGTTCATCCAGCTCTAAGACTCTGCCATCATTCCACCATGTTCACATAGGTAGCTGCAATACCATAACCCCAGTTACCTTGAACCTGAGCCCAGGAACAGCTGTGAGTATAGTGCCTCAACCCACGTAATGTCCTGCCCCCTAAGAAAGAGGCAGTCCTACACAGCCTAGAAGCCAATCCTGAGCAGGGCAAATCGCCAGACATATTAGCCCCCAGCTAGAGAAACAGCCCAGGGGACCTTCCCCAGGCAGCCCCACTCCCAAACCAGCTGAATCACTGCACACCCATACATCTGGCTAGAGAAATAGCATGGTAGCCCTACTCCCAAGTTGATCAAACAACCACACACCTGTGTGCCTAGAGGTAAAAACAGCCCAGTGAAATTTCTCCTAGAAACTCTTTCTCTAAGCTGACCAAACCATTTAGCACTCATACCCTTAGCCTAAAAAGAGACTGGTGATCATGTCCCCATTGACCCCAGCTTCTAACTAGCCAAGGTACCATATACAATCCCCAGCCTGAGAACAAGTCCAGCAAGCCCATCCCTGCCAAAGTCATGCCACCTCCACCACAATCTCTTTCAATCTAGGCCACTAAGGCATTTGCAGACATCACTGATGTGAATTATTTTAGAAGAAACTGCAGGGATATTACACTACTGCATCTACCCAGAACCAAAGCTAATGCACCCTACTCAATTGACATTCTAGGCTCCATCTAAAGGAATAAGTCTTTCCCTACGAAAGCTACTCCATAAAATGGGAAGGGGTGACTGTTCTATCAAATGTGCACATATCGACATAGGGATACAAGAAACATGAAAAACCAAGGAAACATGATACCTACAAAGGAACATAATAATTTTCTAGTAACAGGCCCCAAGGAAAAAAATTACAAAATGCCATAAAATGAATTAAAAATACTAATCTTAAGGAAAATTAGTGAGAGACAAGGGAATATAAATAAATAATCCTATGAAATCAAGAAAACAGTTTATGATCTGAATGAGAAATTCAACAGAGATAAATGTTATAAGAAATAAACAAAAACAGAAAAATCTTAG
>NW_012152075.1:308523-308914 GCF_000956105.1 Propithecus coquereli
TAGGTGATGGAGTTCACAGGCTGTGTGGTGCTACCCCGTAAGGAGAGTCTATGCTGCATTTGTGCATTTGGAACACTGTCACTCAGAGACCCTGGCTTACTCAGTGGCTACTTGGAGAGGACAGGTCCCACAATACAAAAGTACATACAATTTAAGGCCTTTTGGAGTGAATTTCGTCTATGAGATATGGGTGACAGAGAGGAGTGGGGGATACATCTTCCCTTCTTTTCCTCTGGATGCCATATCCCATAAGGCTTCCAAAGATGCCTTGCAAAACTAAGAATTAGCCTGGCTTATTCCTAAGCTGGAGCCACTCAGGAACATGTCACCTTATATTTGTTTTATCTCCTTCCCTGTCTTACTTTATGCTTTACTTGATTGCTATTTCCCT
>NW_012152075.1:322010-341036 GCF_000956105.1 Propithecus coquereli
AATAATGTTGTAAGACATTTATAGCACTGTATTATAAATAAAAATGAACAGATCATCAAATTAAAACAAAACAGAACAAAACAGCTTTGTTTCAGATCACCCAGCTAGTAAATAACCTAGCCAAGATTTAACCCTAAGATTTTCTCTCTGTTTCCATAACTCATTATGTATACTTTGTAATAATTTATCTTTACATTCTATTCAAAACCCACGGTGTCGAAGCGTAATACAAACGTAATATGTGACAGATTTGGCTCTAGGTTATTTAGGGAAATTTCCTCATTCTCATTTCCCGCACCCCTCAATCTGAAAAACAAAGTTACTTTTCACAAAATACACCTGTAGGGGAGAAAAAATTTCTCACCCATTGCAACGTTCATGGCTGAGACCCCTATAACAGAAGACAGATTAATAAGAGAAAAGCATACAAATTTATTTGATGTAAGTTTTATGTGACATAGGAGCCTTAATAAAAGATTTAAAGAAACAGAAGCAACTATTTTTATGGACCATCATGCAGAAGTATGATTGGAAAACAAATGGAAATGATAATAAATTGAAAGGAACTTAAAAACCTGTTTGTTCAGATTCTTCTGTGTCCTTGTGTGACATTCTTTTCCCCCAGGTATAAGGTGGACACCTCTGGAATGAAGGTTTTATGGCCTACTTTAGAGGAAGGCCAGGAAGTTATTTTATACCCTGCTTCGAGGGAGAAGAGGGAAGAAAAGCGTGACTCCCCTGCTTCTGCTCTTTTCACAAATGTCAAAGTGCCATATTTGAGGATGACATGTCCTGAACCCCATCACACCTAAGGCTTACCCCGGAGTCTTACTTTAAGTCCCTCCCCTATTGTCATATCAGGAACACTCTTTTGGATATACATTTAAACAGAAATGCATAGTTAGATAATTAAAATATTTTGACACAATTAAAGGTGCCAAGATTATAGAAGCAGCTGCTGGCAGACCTTTTAAAAAGCGTTACATTCCACTGGCTTTTTTTACATGTAACTTGGTAGAAGCAGCATTTTCATGCTCAACAAATGGAGGAAAAAAAGAGAATTATATTGTGAAAACCAAAATAATGACTTCAGTCTACCATCCTGTGTTAAAGTCTGCTAATTGCTTTAGTTTGAATCCCTGTGGCTTGGTTAATTGAGGTGATCAAAGTTCTTTGAAAACCTTCTTACTCTTGCCAAACTTGGCTTTTGATGAGTCTCTTTGAAGTGCTTGGGTGTCACTGTGAAACCTGAACAAACAGAGTCCCAGACCAACAGGTGTCTTTGCATTGGAAGGCTTACAAACTTCTAAGGTCCTGGGGCTAAATCCTAGTTGGATACTCTCAGGAGAATGTTGGAATCAGAGTATAATAATGTGGTTTGATATTATGCAGAGCTAAACTTTCGAAACTACCTTCCAAGTCATTCTGAATTTCATCGTGCGATACAAATGGCCAATTCTAGCATCCTTATGTTCCACACTTTACTCACATAAAGGTTGCTTTGAAAAAATAAAAATTACAAGTTGAAGTATAAGGTCATTTGAGCTTTGACACATTTGCCACTTTCTAAAACAATACATGCAAAATACAGACTAATATTAATTCGGAAATAGCAATACCTGAAAAGTAGCAACAAAGCCGATAATAACGAAAGTTTCCAGATGGTTTTAAATTACAGTTCGGCCCAGAACCCAGATTTCTGGCAACATATTTGCCCAAAAATTAAATGTTAAATTCTAACATTAAATCCTGACTTGTTAAGGATAATTCATTCATGTACTAGAATAGTATTTCTAAATATTTTCCAGTAAGAGGACCCCTTTAAATATCTAAATATTGAGAGACATTCAAATGATAATGGTCACTCAGACTGGGAAACATAACGCTTCTTCATGAACTTAGGAAAAATTATAAGGAAAAAATTATACTATTAAATCAACAATAGTTGTAAATGCTTTGATGTGAATTACACCAGTATCTACATATATGTGAAATATATATTTAAGTAAAGCTTATTATTCAAACCTGTAGATAAGGTTTGTCGTACACATGGGTTAACAGATCACTTGCAACAAATCTACGACTCTCCAGAATTATTCTGCCTAATGTTTATATTCAATGTTGGAGAAAAAAGCAACTGAATCAATTTCTAGCCTGAATTTTGAAAATGATTATTTTCAGAATTTATGTAAGTCAACATTTTTGTGATTGCATTTTCCTGTTTAGGCTTAATTTTCTTTCTTACCAAACTAAGGGGCTGAATCACATGATTTTCATGATCCTTTCTAGCATTTCCTATTGATATATTAATACGTTTCTGTGAACTTCAAAAAGTGTGATTTTTCTTGTTATTATGGCAGTGTTATGACATATAGAGTGAAGACATTCTTAGATCAATTCCTGTCTAGAGCAAAACAAATTTCGTTTCAATTATTTGTATACATTAAATGGAAATAATATTATTTGACCTGAGATATCAAGATTATTGCTTTAATATACCACTTTAATCAGGTATTTTTTTTTTGAGACTAGCCAGTGTTTCCTAGAAATTTTTTTTTCTAAAAACATAAATATCCTCAGTGGCATTTTACAAAGTACTCCAAATCCCTGCCAAATCCTTCATTCCTATGTCTAAAATCTACCACATCCTTCAATTCTATCAAAAATGTCGGTTGTCAGAACTCAGTCATGAACACTTATCAGCAAATTTAAAATGTTGCAATACTTCCTTTCTTTCTTTTTTGTACTTCAGAAATACCAGAACTGGAATGGATTTTATTTCAGTTGATTAAGAATTTGCTCTTTGATCTTGGTTCCAGGTGGACTACCTCTGAGTTTGTGACAATAGAAAATATAACTTTAAAATTTCTCATTGCAATTCAATACCGATTTTTAAAAGTTTCTTGAAGACATATTGTATTAATGTCAATTGTGACGTTTACATGATGCTACATTTTAGGAAAATATCATTCCAGTTAATGCTCAGAGATACTTAAGTTCTATAAATAAATGCTAACTACTATTAATGATAATAACAATATTGGATGATATAATGGAAAGAACACTAGAATGAAAGTCAAGGAGCCTAATTTATATTTCTAGCTCTCATAGGAATCAACAATACTACCTTTGACAGGTTGTTTAAGTTTTTAAGAGCTGCCTGATCCCTCATATACAAAGGGAGGGGGCTGGATCATATGATCTTTAGATATAGTCCAGGAATCAAAAGAGAGTAAGGAAAGAAAGGGAAAAAGAACAAAAAGAAACAAGTAGAATTGATAAAAATAATTCTTTATGGTGCCATGTATAAGGAATTAGATATACCAGCAGAACACCCTTGTTTCTTTTACATTTCCATGCCTGCAATGCCAAATCACCCCCCTTGTTTTGCCTTTTTAGAACAAAGAACATAAATTGTCATCAGTGTTTGAGAAATGTACTGCCTTAGGTTCTGCCCCTTTCTCCTCTGCTCTCCTTTTGCTCTTTGGCTTGTTGGTTTATTTCAATCCCCTAGTCACAGTTCCCCTTCTCTATTTCTTCCAACATAAATAGAAAGAGAACTCATGAACACATGTTTTTATGTTCTCTCTTCTCCCCACATAAAAGAGGATCTGAGGAGCAGGCTGTGGTTGGTGAATGGCGGTGGTTACGCTCATCAACATGCACACTCACGTGTCTCCTCAGAGCTCTGCACACTAACTACTGCTCATCACGTGGGCACTGAGTGAGCTCACGAAAGCCTGTGGAAGCAAGCAACATCAGTCCTCTGGCTTCCAGCTCCCTCCTTTGTTGCAATGGGCCACATTTGGCTGTTGTACTTGAGAGAATAGTTTTTATTGGATAAAATTGCTCTTTGCTTCAGAGCTCACGAAATTGCCTTAGGGGGAAAAAATGGTCTGATTGTTTTTCCCTTTCATGCAGCTTTTGGGACAGCCAAACATGACTGCTTTTTCTTTATCTATAATTTTTTTTGAAGAGAGTCAGTTAAAAATGTATATTACCTATGTAGATACTAGACAGTTATATTTTACTTAAATAATGCAAGAAAAAAAGAAATACAAAAGACGATGGAGGCTTCACAGTACCTCCATTAACAGCAGTAGCTCCCAAACTCTTAGAAGCTGTACACTGGCGATGGGCACAACAGCAATTTTAAATACCCAGAGGAAGAAAAGAAGACGAGAGGCTCTTCGTGACCTGATTAAGTATTGCAGGTAAGAGAGAGAAGAGCAACATAAACAGCCATTCCATTTTGATTGGAGGGATCTCTTTCCATCTAAAGAAGTCAAGTATTTCAAAATGCCTGAAGCTCCTTCCTGGTAGAAAGTTACTTAGTGAAAGATGTTAACTCATTTCTGTTAACGATGATATTGTAATCTACATTATTTAGCTGGTTGTGTGACATTAATTCATATTTTAAAAAGAAAAAAGGGAGAAAGGGGGAGAGGAGAGAAGAGGGAAAGGGAGGTAAGGAGACTTAGAAGTGATGGAAGCCTGCATGCCTCAGTGGTAGCAGCTTAGAAGCTTGCAGCATTGTCAGATATGTATGCTATTTCTAGATCCAAATGCAAAACACAAGTTATAAAAGTAGAATTTTATTCACCTGGATGAATATACAGATCATCAGAAAAGCAATAACTTTATTGAAAGCCACTGCTATGGATGAAAGCTTCTCATCCAGTTCTCATATTTTTTTACTGAGATCCACTGACATCTAAATGAAAACCCATTCAATAGACACTGTTAACATTTATGCATACCAAAAAGTAAAAACATGGGCATCATACTCTTGGTTTTTAAAATACTTTCTTTCCCTAAAGCCATATAGGTCCAAAATAAACACTCAAAGAAGGTCAACATGCAAATATTATGGTTTAGACACCTTTGGCCTATTTTCTGAATTAATTAAGCTTAGCTTGTTTTAATTTATTGACTCAAGTATGATCAATTGATCTTTATGGATCTTCAATTGATCTTTATTAGCCCTTACTTTGTTCCAAGAATCATTTCAGTATTGAACAATTGTATGGTGCTGAATAAGACATGTCACTGTCCTCTGTGAGCTTATATTCTAATGGGTACAGACAAAAGAAATAGTAAACAAAGATCTGTATATTAATTGATCGGTGTTCAGTAAGAAAAACATTCCAGGTGTTTTAAACAGAAGAGGTTTGAAAAAGAAAGTTAATAGAGAAATGCAATACAAAATGGGTTGAAAGGCTGAAGAAATGAAAAATTAGAGGCCCACCAGTGGAACTCTTATGTTCAAAAGCCTTCTAGCATTGCTCAACTACTCAGTTGCCTCTGGCATCCATGAAACTAGAAAATACGCACTAAACACAAAGCCTGGCCTTTTCAATAGTGTCTTGGTATTCCTATCTGTACAATCTTGCTTGTTAGCAAAAGCAGCAAAATGATACTTCTACTTTCGAAATGTCATTTAAAACTTAATTTTCATCTAGAATCCTAGTGCAAAGCAGACTGTGAAGTATAGATTTTTAGCTTACCAGTGTCTGCCATATAGGAAGGCATCCTAGAGGGAGAGTAGAGAGCATGGAGGCTGAGAGGGGCAATGCACCGAATCTAATCACACTGCAGGTTGAGATGAATAGTATAAGGAAGTAATATGTGATGTAGCAGAGAGTAAAATACCAGGAGCTTATTATGATAGGCTGGTCAGAGAGGTCTCTTAGAGAAGCTGATATTTGATCACAGATCTGAAGAAAAGCACTAATGTCAGACATTTGAAGAGCTAGAGAAAGAACGGCAAGTAATGAGCAAGTGCAAGGACATTGCATTGCAAAGGGGCTTGATGCATCTGAGGAAGAGAAAGAAGTCGAGAGTGTGGCTCAAGTACAGTGAAGTGAGAGAGTGGGGCATGAAAGCATAAAATGAGAGGAAATCAGGTAGAACTAAAATCATGCTGGACCTTACAAGCCACAATAAGAGTAATAAACAAGTACTGAAAAGTTTCAAGTTGGACAGCAATATGATCTGATTTACTTTCTAAACATACAACTGACTCTACGTGCTACACAGACTATGGGTTGAGATGATTCAATGCAGACACTGGAAAACAAGTTAAGGGCTCTTCTGATAGTTTTTTATGGCTTGGAATCACAGGCATGCTAGGTCAGCTGGAGGAAGACGATGGAATTTGAGGCACAGCACAGAGTGGACCTGACAGATCATGATGGTGAGTCTCATGGAACAAAGCAAGGGAATTGGAAAGAGAAGATGGAAGGACAGCAGTGTAAATGCACTCCACTTCCAAATCTTTTCCACATTGTTGCTCCTGACCTTTGGCTTTTATTTATTTATTCTTTCGTCACTCACTTCTTGAAACTGACATTTGATACCTTTTTTAATTCGGACTTTGGTTCTCCTTGAAGACTACAGTTCTACTTACCCTTTGAATTGTTAATACGACAATAACAACCTAGTTCAATACAGTTTTATCCACCCCTCATCTGAGCTCATGTGAATAGCCATTTTGGCTAAAAAGAATTTGCATTAGAAAGCTGATAACTTTGGGGAAGCAATGGTGATTGCATATCTTCAAAGATTGTTCTAACATTTCTAATTCTTGAAGAGCATAGAGTTCAAAAATAAGTAAAATAATTCCCACAATATTTGCTTAGTAAATTACTTGCTGTATAAAATACTTAACTAATGATTGCATTGCCTCGGGGTTACTTGTTCTGGGAACAGATGACAATGAACCTCTGTCCTTCTCTTCCTAGACTGACAACAAAAACGTTTATGTCCACTCTGTCAAATTTCACTGCTTAATTTTTTGGAAAGACAGGACATTTGCATAGTTTGAAAACAGCAGAATTTGAGAAATGTTTATTAGCTACTCAGTTATAGTTTTCCAACCAGGGTGTGGCAAGAAAACAACTTGAAAGAACACTGACAGGAGATAAGAGGCTCTAGGTCACCGAAAATGCTCTTAGATGACAGAATGAATCACAGGCACAAGCAAACACTGCAGAAATAAAGGTGATAGCAAAGTTGAGGAAAACAGATGTAATGTTGACCTCGGTTCATTGGAATCAAATAACTAATTTGCTTACCATCGTCTAGTACTTTGAAATGATCCCTGAGGAAGCCAGGAGTGGCAGTGAATATGTAAACCAGATACTTCCAGATTTTAGTGAGGTGCAATTTGTGAGAACCAAAGTAGTCCCAGTTGGAATGCAAAGAAGATGATGCTGCAATAACATTAGCATATTGTAAGGCCCCAGCTGATAGTATTCCTAGGCAGCAAACTGAAATATGAGGAAATAACCACATTGGAATTCTCTCCATTTCACTGTTTCATTGGAACACAAAGTCATTGATAACTCAGCTGAGAGGCAGGAGAGACCCTCCAGCTCAGTGGGGCACTGTCACTAATGCATTCAATACGTTCAATCCCAATCAGAAGCTGAGAGTCTCGGTTGACACTCTTTCAGAAGGGCTAGTTCCTCACACTCAAATCTATATATTAATAACTTTCAAATAGCTAGTAACAGTCTTCAGGTCTAAAAATGTATTAAGTCACCTGTTGAATAGCGGAAGTCAAAATCTCTAGGTTTTTGTGACCATGGTTTCTATTCCTTCAAACTTCTGTGTTTCAATTTCCTGTTTTGTAAAAGATGCACGCACACATATATACGTATATATATATAAAAAATGTAATCCAATGAAGAAAAATTTAATTTTATAATGTGTATGAAAATCCCTGCTACTTTGTAGGCACTCAGTAAATTTTGGTTCCTTTCTACCTTGGGAGAAAGTATAAGCTGGAGTTAAGGAGCATGAGTTTTGGAATTAAAAATGCCAGTTTAGGCCGGGCGCGGTGGCTCACGCCTGTAATCCTAGCTCTCTGGGAGGCCGAGGCGGGCGGATTGTTTGAGCTCAGGAGTTCGAGACCAGCCTGAGCAAGAACGAGACCCCGCCTCTACTAAAAATAGAAAGAAATTAATCAGACAACTAAAAATATATAGAAAAAATTAGCTGGGCATGGTGGCGTGTGCCTGTAGTCCCAGCTACTCGGGAGGCTGGGGCAGTAGGATCACTTGAGCCCAGGTGTTTGAGGTTGCTGTGAGCTAGGCTGACGCCACGGCACTCACTCTAGCCAGGGCAACAGAGTGAGACTCTGTCTCAAAAAAAAAAAAAAAAACAAAAAAAAACACCAGCTTACTAGGGGTCAGAACATAGACAAGTTATTCAAAGCATTCAGTCTCAGTCTTCTAATATGAAACAAAGAAATAATTGTGACTTCTGAGCTATTGTAACACAGAGCTATTTTGAATATCAGATATGCTGATCTATATAAAACAGCTTAGTACCTAAGTAAGCAGTCAATAACATTTTTCTTAGAAGAATGAATGAATGAATGAATGATTTCAATTGAAATCCAAATACTAGTTATTTGAATCAATTTGATCAACTTTGCTCAATAAATTTATATTATCACCTCTGAGCCTTAGCTTCTTCATCTATAAAATGCAGGACTTGGATTAGATGAGCAATTCTCAAACACTCATGTGTAAAAGAACCATTCAGAGCCTTTGTTGAAAATTAAGATTCCTGGCCCCATATGAAAGGAGTCTTAAATAGAAGGTCGATGGTGAGGCCCATGAATATGTGTTTTAAAAAGCATCATATTAATTATATGCGGGTAGACAAAAAAACATATTTTTTTAAAAGTCTGGACTAAGATCTCTCCTGGCTCTACAATTTTCTGCTTAATTTTCACTCGCATAATCTCTTTCTCAAAGTCGTCCTGCTATAATTTGAGAACATTTCCTCATTCTTAAAATAATCCCATTATCATATATATGTATGATAATGTACCATTTCAAAGTACTATATGTATGTATAGGCACACATGCACACGTACACACACACAAACACACTCATCTGAACACTATCATAAAAATTTCACCCTGGGATTATGTGTATTACTGATTAACATTGTATTAATAGATTTTGAAAGATGGGGGAGGTAGCTATGATGTAGGGCTACCACACTGTAAAATTCTTGGAGGCATTATTCACATTGGTCTGCTAGTTCAGCCAGCTCAGATAAGAAACCTCCAATTCAAAGTGTCGAAATGATGTTCTCAGAGTCACAGAGTATAACTGAGACTCAGACAAAAATTTCAAGACTCCCCACATCATTACACTTACCTTTTTCCAAAAAACAAATCCTGAATACTAAACCTCTAAAAGTTTGTGAGCAATCTGATGCCTGAGGTCCTGTCACATTCCTCCTGTATCCACAAAACCAGCCCAGACTTGTGGTTGGAGCAAAGGGATATAACTTCACGAATATTTCTCATCCCTTTTAAACATCCTCAGATTTCTTCCATAGAAACACAGACACCTGGTAATCTTAGGTTGAAGCCAAGGCACAGAAATAACTGGGAGAAAACACCAATCACTTCCCAAACAGAACATGAAAAATTTCATCACCCTAACAGCAGATCTGCTTTACTCCTTGTACATTTTTCTGTGGAGTCATTTTGTGAATAAATCTTGCCCCTTGAAGGAGCATATTCCATTAGCCGCCAAGGTTGAAGAATGAGAGGCATCAGCGCTCTGTGGAGAGCAGCTCAGTTCACACAGCCTCGGGCTGGCACTTTCTCAGTCTTTCTTAATGGTGCCTTTTGGGAAAAGTGCCTTCCTTTTATATCAAAATAGGAGTACATTCAATTTCCCACATGGTCGTGACCCTAGAAATGGTAAGAAGAAATAGAAAAGCTAGACACTGAAACGTGTTTAAGCAATGGTATGAAAAAAAGGAGTGTCAGGTTCTCTGGTCTGTAGTTGAATTCAGGCTAATCTCTGGCCTCTAGTTATTGGAGGCAAAGTTTTAACCTGAAGTCAGTAACAGTAGATGAATAAATAACACAAATTCAGACATGCAAGCCTATGGGTGGTAATCATGAGAATATGCCTCTCAAATCTCCAACTTCAGGAAGTGTAATGGAACGAGAGTCCTTGCTGCAACCTCTAAATCCATTGCTGTGTTTGTGTGGTGGACACATTTCCTACAGTGGCTCTCAATGACTGAACATGGTAGAGATACTAATGCAGGCCTGCTCTGGAGAAGCTGGCCTCCTCTAGTGGGTGACCTTGGCTTCAGGATTCATCAGTGGCTTTGCCAAAATTTCCTTAGAACTGTAATGTAGCCTAAGATGCCTCCATCCAAACTTCCTTCCCCACTTCCCTTTCTCCTTCACTGTGGGTCAGACTTCTAGCATGGTCTGATGACTCTTTCAGCCTCTTGCAGCTTCCTTCCCATTTTTTTCTCACAATATTTTCTCATGGCAAATTCTCAATATTTAATTTCATCTTGGTTTCTGCTTATCAGAGAACTCAGACTAACACAAAATGTTTCCTTATATTTTTTAATTAAATCCCTCAGTAATTTATTAAACAGAGTTGTAATATTTAAATAGGTAGAATAAAAGTATGATTTTAGTGGAGGAAAGGCCAAAGAAGTTTGATTTTGTTCTAAGCATGAGATCTGCCTACTATGTACAAATAATTCTTCAAGTTGCCCATAGCCAGCCCACTTATCAGAAGAGTGCTGTGAAATTTTAGAGGTTAAGCTCAAGTTAGTAATGAGCTGTTATTTTGCTTAGTTTTATCTCTGTACATGTAAATCCCTCTGGCTACCCTAGGGGCAAAGTATCAAAGATATTTACTTCATTGGCATCTCCACAAAGATGGTATTCTTTGTCTAGAGTAATGTATCACTGAATACGAGACTAATTGGTCAGCATCTTTTGATTGATCTGTGATGTTTGACAACACTGTTCTGGAAGGAGGCCAGAGTGGTGTCAGAAAGCTGATTGAGCACTTTAGAATTTAGATGACTATCATCTCTCTAACTTAATGGTTTTTGAAAAGTTTGAATGAAATAGAAATAGTTTTTGAAATAAAATATCAAACAAGACTTTAATAAAATAAGTGAAAATAAGACAATTATGATTAAAATTGGAACCAGTCTTTCTTAAAGCCCCTGATAAGTTTTCTTACCAACTTGGGACCCACTGGAAAAAAAATGAAACTAACACTCAAATTAGGTTTTGCTACTCTCTCTTCAATACCAAATTAACCCCCCATCTTTATAAAAAGCAAATTCATATATATAACATTATTAATTATGAAAATCCACTGAAGGTCATTTATCATAAAAATTACATACTGAATTTCTCATAAGTTCATATTTCTTCATGATGGAAAATATATCTGGCTCACAAAGGATTCCTATATGTATTAATAGAAAACCATTTGATGTAGCCTGTATGTCTGAAACTACAGTTGTACTCAACTGTGGAAGCACTCTGGAAAACAACTGATGCTCTATTTTAAAGCTTAGATGACCCATTCCTCTGAAGAGTCACCAAATGATAATATCCAAAGATTTAGACCAGAGTTTATGTCTCAAACCAAAGTAAAATGAAATCCAAGAAGTGATTCTGATGTACAGCTAAATTTGGGAACATTATCCCCACAAGAGGGATTACATGACTCTAAATTATCTGAATTGAGGGCTGATCTCAGTTGATTTCTAATTAAAATCCCCAAGAAGAGCTAGCAGGTCTTAATTTAACCTTTGCAACGTATTTTGTGACTTTAGGTGGGTTCCTGAACCCAATTTACCTTTAGTTTTTCTTATCTATAAATTGGGGGAAAGAAAAATACCCCTTTCCTATGTGATTTTTATGATAACTTTTTTCTTTGGAATATGAAAGCTTAAATGTTCCTGACATTGATTTTAAACAAGCATTATTCACCAGTATAATACTTGTGCATGAACTGTCTGTGCCCCTATCTAAGGTCGGCCCTTACATAGGATCACTAGATCCTTTTCTTTTTTGTGTACTCAGGGATGTCATTCAGCTATTCTCATCTATATTCTTCATCTTGATTGTTATCTGCTGTACTGGATTTTTCTCATGAGCAAACTAATGTGCTGTGATATCTCTGAATACATTGTCTTAATATCCTTTGTTAGCTGCCATCACATTTCTTGCTTTTCTTAGAAATGAAACTCCTTTATATAGTTATTTATATTTTTATCTCCAAATTCTCTCCTCCTGATACTTCCTAACTAACACTCCATCAAACAGCTCATCATCACATTGGTAAAACCTGTCTTGTGACTGGGCAAACCAGTCCTGTTACTTGTCCTAACAGAAACACAGAATTCACTCTCCATAAAATATCGGCTTCTATTGGCTTCTGGTTTCTTCCTTACCAAAGTGACCACTCCTTAATACTCTGTACTTGTTCTTACTCACTTCTTCAATCTTTAAATGATGGCGTTCTTCAAAGTTCAGCCCACGGCCCTCTTCCCTTTTCTGTCTACATTTGTTTACATGGTGATCTCCTCTAGTCTCATGGCATTGTGCAGATAACTTCCAAATTTAAATATGGAACTTGGACCTGTCACTTGAATTCTAGACACGTCTATCCAGCTGTCTAATTGCCATTTGCATTGGAGGTCTTATTCTCATCTCAAACTTGACTTGTCCTAAACTAAGTTCTTGATATTCCTCCCAAAATCAAAATTCAAAGTCTTTACACTGCTCTACAAGATCACTTTCTGACCGTACCTGTTTGGACTCGTTTCCTATTTCTACCTTGGCCACTCTGCTCCAGCCACACGGTCCTCCCTGCTGTTCCTTGAACACACTGAGCATGCTTTTGCTTCAAGGCCATTACGCATGCTGTTTCCTCTGCCTGGAGGGCATTTCAAATACCCAACTCACCTTGTTCACTTTCTCCTCCAATGTCACTTCTATAATAAAGTCATCCCTGACCACCTTACCTAAAATTGTACCTTATCAGTTAACAATCCTTCTACCCCTTGCCCTACTTAGCTTTCCTTTGGAGCAATTCTCATTTTCTGACGTATGTTTTACCAATTCAAATATAAGCTCCAAGTAACCAGGTATAGTGATCTGTTTTATTGATGTTCCCCAGCACCTAGAAAATTGTACAGCATGGTCAATAAATACTTGAATTAATGGATATTGTGAATGAAATATAATGCTCAAATTAGATGACTAAGTTAATTGATCTGAATTTACATATCTCTCTGTGATGCTAATTTTTAATCTGGTAGTAAAACTCACTACTTGACCCTGATATTCTGATTCAGTATTGCAATAGTAGCATGAGTATTTTGAAAACAAATATTCTGAAATTACCATTGTCTCAATTTCTTTAGGCCAATAAGTAATATATTTTGAAATTTTAAACATTAAAGGAATGTGCTATTGTCTGAGTGTGTCCCTCAGATATATGCATTGAAACTTAACGGCAAACGTGCTGGTATTGAGAGGTGGAGCCTTGAGGAGGTAGTTAGTCAGGAGGGCAGAGCCCTCAGGGATGGAATTAGTGCCCTTATAAAAGGGCTTGAGGGAATGGGTTCCCTCTCTTTTGCTCTTCTGCCATGTTGACAACACAGTATTCATCTCCTTTTTGCCCTTCCATCCCTTCCACCACATGAGGCCACAACATTCAAAGTGCCATCTTGGAAGCAGAAACATGGTTCCTACCAGATACCAAACCTGCTGGTGCCTTGATCTTGGACTTCCAACCTTCAGAACTGTGAGAAAATAAATTTCTATTATTTATAAATTATCAAGTCTGTGGTATTTTTGTTACAACAGTAACAAAAAGTTATACAACAGTATAAAAAGACTAAGACATAAGGTATGAACTTTTGTTCTCTAGGAGGATTGAGAAAAAAGGTTGAAAATAATGCTTATATAACAAATTAATTAGGTTTTTTTTTTCAATTTTGAAATCTCATGTCTACATTGATTTTTTTTTTTATTTCAGCATATTATGGGGGTACAGATGTTTAGGTTACGTATGTTGCCCTTGCATCCCCCCACCTCAAGTCCGAGTTTCAAATATGTCCATCCTTCGGGTGGTGTGCATTGTACTCTTTGTGTATGCTAATTAGGTTTTTTTTTTTCAGCTTTTTTTTCCCCCAATTAGTAATTCCTCTCCACTTCTGGGTCTGATATGAGAGAACATTTTCCTTTTAAAATAATTGGGGAAATACTTGAAAAGAAAAAGGATGATTTTGACATTTATGAGCTTGTGAGATATTATGTACTTAAATTATAACTTTATTGTGTATTGCTTGCCTAATTTGTCCAAAAGGGAGGTTATGAAGACAAACTACCACCATTGCCTATTGAATCGTCCCAGTGTCACTTCTTCCTACAACATAAGTGGTATCATAAAAACATGATAAAAAACATGGTGTCACTCTGCCATCTACAATAAGTAATCAAAAGAAATCAGGATGTAAATTATGATAAGAATATTATCAAAGTATGGAGTTTCTTATGGGTAATATATTTTTGTTTAAATTCATTTTTGGTTAAGCCAGGCATGGTGGTACATACCTGTAGTCCCAGCTAGCAGGAGGCTAAGGTGGGAGGATCACTTGAACCTAGGAGTTCCAGTCCAGCCTGGCAACATAGGGAGACCACTATCTCTAAAAAAATAATAATGAATTGATTTTTGGGGGAAATTATATATTCAGCATTGATAAATAAATTATGTAGTTTACTTCATGAAAATAATTATTAATACTTATTATCCTAAAGACTAATTGCTTTTTATAAGATCAAATTATAATTAAAACTTAAATAATTTAGTTTTAAGTGACTAATCTTTTTATTAATGTAGAAGAATCAGGCATGAATGATTAAGGAAAGTTTATTATCTTCCACAATATTTCTTCTTTTAAAAAAGGAGAATACCTATTACACAGGATTATTGTAAGAACGTAATGAGGTAACATTTGAAAATAATTTAGTAAATTTATTATTACTATGTCCTGAATGTTTGATAGAAAAATAAAGAATGGACGAATGAAAGAAAGAAAACTAGTACTGGAATAACAGTATCCTTATCTTCACCATTTAGAAAGTTTCTATAACATAGTGAAAACTTTAAAGTGTCATTTTAATTGCACTTTTAATTTTCAAATACCATTTTTTTTGAAACACAGTAGTGCATATTCTGCCAAAGGTGAGATAAGCAAATGCTCTTTATCTAGGTTATTTGTTTTGAAGAATAATTAAAGTATTGGCTTTTTCAAACCAATGAATTCATATAAGAGTTTTAAAATATTATATCATAATTATGCATTAAATATAAAATAAAGAAAGCTGTTTATTAATAGTAAACTTTCATATTAATTTACTTTTCTATAGTAGTTTAAGAAACTCATTTTAAAATATAGGCTTTAAATTATTTTAATCATTAAATTATCTCCCCTACTCAAAAATACCTTATTTCTTTTGTATAAATCTTTATTAAGTGTCCACAGCATTGTGTTAAGCACCGTGGGGGTATAGAAGGATGTAAGGGTTGCCTTGTGATCAGGAGCTTTCCATCGGGTAAAAGAACAAGCACACTATAAGGGACATGGGTTAATAAATAAATTACAAAGTGGTAAATAAAACTCGGCTCAAACAAGCACAATAAACTCAATTCAAGGATCCAAGGGTCACAAGCTATATTTGTCACGGTGATTTTTTTATAGGATTTCACTGGCTTTTGGGGGAGACAGATTGATATATAGATCATTCCAGTGTAAGACAGTAATTTACAAAGCAGAAGTGAGCACAGTGTAATCAATCCCCCCTTTACAGAATGTTTTCTGAGGATTTATGAAGCTATGCCTCTAATTCACACACTGACATTCGTGATCATCTTATAATGAAAACGCATGAATTAACCATGCATGGTGTTTAGAGTTCTGGCCTCGGTGAGAGAAGATACAATTTCTGTTAATTCCAGTGCTTCCACTAAGTTTTATGATATTGAGCATCCTGCTACATCCTCTCTATCATTTCCTCAAAGGTAGAAAAAAAATGTCTCAATAGATTGATGAGAAGGTCTGTGGGTAGAAGTCACAAGGTCTATGAATTTGAATGGGAAAAAAATTTACATTCACTAACTTGTAATAGAAATTTAATATTTCTTACCATTCAGCTAATCATGGAAGTATTAGCACACCTCCAAATTTAACACCATGAGAAATCAGTCACAAGTAGTTTCATATGATATTACCGATATTGTAGATATCTCAAAATAAGACTGAAAATATTATTTTATGCTTGTTATATCATATGTTAATATGAAAGGATATATATGCTATCAAAATATTTTGATATTGAATTTTGATATTTTTTTATAATCCCATGTACATATTGTATGCATGTAAAAATATTAATTTGAAAAATAGATTCACCAGACTTCCAAAGGAATCCAAGAAGAGGGAAAAAAAAGTTGAAATTCCTGCACTATATTATCTCTAGGATCTTGTACAGATGTAATATTTTAAGCATCTAATTATAATCCAGGACATTTACAATTTTCTATTCTCACGATACAATGAAGAGTGTTAAGGCAAAACTGAGATTGGTGAAGACTGAAATATATCATGAGTTAGTTTTTTGGGTCCCTTAAATACTCTGAGGCATGAAGCATTTGAACATGAAAATTGAAAACAACAGTAAGAAGTACCAATAAACAAGGCAGCTGCACTTTATGGTTTTTTGTTTCATTTTGTTTTGTTTTGCTTTTTGTGTGGGTTCTTTCAATTCAAAAACTCCTGTCTCTGGTTTAGACACCCACGTTATCTTTAATCCGTTTTGTTTTTCTGACTCCTTTGCCTGGCTTCACCAATGTTCCTGTTATTACCCACCCAATTTCACTTTCTGTATCACCTCTTCTTGACACTAGATCTCAAGCAGCCTAACAATAAGCTTTAGAAAATACTAATAAAAGATTCTTAAAGTAGTTGAGAGTTGTATTGTGGAGAAAGATTTGCCTGGGAGAAATGATAGTATTGGGAGAATGAGAGGATGCAATGGAGGGTATCTCTGCTGAGAGGAGCAGACCTAAAGGACCACAGAACATGTTGGAGAGAGTGAAGACCGTGGCCTGTGCAGAGGGATGCTGTGTGTGTGTTTCTGCATGCACATGTGCAGGTTGGGAGAGAGTAGAGAGTAATTCAAGGTAGGCATGCAAGCCCATATTAGGTTATGTCGGGAAAACCAGAAACCTAGAAAACACACATTAAGAAAAAGACCAAAAATACTACTTTGAACAACTTACACAGGAAATAGGGAGAAATGGATGTATTTACATGGTTAACATCATTATTGCTACTTTTATTCTGTGTTTTGTATTGGATAGTGCCTTTAGGCTACCCGTAATTTTTTTTAGAATCTAAAATTTAGATTTTTAATTTTTTTCTGTATGTCCTGGGCCTACTTTTAAAATTATTTTTATGGTTTTCTTTCTGATTAGCAGAAAGTATAGCACTGTCAATGGTTTCTGTTCCACAGACTTGCTGACTTTTGCTCCTTTTCCAAGAATCAAAAGAATGGAAGGGTGGAAAATCAGATCAGGTTACACCCATGATACACCTTGGGTAAGCACTCTTTGCTTTCCACAGATCCTTTTTGAATTTATTGCAGTCTTCTCTAGTCTACCTGGTCTCCCTCAGCTCTTTTCTTCATTTATATTCTTTATTTATTCACCTAATAGAGTGGATAAATAATTTGGTTGGAGCCTCACTGGGAACTTACTGGATTTCAGGAAACAAATTCGTTTGAGGTTTTCTGATAAAAGTAAACAAGTTTGGCTCTAATATGACCCTACCAATTTAAGTGACAGTACCTCATTTAATTTTTTAAAATTTAACTAAAATGGGACAAAAATGATGTTGTTTCTGAAAAGTAAAATTTGTGATATAATGATAAGTAGGTCAGAAAATACATCTATTCTAAAGTTACTAAGCAATCTGATTGAAAGTTGGAATGAGTTACTGAAGGCTTTCATCATATCTTATAACTGAAATGCTTTATAACACTTTTATCCTACAACATGATTTCAGAGCAGTAAAAAGGGATTCCAAGCCCTCCTTCTACAATTTACAAATTTATAAAATAGTTATATTGAGCGGTTTCCTTGACTCAACAGTACTGCATTGATATACAAAGCATCAACAAAAAGGCCTCAGAAGTTGCTCATGTTTACAGACGAAACTTTGTATGGAGATCTTTAGCTTGGATTTTAAGAATAAGAATATTAATACAAACATACTTTGGAATCAAAGGGGCATAAAAGGAAACTGGCTATTCTATGATTTGTCTAATCTTTTCAGCCTGGTACCCAAAGCTTCAAAAATGAACATAGTTTAGTGAAGCTTCCAAACTCAGGGAGTATGAGGGAAATACCAAGGAAAGAATGGAAAGAAAACGGTTTGTGTCTGAGGTAACGATGAGGTATACAGTTGCTACTCATTGGTGAAAATAAACAAAATGTAGCTAAAAAGAATTGTGTCTACTGTATCTTATCCACTTTTATGTACCAGGATAAAAAATCTAAATTGATTGATCAGAGTATGCAGAATGATCCTAGAGAGAGATGTGTTCCAGTATCAATATTTATACTTATGGAAGTATTAGTGTTATTTAGTCTATATTCTTGAAATACAGAAGTCTTTGGAAGTCATTTCAATCTTAACTAGTAGTTCTCTATTCATTGGTGTTTTTCTAGAATGACATTTTCAAAGGTAAAATTTATAATAACTTAAATCTTTGCTCTTTTCAAAGGTTGTGACCGGTTTTCTATTTTACCATGCTAAATTAGAATAAAAGTCTTTTTTTCTTGCAAAGATGAATACTATAAACATGGTTTACATGGCACTGTCTTGCCTGCTTAAGACTCTAAATTGCTTCTAAGTCTTTTGAAAGTATTTTAGTTCTTCCACTTAACTATTTAAAATTTGCTATTGACAAATTATATATCCAATTCTTTAAAATTATTTTAGGATACCTACCTGATTACAAGTATATTGGCTAGTAGTCTTTTAAGTACAGGATTGAAATTGGCAAAATGAATTGGCGGCGAGTTTTTCAGACTGGCTTTAATTAGAACATATTATTAAAAAGATTATATTTTGACATCACTAAG
>NW_012152075.1:343817-344664 GCF_000956105.1 Propithecus coquereli
TGTTCATGTTGGTGAATGTTTTATGTGCACTTGAAAAGACTGTGTATTCTGCAGTTGTTGGATGTAGAGTTCTATAAATTTTATTTAGGTCAAGTCATTAGACAGTATGGTTCAAATCTTGTATACATGTACTGATTTTATCTACTTAATCAAGAGATATCATAATCTACCACTAGGATTGTGAATTTATCTGTTCCTTTCCTTATTCAGTTGATTTTTTCTACATATAGTTTTATATAATTTTATTAGCTGCAAACATATTTAGGATTGTTATGTTTCCTGAAAAATTGATCTTTTCATTTTTATGAAATGCCCTTTTCCATCTCCAGTAATATTCCTTGTCTTGAAGACTACTTCCCCTGACATAAATATAGTCTCACCCACTTTCTTATTCTTATCATTTTTACAGTAAATATTTTTTCAACTTGTATTTAAGTAAGTTTGTATCTTTATATTTAAAGAGCATTTGTTGTAAGCAGTATATAGTGGTATGTGGCTTTTTTATTTTGTCAACATTCTTGGTTTTTGTGTTTAATGTAATCATTAATATGATTAAGTCTAAGTATTGCATCTTGCTATTTGTTTCCTATTTTTCTATTTGTTTTTGGTTTTTCTCTTTCTCATTTCCTGTCTTCTTTTGGGTTAATTGAGGTCAAGGACGTTTTTTGTTTTTTTATTTTTTTAATTTATTTTTATCTCTTGTATTGACCATTTAAACATGTCTCTGTGTTATCTTACTGTTGTTCTTGAGATCACAATGTGCATCTTTAACTTATCATAATCTAATTTCAAATAGTATCATATCACTTCATAATTTTGGAAACATCTAATTGTAACATTCCATTTA
>NW_012152075.1:346155-346530 GCF_000956105.1 Propithecus coquereli
TTTTTTAATTTTCCTGTCCTCATAGCTTTCAGCATTCCTCTTGGTACCACTTTGGCAAAAGGCCAACAGTAAAAAGTTGGTGTATGAAAGTACACTTATTTTGTTACCGGACATCCCTCGGATTCTAAACCAATATGCCAGTCCTAATGTTATCGCTTCCTGTTTATTAGAGGCTACCCTAATCCTTTAGAGCCAGACAGATCTGGCCAATGTTAAAGTTGTTGCTCTAGAGTGAAAGCTGGTAGCTTATACTTATTTATAGAAAGTGACAATAAATTCGGATACCTGATGATAAAGTGTCAGAATATAATCCTACAAATTCAGATCAAGTCTATGCATGATATATATTTACAATTAGGCACAAAATGTGAGTGA
>NW_012152075.1:346879-347571 GCF_000956105.1 Propithecus coquereli
TTACTTCATAAAGTCTCTAAAGCAAGCGGTGGGATAACTGAGTTCTTTAGTTTGGAATGCTCCAGGAATCAGTCCTCAAGTCTTTTATATCCACACTGACTCTCCTTGTGGTGTTATCTAAACTCATGGCTTTAACATTCTCTATATGCCAATTAATTCCAAATTTATGGCTTCAGTTCAGACCTCTCTCCCAGATTCCAAGCTCATATATCCGATGTCTGCTCAATAGCTCCTTTGGAACATCTAAATTAAAACCTGTCCAAAACTGAAATTCTGATCCAGCAAAAAACATGCTGCATGCATAGCCATCTTCATATGAGGGAAAAACTACTCAATTTTTGAACTAATTAGGTTAGATCAAAAACATTAAATTGTCCTGGATAATTTTTGTTTCCTTTTTCATATCCCACTTTATATTTTTCCCTAAATCCTGTTGATTTTGGCCTTAAAATATGTTCAGAATCCCTCTGTTCCTTGCCCTGTCTATTGCTAATAACTGAAGGTACGATGATCTCTTGCCTGGATCATTACTATAGCCTCCAAAATATTTTCCAACTTTTTACTCTTGACCTTATCAATCTACTGCAAACACAGAAGACGCAATGACCCTTATAATATCATGCCATGTTATGTCACTACTCTACTCAAAGCCCTACCACTGCCAAAGTCCATAAAATGGCCAAGGCCCTACC
>NW_012152075.1:349755-351264 GCF_000956105.1 Propithecus coquereli
ATATACCTGTCATTAAAATACATACTGAGTTATATATTCTATTAAGGGGAGAAAGCTTCCTAGGATATCCCTGTAATATTGAAAGGCATCTGGAAATATTTTATTGATTTTTATTGGTTGACTGATAGAGAAGTATAAACAACTAGTAAACCAGAAAATAATCCAATGAATCACTGTATAATAAGCACCCACATTTAGAACTTCTATAACCTTGAAGTATAATATGATGAAGGGAAGATGAAATTGCTGTGGGAAACACTAGGACCTAATTAAACCTAGGGGATGGGAAGGCTTCCTCAAGGAAGTAATCCTCAATTGGAGATCTGAAGCACGAACAGGAGTTAGCTGTATAGAGTGGGGTGTGTGAGAATTGAGGATGGATTAGATCACATTCTGTGAAAAGTCTCAGAGGAGGGAGAGAAGAGAGAGAAACAGCTAATAGTGGGAACTGAGAACAGGGGAGTGTGGAAAGAGGCTGGTTGTTCAAACTGAAGCTGAAAATGCAGGATGGGAATGTTTAAGTTTCACCTGGAAGTACAGATGCCACATCATTAACATAGCTGAGTTAGAAAACAACAGCAATTTATAAAACTCAGAATATAGGTACTGAAAGCTTCAAATGAAAGCAAGATACTAAGAATAAATTATTGAAATGATTGAATTAAAAGTTAGAAACAGTCTTTGCCTCATTTTTGGCTTCTCTGAGACCTAATTTTCTATAAATTGGAAGTACAGTAAGAGATCAGCTGTTCTTAACAAATGAAGCATATCTGACTCACAGAAGAGTTTTGAGAAATATACATTCTGAAACGCCACACATCTAAGTTTATCAGTGGAAAGCAATTATGAGGGGAGGGGAAAAAACTAACCCAATGGGTACTATGGACACTATTTGGGTGACAGGCACACCTATAGCCAGGACTCAAGCATTATAAAAATGATCCATGTAACCTAAAACATTTGTGCAAGAAAGAGATTGAGACCTGTATATTTGAATTTTCTTAAAGCTCTCCAGTTATTGTGATATATAATTCCACTGACAACCACCTAACTCTGAGAGAACTTTTAACTCTCTGGACTCTACTAACAATTCAATACCAAAGGTATCTTCAGTTATGGCACAGGGTTAAGTTTAATTTAATCCAAATTCTTCACACTCTTATCTATAGCTTTAACATCCTGTTAAAATTGATGTTTATAAACACAAGCCCCAGCTTCATAAAATCTTTCTAAGACATCAAGAAAAATGCATGCATTTCTCAAAGACTTTTAACTCTTTTAGTTATAGCCAAAAAGGAATTTTAGACTGCACTTAGTTAACCAAAAGACTTAGGTTATCAGAACCCTCTGTTCTCAGTATTTGAGCTACCTGATGTTTTTCTCTATTAGAATGTCCTTACATTGAGGTATTGTTTTATCCTAGTTTGCTTTTCTTCCTCCACTGTTTTACATTCTTCTTCAATAGCTTCATACCTACTGCCATGTATTTGGCCAGCTTATTGTAAATTT
>NW_012152075.1:351314-351594 GCF_000956105.1 Propithecus coquereli
TGCAGCACAATTCACAATTGCAAAGATGTAGAATCAATTCAAGTGCCCATCAGTTCATGAGTGGATTAATAAAACGTGGTATATGTACACCAGGGAGTACTACTCAGCCATAAAAAAGATGAATTAATACCTTTTCCAATACCACATGTACTCACTATTAAATTGGAACTGAATATGTGCATTTTTAAAATTACCAGCTGTTGCTACTTTCCTTTCCCTAAGGTACTTGCTACCATCAACAGTGTATGAAAGTGTTTGTATGCCCACCAGTAGTAGACTT
>NW_012152075.1:351940-352225 GCF_000956105.1 Propithecus coquereli
GAGCCCATTCTACTAAGGGAAGTATCACGAGAATGGAAAAACAAGCACCACATGTACTCACCCTCAAATTGGTACTATTTGATCAACACTTATGTGCACATATGGTAGTAACATTCATCGGGTGTTGGGCAGGTGGGAGGGGGAGGGGGAGGAGGGGATGGGTATATTCACACCTACTGGGTGTGGTGTGCACTGTCTGAGGGATGGACATGTTGTAGCTTTGACTTGGGTGGGGCAAAGGCAATATACGTAACCTAAACATTTGTACCCCCATAATATTCTGAA
>NW_012152075.1:354551-356859 GCF_000956105.1 Propithecus coquereli
ATTCGAAAACATAAATATAAATAAGGAAAAATTTCAACTTCTAGATTTTGAAGTTCAGTACCAACACAAATATAGATATGTTTCTAAGAGATAATGTTTTATAATAAAACTCACATGGGATTTGAATTGAGACAGCCTTGGACTCAAAACTTTATTATTTGCATAAAGATTGATTGCACATTTGTTTAGAATGCAGGTCCTTGGCCCTAGCACCAGCCACATATATTCTAATTTAGTTGGTCTGGGATAGGATACAGATGGTCCATGGAGGAATGACCATATTGTTTGAAATGCATGATTTTTTAAAAGTGACAGGAGAGGCATTAGCATTTAAGTGGAGGCAAATCATGCTATCTGTTCACACACAGACTATGAACCAAGAAACCTTGCCTTACTAACTTTGAGATCTTAGGCAAGGTGTTATAAAATGACTTTTAGTACATTATGGAAATCAAATTAAGAAACTAAAATGAAGAACATATTACTTATTGTGGAATTAAGTAGTGTATTCCAATGTTTCTTTTTCCTTCTCCCCTTCTTGTACTGAAATAAGCAGAAGGATTTACTGAATGCCACTCATGTGCTTACAAAGGAGTCTCCTCCAGGTCAATGTTGCTGTTCTTCCTCTATGGTGTGCTGAGCACCCACCTTCTTCACAGCTGTTTCTTTTCTGGAAGGCACTGTGCTCTCACAATGCTCTTTTCTGATGTTCCCCCAAAGTTCTACAAACTTTGACTTTTCACATATTGCTGTGATACCATCTCAGCCCTCATTGTGTGTCTAGAGATAGTCTTTGGTCCATACAGATGTGGTGAGAATGCCTGTCCCCTAGCCTCATTGTCACCTTGATCTCGAAAGAGTCCTATCTGTGCCCTCACCATCACCAAGTTTTCTGTCACAATAAAGTTTTTAAAAGAGCATCTCAAATATGGTCTATGATGGGAGAACAAGTTCAGGGCCTTCCTTTTATCTCTTTTCTCCCACAAGATCCATACAGAGAACACCTCACCACTACCGTGCTCAAATAAAAACAAAAACAAAATAGTTTCCCTTAAAAGCTCATAAATAGAGATCTGCATGATAATCACACCATTTGCCCAATTTCCACATGTGATTAGCCAAAAGTACCCAGCTAAAATCATGGTTACTTTCCTTTCTTTCTGACAACTCACCTTAGAGGGTCGTGAGAGTCTCTTTGATTATCTAATGAAAGATTCTGATATTAAAGCAAATTAAAGGATGACCAGTGGTTCAGTGTGACCAGATAATAATGTGAAGGGCTTGGCCTATTTGCCAAATCTTTTCAGTTTCCTCCTTACTGAGACCTATTCAATTACAATTATTGTTGAGCTTCACCACAGGATAAGCCCTGTCCTAATGAGGCATCAGGTGAGGACTAAAATTTGTGATGCTGTTATAAGCATTGTGTTAAGGGTAGCAACAGTGACCCCAACCAACTTTGTTCCCTAATATCAGTGTTATCTTAATCCTCCACTCAGTGCATTCAGCTTTGGGTTACTGTTCATGCTAAAATCCCTTGCTGGAACTGAATATCTGCCCTCCTCAGCCAGTCAACCCAGGGCCTTAAAACCTGCATAAATCCTAAACACCCAGGTTCTCTAGGTTATTGTGTTTCTAGTCACTCAACCTTTAACTAAATTTCCATTCTAGAAAAGACTAATTCACAGAAGCCATAATGCCACTGCCTTTCATTCTCATCCTAGAATTTTTTGTTTATCTATTCAACACTTGATTAAAATTCTTTGAGTATCGTAGATTTTATGACCCATGGCCAAGTTCATGTTGAATCATTAGATACAATATTTTGCAGCAAATCCTTCTTCCTTGGAGAGAGAGTCTTTGCCTCCCTGTACCTCTGGTATTACCACTAAGCTTTTTATCTTTCCATAATTTTCTTTCTCCTACTTAACGTAAGCAAACCAAAACCACAATGAGATATCATTTAACTCCAGTAAGAATGTCTTTTATCAAAGAGCCCCAAAACAACAATAAAAAAAACAAAGAGTCCCAAAACAACAAATACTGGCATGGATGTGGAGAGATAGGAACACTCACACACTGCTGGTGGGACTGCAAACTAGTACAAACTCTGTGGAAAGCAATAGGAGATATCTCAAAGAGCTAAAAGTAGAACTACCATTTGATCCAGCAATCCCATTACTGGGCATCTGCCCAAAAGGGAAAAAAAAAACATTCTATAAAAAAGATATCTGCACTCAAATGTTTATAGCAGCACAATTCACAATTGCAAAGATGTGGAAACAACCCAAGTGCCCATCAATACATT
>NW_012152075.1:360979-361513 GCF_000956105.1 Propithecus coquereli
TTGAAAGCCCTTTTTGTGATATGGTTAACATAAATATACAAAATCTTTAAAATGTATTGAAAACAAGAAGAAAAATTTGTTTCCTTCTCTTTTATGATTATGTAAAATATATTCTAAAAGAAACATATCAGTAAACCCTACACACATTATTTAGTGTCCATTCTTTTCCTGGAAACTGGTTAGTTTGCAAAGACATTTAAAACAAAACAGAACATACTACCACAATGCAGGGTCACTATGTCCAAGAAGGATTTATTTACAATGACTAAAGACTATATTTTTTGTGGGTTGTTCAATGAAACTGTTTAGTTCTTAGCCACTATTTCACCATACAAACAGCAACTTTTTATCAAAATACAATAAATTCTTACTAATAAAGAATTCTTAAAGAATTATAACGTGTTTTTGGGGGGTGATGTGTGAGCAGGAGACAGCAGAAATTTCTGAAACTAAATTTTATTGATTCAGTAGTTCTTAAGGATTTCAAAACGTAAATGTAGTCCTGTATTGCTAAACAGAGGATATGGGTATCAA
>NW_012152075.1:361563-364774 GCF_000956105.1 Propithecus coquereli
AAATTAGATATTTCACCTGGAGGGAAATCATAAGCAACACATCTAAGAGTGAAACATTCATCTTTTTAAGCTATACCATATAGCCAAAGATATTGGTTAGAAATACGTTTTGACAAAATATTTCTGAAGATGAATCTGGTATTATTTGAAGTAATGTTCTCATTATTTCTCACTTAAAGGAACTCCTTGATTCACTATCATGTTACTTTTGCTAACACATCATTCTTCTATCATATAAAAATTCTAGCTGCTATATGTTCAATTATATTCAATATATATGTGCCAAGCATCTTCTGTGTCCAATTATTTGTTCTCAACACTGGAGGTCTTAAAGTTTAATAGAGTTCAGTTTCTTCCTTCAAGAGACTCTAATGTAATAGCAGAAAAATATTTATAAACAAAATCAATACAAAATGGAATAGGAGAGAAGTGAGAAACTTCTAAAGTTTTATGAGGTTTCGGTGGAAGAATGTGTCTCCAGCTGAGGGAAGTGGTTATGAAAATTATTTATGAATACTGGGGTATTTAATATAGGATATGAAAGGTGGGTTAGCTGCTAGGAGGAAAGCCATGCTAAACAGAGAAACAAAACAAAAATTGTCATAGAGAAGTAAGTCCAGGTTCCTCTTCAGGCATTAACAACTAGTATTTATTTATACTCCCTAGGCATCAAGTTGATTACTGAGTAGTAAACAGATTATGAAACAGTACTTGTTGAATGATTAATTAAAGAAAGCCACAAATTTGTGTATTGGTTTATTGTTTCTCAAAGCGTCTTCTGCCATCTTGTAGATTTAGCTTCCTGCGTACACAGTCAGAAAAAAGTAAATTTTTAGTAAACTATTTTGCAGTGTGAGTTTTTTTCTGTTTTCCTTCCCAAGTTTGGAATCCGTAGAGAGAAAAAGAAATAGGCAGATGGAGAAAGAAATATTGACTTTATTAATAAATAAATCTGGTATTGGAATAGGATTTCTATAGCTGAGTCCCAAAATTGGACTGATTTACCATCCTCACAAAAACCAGAGGAGTCAGGGAGAATCCCTAACATGGGAAATAGAATTTTATTTTCAAATCATCCAAGTTCCTCCTGTTTTGTGCTACAGGCAAATGAATCTGGTATTATTTGAACTAATGTTCTCATTATTCCTCTTTTAAAGGCACTCGCTGCTTCACTGTCACTCTACTGCCTCATGGTCTCAGGAGAGATCATGACTCCTCTGGCCTCATTGGCTGAACCACCTCAGATGTCTTTCCATTATTCTCTGTCTATTATGATCCTGTATTATGACCCTCTTTTCTCATATGTATTCAGGAATCACAAAAAAAATTCTAGATGCATTTTTTCTCTTTTTAAAAGTTTTAAATATTAAGATCAGTACCAAGAAAGGCACAAAAGCATAGCATCTTTATAGCTAAGTGAAAACTTCCCAGATACCTTAAGGTGTAGGTAGTATTGTTTACCTTGTGGTAAACAATATGAATTTTATTATGAAGCTATCCTTTAAATTTTAGTAAAATGTCATTAATACAGAGAGAAAATACTTTTCCTAAATATCACTGAAGATTCGAAATTTACCTGATGTGAATACATTATTTTTTGTGACAGTATATTTATAGAGACAGAGAGAGAGAAAAAGTTGACCGATAAAAGTGAAGATGAGCTGGCATTAACTATCACATTCAGTTCCTGGTGCCAGAATTCCAAGACTGTTTTTAGAGATGACATTACGAAGGATTATCTCAGAAGAATAAGAGACTAGACCAAAAATTGAAGAGAAAGCTTGATTTTTCCATATGCTTTTATATTACCCTGTACTTGATTAAGCATCAGAGTCAGCTAAGGAGTTGTTTATAAAATACTTATGTTCAAGCCTCATTCCTGATCTAGAGAATGACTTTTTTTCCCTGCGAGTGGAAATATCCAGGTGGAGAAATAATGGACACTGGCTGTATAGCTAGGTTAGAAGTCTTTAACATGTGTGTTCAGCCTCAGAGCACAGGGAAACTATTGAAACACTTTCCGTATTCCCCATTCCACCATTAACTTCCTGTCCTGTTTCCTATAACTACATTCAAACCTTCTTAACCCTCAATAAGCTTGTCTTATATAAATGATCTTTTCTTCCCATATTTTAAGGAGTCATCAATTAATGCTACCATTTTCCTGAATTAAAAAGAAATCAGACTTCTACTATGTTTCTCACGAACAGATCATAGTCTACTTAATCCCCACATCCTCTGTTGTCCACCTTTGCCATCTGGGGATGGAGAAAACTGAAGTCACTGAGTCACATTAAAGCTATGAAAGTTCATGTTTGATTTCTACCTTTCTTTTGTAGATGGACAGCCTGAGGATTACTAGTCATAGTGAGCCCACTGCACCCTTTATGAGCATTTCTAACTTCTAAGTTAATCATGCTTGAGTGTTTTAGAGGAACACAACATACTAACACATCATTCAACAAGATCTATTCGAAGTTTTCCTTTAAGGTGTTAGGGACTTGGAGTTATAGTGTTACCAGCCACTCTCTTCAGCCCAATGTTATGAGATGAAGCAGGTGTTTTATGGACCAAATTATATTTTTCATTACTTAAAAAGTCGTATTTCTTTTCCTCTCCTCTCTTACTTTCCTGAAGAGAATTATGAAAATCTCTCATGTAGAATTTTCCAGGATGCTGTTATCAAATTAGGAAATTTTCTGTCCCCTTGGAGGCTGTACACTGATAAGCGTACAAATACTGTCTTTGCTGGTGTCTGTCTATTCTAAAACTTTGGTTTTCATTGTGCAATGTTTTTCTTAGCCTGATCTATATAAATCAGAAACAATATAATTATCTTTCTACCCTCAGAAAATATGTGCATGCATATATCTTTAGATAATTTGATAGTCAAAGTAATAGCTAATGGTGGAAAGTACAAAAAACATAATTACAAAGAATGTATCAATTTGACTATTCCCTTGCTTCTTCAACATGTTTCTGTAAGTTCGCAGTATCTATGGTTCTTATTACTCTTTTACTAAGATAATAAGGCAATTACTAGCATTTAATAAAGTAGGTCTCATGCTGAGGGAACTTGTTTTGTGTGTGTGTGTGTGTGTGTGTGTGTGTGTGAGTGAGAGAGAGAGAGAGAGAGAGAGAGAGAGAGAGAGAGGGAAAGAGAGAGACAAAGTGATGATCTGCAGAATCCCCGTAGCACTTGACACTGAGG
>NW_012152075.1:364824-365330 GCF_000956105.1 Propithecus coquereli
AAAGTATGAACTTTTATGCCTTTCTTAGAGTATGTGGACAGTACATTCTTGTCTTCCATGTTTTCCTTCAACAAAGAATGACACTTTACCCAGTGTAAAATTTTTAGATTGTATTCTTTTCTTTAAAGTCTTTAACCATTATTTCATCATTTTCTAGCTTGCAGTGCTGCAAATGAGAAATTTAATGTTTTTTGTATTCTTGTTTCTTTGCAAGTAATGTGTTCTTTCTCTAGGTAAGTTTATATAATTTCCTCTCTATTCTTGGTGTTCAATGGTTTCTAGGATATTTACCAGAAAATTTTACTATGGTGTAGCCTCAGTGAACCCTTTCAACACAAAGGATTGAACCTCAAATTATTTTTCAAGTTAGGAATATGTTATTTATGATAATAAACACTAAAATTTTAATAATTACTTTCACTTCATCTGTCCCTTCTTTGTCAGGAATTTTTATTATTTAAATGGCTGGTTTCCTTGATTTGTCTATAAGTCCTCAAACTCTTTGT
>NW_012152075.1:365380-367087 GCF_000956105.1 Propithecus coquereli
TTTCTTTCCTCATTTATTAAATGTTTACATTTGAAAGTCATTTTTTTTTAGATCTGCAAATTAATTTTTGTGATCCAATTGCATTATTTTGATGTTTCTTTTTTGTTAGATTTTTTTTTTGCACTTTTATCGTTTTAGCTTCATCGGTGCCACCTGTCCTAGTTGTTCATCTGAATCTTTATCCCTCACATGGCTGAAGTTCCTTAAAGGGACTACCTATTTTTTTAAAAATCTGCTTTTGTCTGTGCATTTCATCAGCAGAAATATGGTTCAGACTCTTCAGCGTAGTGTCTTATGGTATAAAATTGAGGCTATATCTGTGGTTTTATTTGTTGTCTTTTGTTTTTAATTACTTACTTAATTATTTATTTATTTGTTGATTCATTTATTTAGTGGACCTGTGAACCTTTTGCACCAGGGACAGACTTCTCTTTTCTCAGTTTTTTTTCTAGATATACTCAGGAAAGAGGCATTCCCATCCCAAACTCATGTATTGGGATCAGCACATTTTGCATAAGCTGTTCACCTCCAGGTCTACTAGTTTTAGCAAATCAAGCAGGTTTTCCAAATGCCTCTTGCAATGAGCCAGCTGATGGAGGCTCCCTTTGGACAAATTCGATGGCCCCTGCCAGCTGAGTTCTTTAGAGAAACACGAACTCGCTGGTTTGTGTCCCCTAGGAGAGACAAGGATTTTTTTCTGCTGCTGGTCCTATGCCTCCTACCTAGCACCCCTAAGATAAAGTCTCACAGTAGCAAAGTAGAAAGAAATGCTGCTCTGTTGGCCTGCCTAGTCTGAAAAGATATTAACGCAGCTTTGGTTCCATACCATTTGGAGCACACCATCTGCCAGACTGTAATAATTAGCCCAGCTTGGATACTGAAATCTCAAGCTCTGTAAATTTTGGATAATGTCAAGGAAAGGGAAAGGAAAGAAGAAACAAACCCAGAAAACATATGCTGCCAAAGCACTAGAAAGTTAAATGATGGAGGACCAGAATTGTATTCAAAATTATTCTGAAGAAAAATGTATACATTTTCTTTATGATTTTTTTTAATTTGCAGATATACTAAATTTTAATGTTTCATGTCATACATCCTGGAGGAAATATTTTATTTCACCTGTTTCTTTTTCCTTCCTTTCTTTTTTTTTTTTTAATAGAGATGGGGTCTCACTCTTGTTTAGGTTGGTCTTGAACTCCTTATCTTAAGCAATCCTCCTGCCTCAACCTCCCAAAGTGCTAGGATTACAGGCATGAGCCACCACGCCCAGCCTGATTTCACTTGTTTCAGCACCCTATCTTAGGAAATGAAGTTTAAAAGAATTTCACTGGTTATTACCAGTGAAAATACAACTAATGGAAACACAAAGGGTCAGCCTCTCATTCCTAGTCTTCTACTCCTTCAGCTATTTACACAAATAAAAGGAAATACAAAATGTGTTTAATAAATAGTATTCACATGTTTACATAGTCATAACTTGGTCTCTTTTATACATATATTTTATGAACCAGTGTAGAAAAATTTATATGAGGAAACTGTGCAAAATGGCTCCCTTACTGGTATGGAAAGGTGTCTAACCTTTAGCCCAACACATGTCAAATCTTATATGTGGCTTTACATTATTATTCGAAAACATAAATATAAATAAGGAAAAATTTCAACTTCTAGATTTTGAAGTTCAGTACCAACACAAATATAGATATGTTT
>NW_012152075.1:377447-380160 GCF_000956105.1 Propithecus coquereli
ATGTATTGAAAACAAGAAGAAAAATTTGTTTCCTTCTCTTTTATGATTATGTAAAATATATTCTAAAAGAAACATATCAATAAACCCTACACACATATTATTTAGTGTCCATTCTCTTCCTGGAAACTGGTTAGTTTGCAAAGACATTTAAAAGAAAACAGTACACACTACCACAATGCAGGGTCACTATGTCCAAGAAGGATTTATTTACAATTACTAAAGACTATATTTTTTGTGGGTTGTTCAATGACACTGTTTAGTTCTTAGCCACTATTTCACCATACAAAGAGCAACTTTTTATCAAAATACAATAAATTCTTACTAATAAAGAATTCTTAAAGAATTATAACATGTGTTTTTGGGGGGTGATGTGAGAGCAGGAGATAGCAGAAATTTCTGAAACTAAATTTTATTGATTCAGTAGTTCTTAAGGATTTCAAAACGTAAATGTAGGCCTGTATTGCTAAACAGAGGATATGGGTATCAATTAGCCACTTCTTGATGAATCAGATCTACATTGCTCTACATGTTCTAAGATAATGATGCTCTCAGGGATTAATGAAGTATAGATTTTTTTTTGTACACTAATTTATACCAGCTATGTTAGATTTCTTTTTTCCTTTTTATCCAACTTACTTTCCCTGGTTACTTTTGTTGCTGTCATAGTGTTATATTAGGTAGTGATCCTCACTTTTGATATTTTTCTTTGTATTTAATTTAATGTAATAATCAGATAACCTCCAAATTAGAAATTTTGTAAAAGTTGTGCAAATAGGCCTCAGATGAGCACTTGTATCTTTAAGAAAGAGTTTTACGTGATTTTAATATATGTTTTTATATTTGAAAAATTGTTCTTCTCTTATCTTTTGGAGGATAGTTGAATTTGCCAGAGACAGGACATCGGGTTGCCTTTCAGGCTGCCAACAAACATTCCAGTTCTTCTAGACATGGTAAGATGGCATTTCCTGAACACTTAAATTTACATGTGTTCATGTGATTCAGTTGGCTAACAAAATGTGAGCAGAAGAAACATGTAACACTTCTAGGCCAAAGTTTTAACAGCCTGTGTGAGAATTAACACATTGTCTTACTGCTTACTGTGGTCATCCTGGAGGTGGGTGTCAAGATGAGGCCACTGTCAATCTGGCTCTCTTAAGTGACTCTGATAAGGGCAGTCCCCAAACTATGGTGGACATAGAGTATGAAATAAATCTGTGTTTTTAGAAGGAATTGAGACTTGGGTTATGTTGTCAAAGTGCAATCTAGACTTTTCTGACCAACATAGAGAAGTTGAAAATAAATTAAACATTATTATAAGAGGTCATTTATTCATAGCTGTTAGACTCTTAATGGTAAGGCAGAAAGAAAGAGGTAAGTTAGAATGTCCCAACTTCTATCAATAGGTTCCCCCAAAATTTCATAATAAATGTGTAAGTGGGTGAGGAAGCTACTAGAAAAATACGGATTACAAGGAAGATAATCTTGAGTGAATTTATAAAAGCTCTTATAAGCATCTTTCTAAATGTTTCCTGAAATAAAATTGCTCACTATCAACAGATTGTCACTTTTTTTAAAAGAAATGAAACAGTAATAATTGCAAATAATCAATTTCCATTAGATGATTTAGTTCTGTAATGAATACTTGATGATGTTAATGCATTGTTGGTGCCAGCCATGACAATGGCAGTGAGATGGAGGAAGAAGAGTTGAACTGGTATTGGGAAGAGGAGCCCTCAGACATCAAAATCAACACCAAGCTCATTGTTTCCCATTACATTCAACCACACTAGAAAGATTTTCTATATTTGCAAAACTGTTGGTCATTGCAGCTTATATTTGAGTCTTCATCGACTCATGGAAAATAAAATATAACATTTTAATTAACATTTATAAATATTTTGTTGATGTTATTGTTCTGTCCTTTCATCTTAGGACTCAGTGGGTAGACGAAGGCAGAGTTTTTCAGGGGCTAAACTTTTGAACAAGCTGAATAAAATCTACATGGGCTGACCTCACATTCATTCTATTCTGTGCTTAAAACAAGAGACAAAGAAAAGCTTCTGTGCCAGCACTCTCCCCTCTTTCAGGCTGAGTCATTTCCTAAGAGGCTCTTTATCCCTTGAAGTAGGCTACTGGCAGATATACCTCAGTAGTACTTTAATTATGTCCAAGCAAACTTGGGGCTGGCAGTCTTTAAATCACAAAGCATGTAGAATATTTTCAACAATTTCATTAAGTCATTCCCAATCCTGAAACTAAAGATTTTCTCCCTTTCCAATATTATGCAAATTATAGGTTCATTAACATTAAATAATCACCTAATGATATTTATTACATTCATTCTAAAAAACACTAGATTAGGAATTTTGGTTTCTTCTAAAGACATAATTCTAGGTATAAATGAAAATACAAAAATATTCTGTTTTAATAAGGGGAAATTTTAGTTAAAAAATTAAATGACCTTTATGAATTAAATAAAAATAATTAGGTTTACTTAAAACGAGATCTGAACAAATGTTCTTTCTTTTTTTTTCTTTTTTTTTTCTCTTTCTCTTTCTTCTTTTTTTTTTTTTTTTTATTTCAGCATATTATGGGGGTACAGATATTTAGGTCACGTATATTGCCCTTGCCTCCCCCGTGCCCCCCAAGTCCAAGTTTCAAGCGTGTCCATCCCTTGGATGGTGCGCATTGCACCCTTTGTGTATGCAAATAC
>NW_012152075.1:380210-381110 GCF_000956105.1 Propithecus coquereli
AGGCAAATTTTCTAATCTCAGAACTTTCTTGCAAAGCTAACTGTTCCTGTGTTGTTTGGCTTGCCCCTTATGCTCCTGTGATCACCATGAGGTATATAAGCCCAGGTATATGCTGGCCCTTTAACCTGGGCCCAACAATGATACACATAGAACAGACTTGAACCTGATTGGAAACACAGAGCCAAACCTATACCAATTTGCACTCTGAAGGAGAGATGTTCAGTTCCAACTGATCCACAGTTTCATATGTTAGAAAAGTAAAAGTTGTTGCTGTAGGCCATTGAATTTTTTTTTATACAATGTTATTGCAGCAATTGCTGGCCAACACAGTGTGTTTCAGAAGACGGAAAGGGGTCTTGAACACAAAAAGAAGTGGGATATGAAGGAATGACAGTGAGCAAATATTTGGTGAACATTTGAGTAAATTCAAACAAGTGTGAACTTTATAAGACAACAATGATAATTTGTGTCATACGAGAATAAGGTAGAACTAAAATTCTACCTAGGCCGAGCCACAAAGGCTGGTTTGAAATGAATAGGAATAAAAATCTTGGATATTATGAAGTTTAGCTTCAAATCAGTTTACCCCTAAACCAGTAAGTAAACAACATAATAGTATGCACACACAAGATTCCTGGATTGAGGTGAGCATGGGCTCAGCTTCCTAGGACCTCCTTTACTGCCCTCAAAGTCATGGCCAAAGCTCAGTATCTGTGTTGCCTGCATTGAATCATGATTCAACAAATCAGAAGTACTCAGAAGTATGTGTTTACAGCCTTTTATTATATTTGAGGAAGTGGGATGGGCACATCAGAATTCAAGGATTCATATCCTTAGAAGACATTCTTGCTACAACAGTTAAATCACATTTTTTTGCACTATATTTTTGCTAAATCACCG
>NW_012152075.1:391040-393245 GCF_000956105.1 Propithecus coquereli
GTGCTTGTTTTTCCATTCTTGGGATACTTCACTTAGTAGAATGCATTCCAGCTCTATCTAGGAGTATACAAGAGGTGCTATATCACCATTGTTTCTTATTTTTTTAATTGTTTAAAATAATTTTAAAATTTGTGTAGGAATAAAGCCAGCCTGAAAATAGCAGAGATTATAAAACATAAAATTATGAATTTTAAATCTTTTGCATCTAAATTTTAGAGTCAGGTTATCAATTTTAACAATAAAGATGTTTGGAGTATTGATTGGGGTCATATTAGATTTATAGATCACTTAGGGGAAATTGACATAGAAAATATATTTAGTATTCTGATCTGTGAACATATCTCTCAATTTATTTTTGTCTTTATTATTTTCAATGCTTCAATAGGTAGATTACAACTCTGCCTTAATCTTCATTTCCTGCTTTTAAAGAACCTCAATGTCAGTCAGAAGGGAGAAATTAGGGCTTTTTCATGTCTTTCCTGGTGATGCATGCAACCCTTCACATGCTTGGTCTTTTAGCTTCCCAGTAATATGTTGAAGCTTTCCAAAATTTCCTATGGACCTCTGATACCCCAAATAAAAACAGGACTTTGAGTGAGGATTTCTAGGGCACTGCCAGAGAGGTCAGATAATGTCAATTCCCTATGAATAAGTGTTTACAGGAGTTTCAAACCCACTCTGCCTGCACCAGTGGTTGCTAAGCTACTATTTTTAAATAAATACTATGATTGTGAGTCGTTTGGCTTTTAGGGTGCGTATAAACACCACAAAGCTCACTGTTCTTACTGAAATACAGCCATTTTTCTTGAATAATTGCTCCTTAGATTGGTGCATGTTTTAATTTTCAAAGTTCTAAAAAAGTTGACATTGATAATTTTTGCCAAAATTCTCTTTGGTTTTATGGAGGGCAGATTTTTGATTTTTTTTGTGTGTTTGTTTGTTTGTTTTGTTTTTCTGCTTCTGAATTACAAAGACAAGAGGGGCAGATTTTTGAAGTTCCTGACTACCACTTCCACTAGTAGTTACTTTTTTTTTCTTTTTTCTTTTTTTTTTTGTTTTTTGTTTTTATTTTTTCCTTGTTGAACTGCTTAGGACTACATTAAAATGATGAATATAAGTAATGGGAGCAAATATCCTTGCCTCACTCCTGAACTTTGAGGTTAACTATACAGTCTTTCACCATTGAGTATGATGTAGATATTTTAAAGATACACTTTATCATAATGAGAGTGTTACCTCTTAGTTCTAGTTTCCTGAAAGCTTTTTATTTAAATTTTTTTGATTTATGAACTGTTTCTCCTGCATTCTGAATCTATTGAGATAATCATATTTTATTCCTTTTTTCAGTCATACTATTTTATTGCTATATATTGCTAGAGTTAGTTGCTATCAGTTTGTTCTTTTTTGTTGTTCATAAGAAAATTTGATTGATATATCTTTTCTATTTTTTTTTCACTGCTTATTTAATCAACTACTGAGGAAAAAATTTCAACTATCTCTATACTTGTATATTTGTATATTTCTCCTTTCAATTTCATCTTTTTTCCCCTATGTATTGTGAAGCTTTTTTATTAGGTGCATTAACGTTTAGGATTGTTATATCCTCTTGTTGAATTGACCTGTTATTATAAAATGTTTCTCTTTTCTTTGGCAACATTCCTAGCTTGAAACCTACTTTGTCTGATGTTAAATTATTTAATCCAGCTTCCTTTGATTATCATTTTTATAATATAACTTCTAAAACTTTCTACTTTCAGCCTATTGGTATGTTAATATTTAAAATTGGTTTATTATATAGCACATATAGTTGGGTCTTGCTTTTTATTCAACTTGATCTTTGTCAATAAATTAGAGATTTAAATTATTCCAATGACATTGAACATAATTATCAATACGGTTGACCTTAAGTCTGCCATATTGCTATTTTCTGTTTGTTCCTTTTGTTTTCCATTCTTTCTTCTTCTTTCTCTGTCTTCTTTTGAGTTAATCGAATACTTTTTATGATTCTACTTTCTCTTCACTATTGGCTTATCACTCTCATCTCTTTGTTTGAATTTTCAGTAGATACTCCAGGGTTGACAATATACATCTTTAACTTGTCACAGTTTATTTTCAAATATAATGACATTTCCTGTATCTTGAAAGAAGATAATAAGACTTTACATCTGTTTCACCCCTTCTGTGCCACTGCTGTGCCATTATTAT
>NW_012152075.1:393295-393649 GCF_000956105.1 Propithecus coquereli
TTCCTGTTACCAACAAATTCTGAAACCACATGGAATTCAGCATAGCCCTTTCATGAAGCTAAATATATCTCACAATTTTGAGATCCTCTATTACTCCATTCAGTGGCAAAGTGATTTTTCAGTTGTTGAAGGTTAAATGGCTTCTCTGGAAGTCAACACAGGAGCAGTGGTGCACAAATCTGTGCGTTGTGATTTTTTTCTCTTTTACCTTCTGTATGGGCAGCACTCTGGTTGACATACTTAAAAATACCAAATCAAAAGTTTTGCTTTTTTTTTTTCCTTTGGTATAAAAATACATTTTAAATTAAAAGATGGCATTTGAAAGCCCTTTTTGTGAAATGGTTAACATAAATA
>NW_012152075.1:406157-450637 GCF_000956105.1 Propithecus coquereli
CTTTAACATTTGTTATAGTTGCAATCTGCTAGTGATGAAATCTTTCGACTTTTATTTGTCTAAATCATTTTTATTTCACTTTCATTTTTGAAAAATTCTTTTGCCAGGTAGAAAACAGCCAGTTTGACAGTTTTGAATTTTTTTCCCCCAACAAGCACTTTAAAGATATCACTATATTTTTTTCTGGCTTGCATAAATTTTGATAAGAAGGCTTTGCCATTTTTATGTTTGTCCCTTTATACATAATAGGTCTTTTATCCCCCTCTGGCAGCTTTTAAGATTTTTCTCTTCATCATTGGTTTTAGAAATTTGATTTTGATATGCCACGATGTTCTCTTTGTGTGTATTCTGATGGGGGTTTGTTTAGCTTCTTAGATGTGTTGGTTCATACTTTTCACCAAATTTGAAAATTCTCTATTCTTTCTTCACATACTATCTCATCACCCAATCCCCACCCTCAGTGTCTCTCCTTAAGGATCTTGAACTCCTCACCTCAAGTGTTCCTCTCTCACACGGCCTCCCAGAGTGGTAGGATTACAGGCGTGAGCCATTGGGCCTGGCCTTTCTTTATGAATCTAATTACACATGTTAGAATACAATTATTATTGCACAGCTCACTGGGCTCTTTTCTTTTTCTGGTCTTCTTTTTTCTTTTCAGATCTCTGTGCTTCATTTCTATTCCTATGCCTTCATTTTCAAGATCCTTTCTTCTGAAATGTCTAATCTGCTGTGAATTCCATCCAGTGTACTTTTTATTTTAGTGTGTTTTTTAATAGATTTTCATTTTTAATGTTTTATATGTCCTATTTATCTCTTTATCATGTCCATATATTTTTACCTTCTTGAATTTATAGCATTCATTTATTATAGATTCTTTTTGTATTTATAAATGCCCTCATCTCCCATTGTACCATCTCTTTTATTTATGAGTCTGTTACTGTTGATTAAATCTTCTCGTGATTATGAGGGAGATTTGCCAGCTTCATTGATGGGGTGACTAAATTTTATGTGAATTTTATGTTGTCGAGTGCTGGATTTTATTTTATTTCTTTAAATAGTGTTGAAATTTGTTCTGGTACACAATTAGGTTATTGGAATCAGTTAAATCCTTGCTTTTAAGTTTCTTGGGGTGTGCCTTGAGTAACCTTTAGTTGAGGGTTAATTTAGACCTTCTGCTAAGGTGATACCCTTCTGAGGTTTCCTCATGCATTAAAAGTTTCCACTCTGGTTTATGGGAATAAACAAAAACAAAACCAAAAAATTATCCCCGGCTTTGTGTAGGGTCTGTGAATTGTTGCACCTACTCATTTCCAGTGGTTCTTTCCCTGCTCAAGTGGTTTCTTCTATGTATGTACAGATCAGATGAAGGGTCAAGGAGATCCATTGGTAGATTCTAGAGCTTGCTCTCATTCTCTCTCTCTCTCTGCCTCTCTTAGCCATGGTAGTCCATTTTCAAATTTTAGTCAATCTGACCCTTTAATATTTCATCTCTGTATTCCTAAATCAGCATGGCTGCTTGGTTCTACTTAGGTTTACCTTCTCTATGCTGCAGCATAAGGACTGATTCTAGGCCAGTGATTTTCAAACTGAGACCATTTTGATCCTTAGCAGACATTTGCAATATCTGATAACATTTTAGGTGGTTACAACTAGGGTGGGTCTACTGTATTACTAGTTTGAAGCCAAGGATGCTGCTAAACATCCTACAATGTACAGGATAGCTCCCCACAACAAAGATTATCCAGTCCAAAATGTCAATAGTATACCAGTTTGGAAAACCTTGCTCTAGGTAGTTTCTAGGAAATACCATCATTCTCTCAGGGATCGTAATTCTATATGGCCTAATATCCCAAAGTTGCATTTTGTTACATTTTATCCAATTTAGTCCTGAATTTAGTTGTTTAAGGTGGAAGTATAAATTCAGTATTTCTTACTGCATCATGGCTTAAAATGGAACTCCTTCTTGCCTCTTGATAATAATAATCATATACTCCTTATTTTCTTATTTTGGACATGTACTTAAACTTTATACATACATTTTATAGATCCTTTGAACTTGTAGACTCCTGCTTTAAATTTCCTTCTAATGTTGCTTGTACTCACAATGCAAGGGTAAGGTATGGATTACAGTTAACTTATATTTGAGGATTCTTACTTTGTACAATGGAAGGACATTACAATAAAGAGAACAACTTATGCCTTGTTTTTATCTCCAAAACTACTCTTGAAGCCCACAAACTATAAAACATCTTTGGCAAGTTTTCTGCATTGTGCCTGCCTGCTGCCTCCCAGTTCCACTTCTCCAAAGCTTTAGCCTGGTTCCATTAGGCAGAGGTACATTTCCACCACATCTAGGGAATTGCTGGCTAATCTACCGAAAAAGGAAACTATGGAGAGAAAAGGTCAGAGAGAAGGCCTTCCTTCTTGGGCCCAGTCAATGGCATATCTTTCACGTTTTTAATTTAAATCCCTGAATCTGAAGTTCCTCCCAGGATGGACTGACATCAGGAATAATCATTCTTGTCATTGGAAACTCAAATCTCTAACTATAGCTTCACCTATGAGACATTAGTACATGTCCCAACATATAGATTATTATGTGACCTTTACTAAACTGAGACCAGTTCTTTATCATGTTTTCCTTGCAGTAAAATGAAGAGCATGACAAATATCTTTTAGTTTTTCTGATCTTTTGGAGGCAGCTATTCAAGCGAAAGCAAAAACATGGTTATTTCTAGTGTAGTGGTTAATTGCTCAGACTGAAACCAAACAATTGAATTTTGGATTTTATTTGACACTTAGTTTTGTGACCTTAAAGAAGCTAATGTATCTATATGTGTCTCAGTGTTCTCATCTAGGGTCTTGGATACATCATCCTGGGATAATAACATTTTCCTCAAATGACAATGATAATTCTTTTAGTGATGTTTGATAATATTTTGTGCTTAATTCAACATAACCAAAAGAGTTGAGGAACAGGTTAAAAAACCCCAAAAGCACAGGCCCTAATGAAGTTTTAACTTGATTCAACAAGTTGCAGCTCCAACAGTTTCTTTCTGTAATTCACTGTAAAGGAAAGTGGGTACATGAAATATGACTGCTACTGGTATCTGTAGTAAAGGTTAGACACCAAAAACAGGCAATATATGTCATCTACCATAAGGAAAGTAGAGAAAGAGAAATGAAAAGCAAGGAAGGGAAAAGCAGGAAGAAATTGCTGTTCTTGGGAATTGTGTGGCTCTTTCATATGATAAACCATTCAATTCTTGCAATAAAACTACAAAGTAGGCCAGGCCTAGTGGCTCACTTGTAATCCTAGCACTCTGGGAGGCCGAGGCAGGAGGATTGCTTGAGCTCAGGAGTTCGAGACCAGCCTGAGCAAGAGCAAGATCCTGTCTCTACTATAAATAGAAAGAAATTAGCCAAACAACTAAAAATAGAAAAAATTAGCCAGGCACGGTGGTGGGTACCTGTAGTCCCAGCTACCCGAGAGGCTGAGGCAGGAGGATTGCTTGAGCCCAGGAGTTTGAGGTTGCTGTGAGCTAGGCTGACGCCACGGCACTCTAGCCCAGGCAACAGAGTGAGACTCTGTCTCAAAAACAAAACAAAACAAAAAAACTACGAAGTAGTTATGCTTGTCATTTTATTTTATAGGAGTATGAAGTTCAGAAATACAATTCAGAACACCTGTTCTGTAAGCTGATTGGTACTAGAATGAGCACAGGGCTTCTAGCTCTAGCATGTTTAGCTGAAGTACAGCATAGGGGTCCAACTCTTATTTCCCTCAAAAAAATAGGTGAGAGGATGCCCAATAATGCTTTATTTTTCGTCTTCTCCACTTTGGTGTCATAAAAATTCATCATAATGTGGCAGAAGATTAAATAATTTTTCTTTTTAATTCAAACTCAGTACCCAGATATCCCTCAGCTTCTTTAAATTACTCCTAAATAGGCTAAATACATTAGGTTTCAAACTTTCCACTAACCACTAATTTATCTAACAAAGGCTGTCAAAACTGATTTGGTATAACAAGCAGTAGTATATATTTTTTTAAATGTCTAATATGTATGGAGTATGATTGTTGGTAAATTGTTAAGCTGCATTTCTGAACATCATGTTATATTTGACCAATGTTTAAAGCTCAAAAACGCTTGCAGTCCTGTTTTAAAGATTTGATTTTCAAGAACATCTATTTATTCTCCTTTGAGGGCAGTGACATTTATTGTACACCTCAGGACTCCGCCATTGGCTCCTTGCAAGACCTTGTGCAATCTCAGTCCATTTATTCTCTTAAGCTAGTTCCCAAGGTGAAAGAAAGAAATGTTTACTACATATCTAGCTACAAAATTGTTATGAGAACTGTGCTAATACTGAAAGTGTTTTGAAATTATGGTATGAAAGATGATATTCATGTTGCCAATGTGATCAGTCCTGCAATGGCTATAAAAGAGTGTACGATTGATGGTGTGGTTGGGATTGATCTGGTGAGTGAGATAAATCAGCATATAATTTCAAACCCATGGCAATTCTCTATTTTTGGCTATTATATGAACTAGAACAAAGGTCAAAGCAAGTGTAAATCTACCAATCACCAAAAATCAATCATCAAAACTAAATTGCATACTTCTGTGCTATTTTTGAATTGTATTAATACTCACTTCTACTATTTCTTTAAACAAAAACACTCATCCTAATGCCTCTGTCTACCAGATGATATTAAAGAGATTGTATTGGGAAAGAAACAAATAAGAAAGAATTATCACATCGTTTCAGATACTTTTCCCTTGATATTTAGAAATAAAGCAAACTTCAAGTCTCAATACATAAAAGGGCATAAACATCTGGAAATCATAAGTTCACGTTATTTCTTCTTTTTCAGGAAAGGGGTGTGGGTGGAAGTGGTAGTTATTTGAGTATTTTACTGAGGTATTTGTTTTGGTCTTAAACACAGTCTTAAACAATCTTAAAGGGAGGGGGAAGGAGGGAGGTGGGGACGAGTATTTGCATACACAAAGAGTGCAATGCGCACCACCCGAAGGATGGACATATTTGAAACTCAGACTTAGGGGCGGAGGGGGGGAAGGGGGGACAAGGGCAACATACGTAACCTAAACATCTGTACCCCCCTAATATGCTGAAATAAAAAAAAAAAAAGAAATATAAAACAAAACAAAAAAAAAACAGTCTTAAAATCAGAAACACAGTCAATATTCATTCACTGAGTGGTTACTTTTACGGTACAAATCTACCAAGGGTTTCTGTTTTTTTCCTACCTGCTTCTTTTATAGTACTGTGGGGTTAATGTTACTATTCACCCCATTTTATAAATGGTACAAGTGAGACTTAGAGTGACTTACTCAAAGTTATAGAGCTAGAGAGCTGTCAAACTGGAGTCAAACTCAGGCAAGTTGAATATAAGTTGTAGAAAATGTAATCACTTTACCATACTGCCTAATGTTAATGGCTATGAAAAAGGAAATCATCTAAATCTTCTTATACACAGAAGAAACATACTTATTGCCAAAGTTCTCAAAGTGCAGTTCAAATTAATTTCATAAGAACAATACAAATAAGGAATCAGATGAAGAAGGAGGAGGAGTAGAAGGAGGACAAAGAAGAAGCAGGAAGAGGAGGAGGAAGAAAGAAAAGAAGAAAAAGGAGAAGGAGGAAGAGTAGGAGGAGGAAGAAATTTGCCTTTTTCACTCATTCTCTCAAGAGTGCACAGTAGAATTTTCTAAAGGCTATATGATGTGTGATTTCACAAGACAGTAAATGCTGAAAAAGACATAAAAACAAAGCTGTCTTCTATTAAGCCAGATGTTAAAAAGAATTGTAAAATTGTAAAACAGTGCCACTCTTCTCACTAAATTATTTTTGTTTTGAAATTATAGGTATTTTCATAGAAAATAGCTTACTTATTTTAAGATATAATATGTTCATTTTTAAGTGAAATAAAGACAAAATTTTGAAATTTTAATTTTTAATATAGTAAGTATTGATAGATATAGCCCATATAAACAACAGCACTTTAGAAGCCCAATACTTTTTTAAGAAAGTAAAGGGGTTCTGAGACCAAAGTGTCTGAGAACCACTGCTATAGGGCGTTTCAGTTAAACACCATTTCCCCTACCTGGGTCAAGTTAGCCAGATCTTCAGAAAGTCTAGATATTTTAAAACAATATATTTGCTTGGGTAGATTTATTGCCTAAGCCTATCACCTTTCTATAAAGTCCTTCCCAAACTTCACTGTGAAAAATCTTTTTTGTGTGTATAAAGCCTGATTTTGTTTGCTCAAGGTTTGCAAAGGTCATTAGTTCAAAATCAATGGAGTGTTTTTTCATTCTTTTTAATGCAGGATCAAGTTGGTTTTGATTTGGTACCCAGTACTTTATAATAACCCACTGAGCACATGAAACTAAATGAGAGAAACTGTATTGAGCGAGTGGTGCTCTTGAAGTTTTCATAACTTTGCGTTGCTAGGAAACTTTACCATCAGCTCAGAGTTTAAACGTGGAGCATCTGCTTCATTTAAAGTTTGGCTTCCAGGCAGTATAGATTGCATTGAGCATTGGGAGGGGGAAAAAAAAGCAAAGGCAAAACCAATTACTTTCTAAAAACAACAACAATGTTAAAAGTCTTGAAAGTGGAGAGTCTTACGCTATATTTGTAATTATGTCCTTTGGAAAGTGTTGCTAGGGGGGTTGTCTTTCTGCTAACTCATAAAGCTAAAGTCCACAGTAGAAGTCAGGATCACTCAGGTTCAAAGTTTTAAGAAATATAGAGTGAGAATTGAACAATGACTTCTTAGCCTTTGAGGAGGGAGTGGGGGGGGGGGGGGGAAATATTCTCTATGCTGTTGACCTGAATTTTAATTCGTTCTTCTCATGAAAATCACTACTTCACAGAAAAATTTTATGGTGTTTGCAGACCATATATTAGACCCTTTTTAAATTCTTTCCTCCTGCCCCTTTTCTTATTCTTTCATATTTCATCACTTACAGCCGGTCTATAACAGGAAAGAAAAATGACTTATACTGTATTGGCCAATTATTTGTATTTTTTATACAAACTGATCCAGTAGCCTAGCACCATTTTTTTTCAAAGCAAGTCTGCTTAAATAAATACTAACATTTTCACTGTTCCATATGAGAGAATAATAAATTTCTATGCCAGTGAATAGAATGAAATATCTCAGGACCCTTGTCCCAACAAAAGCAAGCTGTGTTACTATTTTTATGTGAACAACTCCAAGTCCTAAAAAGCTGAATGATTTCTTCTGTTTTACAGCATTTCTACATTTATACCCCAGAGAAGTTTGCAAATTAAAAAAAAAAAAAAATGAACATCAAGGGTAAGAGAAGAACCAAAAAAAGAAAAGATGGGCTGGAAGAGGATTTTACAGTTTTTCAGGAAATGTAACTCATTTGCTAAACATTCTTTCTCGACTCTCTCATCTTAAGGTTGCTTCTAAAATGAGGAAACGGTTTTTAATATTTCCTTTATGTGGGAAAATATTGTGGATTTTCAGTATTCATAGACTTCCTGCTGAGGATTGCTGTGGGAGTCTGCTCTGGTCTCCCAGTGACAGCCCATGAGGCTTGGGAGTACCAACGTCCATGCATATGGGTGGCTTGAATTGTGGGGGCCCCTGATGTATACCTAAGCAGTCCCCAACTTTTTTGGCACCAGGGACTGTTTTCATGAAAGATAATTTTTTAGGGGGATGGGGCAGGAGGGGACGGAGCTCAGGCAGTGATGCGAGTGATGGGAAGTGACTGCAAATATAGATGAAGCTTCCCTAACTCACTGGCTGCTCACCTCCTGCTGAGCAGTTGGGTTCCTAAGTTTCATGGAAGACTATTTTTCCATGGACGGGGTAAGGGGAGGACCGCAGGACTGGAAGAATGAGACAGTGGTCCTCCATCACTGAACCTTCATCCATGATTCCTTAGTCATGATCCCTGACCCACCTTGAAATACAGTGGCTAACATTTTTTGTCTTTGGATCTCCAGATGAATTACCAGCTTATATAATAACTTTGCCTCCCTACTGACACCAAAATCTTATTTGTGTTGCTCTGACTCTAGTTTCCATCTCCCCACTCTCTACTCATACCCCAAGTCGTTAGCCTTTTCAGTCTGTGATTGGTTCTCTGATTAAATCTCTTAGATCTTCTAATTTGAAATAGCATATTTCAGAGTCAACCCTTATATTTGGTACTTTTGCTACTTCTACAGATTGAATACTTATGTCTATATCTATCTATATATATTCTTCATTTAAAATATTTGTCCTTAATTTGTATTACTTACCTGTTGAAAGACCATACAATGCTAAATGCCTTTGGATTTTTTTCTTATACTTTATAATTCATAAATTTCCAGGTTTCTTTTCTCAGATGAATTTTATTTCAATTTCACTACACTATTGAAATTTCCTAAGGGTAATGTGATAATATTTACTGAATAACTTTCATATTTCTATTGTCAAATGAAATAGAGTTAAATTAAAGTCTAATGCAGTCCCATAAAAATTGCATACCTTTCTTTTAAAATCTCTTTTTATACAGGCAGCCAAGATATTCAAAGTTGGTTAGATAAACAAAAATTTCATTCAAAAAAAGTTCTTGAATCTATCTTTAGTTAATAGGAAAAGTTTTAAAATTTGGCTTTAAATATAATAAATGGTTAGGAGTTAGTAGTTTGTGTTAGTAGTGTAGGCATGTACAGAATGTTAGATCCACATGAACAATTTCATCCTTCGTTTTTGATAGTCTTGGAAGGTGAATGAAAGTAATGTAATTGAACTATTCTTTTTCCTGAAGTAAAATAATTCTTTAGAATTGTTTGAAAGAGGTTATGATGACTTTTTAAAAATCTGATTCAAAACTTATCTCCTGCAGTAAGTCTTCCCAGATAAATCTATTATTACAGACCTCTATTTTTGTATTTTGCTTTTTTACTTCCACTGTTTAATGCTTTGCCTTCTTATTAATTGCTTTGATAATCTTCCTTAACTATTGTCATGTTTACAAGCCCTAAGAGAATTCTCCTTTCTTGGAACATGAAGATCAAGATTTCTGTCAGTGATATTATTCTTTAGCCTGGACAAAGCATTCTGTATACAGCAGGCATTCAATTAGGGCTACTGTTGGATTATGTTTCTATTAATCTAAAAGTGGGCTATTCTGGAAAAGAGTTGCTGTAAAAACTGCCAAAGTATTTTAAAATTTTATTTATTACTTATAAGTAACATTTTTGGAGAAGCAAACTGGGATGAAGGGTAATTACATAAATCTCAGATCATATTTTTACATTTCTTGTCTGCTAACAAGTATTTGACTTTCATTTAAAGGATTAGTGCTGTAATTGCAAGGGGAAAAGGAAATTATTTTCATTCAGATTCTTTAGTCCATACAAACTATTCAGTTATCATTCTTTCTGTAGCCACGTATTTTAAACTGCCTATTGGGGGTATGAAATAAGCTGTTGGTATTACCCATTAACTCTCATCAATTATAGCTGCCTGCTTTTTAGTTTTGCTTAAGGAATTCAAGCCTTTTTGCCATTTTGTATTACCTTGTTGAATCCATAGTATTTTGTCTGCTAACTTTTCCTTCCTTTCTCCATTTTCACAAATATGTTATCTAATTACAAGTTGAGGAAATATGTTTTATAAATTCTTTTGTGTGATGTTTCAAAACAAGTTAGAAATCTCACACAATGTTTTTCTCTTATTAAAAACAATATTGCCAGGCCTTACTTCAAATCTTATTTTTTTTAATCATCTTTCACAGATGTATTTATCTCCTCTATTTTGCCTGAGCAATGTGTGACTATCAAGAAGACTTATTGACACTTTTTTTTTAAATGAGGAAATCGAACAAAATTCTGTTGCTTACATAATCAACTACAGGAACTACGTTAAGCTCTACATATTCTAGATCGCTCAATCCTAACAAAAATAAAACTGATTGCAAAGTCTATTGTTGATGTTTTTCATTGTTGAGTTGAATTTATTTTGTGGCATTTAATCAGACAAGTTATTTTCATGCAGTAGTTACTCCATGGCTTGATTTATTTCTTCTTCAATTTATTTCCTTTTATTTTTTAATGTCATCCCTTCCCTGTTACCTGAAGAAAGTCTTTCAACATTTCTGGTGGGGCCAGTTGGCTGGCAATGAAGTCCTTCAATTTTTTGTTTATCTTAGAAAGTCTTTCTTTCTCTTTCACTTTTAAAAGATAATTTTATTGGATATTGAATTTTAGGTTGGTGGGGTTTTTTCTTTCAACATTTTAAATGCTTTACTCCCCTTTCTTCTTGCTCTCGTGGTTGCTGATAAGAAATCTACTTTAATTCCTATTCTTGTTGCACAATAGGTAACATGCCTCCTTCCTCTGATTTCTTTTAAGATTTTCCCTTTGTCTTTGGTTTCCAGCCATTTGAATATGATATACTTAGGTGTAATTTTGGTATTTATTCTGCTTAGTGTTCTCTGAGCTTCTTAGATTTGTGGTTTGGAGTTTGTCATTAATTTTGCAGTGTTCTTGGTCCTTATTTCTTCTATTGGCCATTTTTATTTCAGTAATACTTCCATTATGATTTCAAATACTTTATTCCTTTCTTTTCTTTCTAGTATTTCAATTATGCATATGTTATATCTTTTAAAAATTTCCAGTAGTTCTTGAATTCTTGGATGCCCTGCTCTATTTTTTTCATTCATTTCTACAGTTTGGAAGTTTCTATTGACCTATCTTCCCCTCATTGATTCTGTTCTTAGCTATGTCCAGTCTGCTGATAAGCTCATGAGATAAAGACATTCTATTATAATGTTTTTGATTTCTAGCTTTTTAAAAAGTTTTTGTTAGGTTTTCATCTCCCTGCTTACATTACTCATCTGTTCTTGAATGTTGTCTTCTTTCCATTAGAATACTTAACAGTCATTTAAAATTTCCTGAGAATTTCAGCATTTGTGTCATAACTGAGTTGGGTTCTGGTGCTTACTTTACCACTTCAGATGGTGTTTTTGTTTTGCCTTTTGGCATATCTAGTAATTTTTGTGTTGAAAGCCAGACATATTTCATCAGGTAGTATGAACTAAGGCAAACAGGTCTCTAGTGTGAGGATGTATATTAATCTGGCTAGGAGTTGGGCTGTGTTTAGTATTTGTTGTAGCTGTAGGTGCCAGAGGTTTCAAATTTTGCTAGTGTTCTTTTTGTCTCTCCTCCTGACTTTGGGGTTCCGTATGTACTCCTCCTCAAAGAGAGCCTGTGCCCCACTGCTGTCTTGGCAGTAACGCATTACAGTGACACTAGAATCCTGTTGTGGTTGTTAAAGTGGAGGGGAGAGACATTGTCCTATAATCTCTCATTTCAATTTCTGTCTTTAGTGAGCCTCCTCCTCTGGCCTGTTTCTTCTTCAGCCCATTAGATAAAACAGAAAAACTAGGGGCAACAGGAGTAAAAATGTCCTTCTCCCATAAATGGCTCTGGTAAGGGCTTTCCCCATAAAGAATAGCTCTTTGCTATAGAAAAAGCTCTGGGCATATTTCACAAGGGTTACTTTTTTCCTCCACTGCCAAAACATTGAGGGAATCTGTCTCAAATATTCCCCTAGTAAGAACCTAGTGGGCTTCTTGGAGGCAAAACCAAGAAAAGTATGGGGATTTCCCTAAAACTGCAGCTGCCAGTGTTTTCTCACGTCTACACTAATCCACACTCAGCCTCTAGCAATTTGTCAAAATTACCGTTTAACTGTTCCTACCACTTTATGACTCCAGCTGTTTCTGCTGCAGGTAAGCAGATTTCAGCTGTGATTCTCTGTATTCTCCTGTCTCTCCAGATGTGACGATGGCTATTTTTCCTGAAACCTGATGAATCCAATAGCACTCATTGAATTTTAGTTTGTCTAGTTTTTTGTTGTTGTAATGATGGAGGTGATGACTTTATAATTTTTTACATGAAGTTGTTATGGATTTTTAACAACACACATTTATTCAAAACAATGTTAATTTGTTTGCTCAGCAAAAAATTTTTGAGCAACTAATATATATGCCAGGCAAAGAGGAATCAACCACAGTGTGTCTCTGTAATCCAGTTCCACTGGAAAAGTACATGCTGATTTTTTGCTGTCCTGATTGTTAGAAGGGGTGCCAGGATTCTCTAAAATAAAAGCTGTCTTTTTCCATTTCTGCAAGGCTGACACACTGTCAGATGTGTAAATTCTATGCAGAGGTATTTGTTTCCTCCTCCTGGTGTCAGGCTGTTGAGTGTGATTTGTACTTCCTGCTGCTTTACTTCAAGCAAGGGAGGAGGTGACAGCTCCTATTTGAAGAATTAGACTAATTGCAATAAACATCTGAGGTTCTCAAGGAATGTGCAAATATAGAAAATCAATTTTATAGTATTATTATCCAATTTTACAGTGTGTAATAATGTATTTATGAAGCTTCAGCTTCAAAAAATAGAAATAAAGATGATGAACATAAACAAAAATAAAACCAAAATAGGCTCCATGCCCAGAAATCTAGAGCAATAAACTAAGTGCAGCAGGAAAATATAGCCAAAAAGGAAGAATCTTCAGACACACACAAAAAAAGTCCTTTGAAAAATACTTTCTCCCAAACTGAAAGAGGATTGAACATCTTAGCTGTAGTAGGAAAGCAAGTCTTTCTACAGAAAGAGACCTTAAGAAATGTCTATATCAACCCTCTTAATTTAGTGATCAGGAAATCAATGATCAGAAATTATGTCATATTGGCAAGAGTCCAAGCTCTGAACTGGAATTCAAGTCTGTTGACTGCCGACTCAAGGTTTCATCTATACAGACTAGAACATTATCTGTGATTTATGTTCTTCATAGATGAGTCTTAAGTACAATTCATTAGTAGAATTTAGACAAAATAAATAGGGAAAAAAAATGGAGAGCACTGAAAGTGTTACTGAACACAGGTTCGGCTGCACACCACCTGAGAGCCAAACGTGAGAGGCGAGTGTTGGTGAAAGAGATAGCGGATTATTGTCTCAAAGACCATCTCATCTTTCTCTGCTTACCAACCAACTTATAAAGGGAAGGGGTAACGGGGGTATGTAGCAGAAAGCAAGCTTTATGCAAGTCATCTTTGCTTGACGGTTATCAGCAAACAATAGGTCATTCTGGTGAATCTTGCCATCAGCGGTCTATAGTTAGCCCATTTTGAACTCTTGATCTGTTTCTCCTCAAGGTCATTTTTTAATCTTGGGTCTGGCAGCTGTATAGACAAGTAGATTAATTTTAAATTTTCAAGACAGAACAAGCTGAAAGCATACTGGAAGCAAAATGGCTTTCCTTTAGCTAGCCTAGTGATATAGTCTGAATGGAACTTGGGGTGTGCTTACAGAAGCAATTAACATAGATTCATAAAAGTGATAAATATGCTTCAGAAAGCTACTAATATATAGGTACCCTATTTTATCATTGTATTTTACCACATCTAAAGTAAAAATTAGTTTGGTAAATTTTGTACAGATATGTGTTCTCATTAGGTCCAAATTTAAAAAAAAATTCTGGACATTGAAAGAAAACAATTCATAAATCAATAAAAACTCTTTATTAAACAAGTTATTTATTTTTTTCATGGAATGAGTTATGGCTTAATGTATAGATCATTAGCAGCTACTGATAAATAATTTTGACTCAATATATGCTTTGGCTTCACTCCAGACAGTACTACTCGGTAAAGTTTTGAAAATGCCAGACTGAAGCACAGAGCAAGCCTGGCCAACCAACACTGACTGAACTGAAGTACAACAATATCACTCTTAAATTCTATGATGGGTCTTTGTTTTAAACATTATTTCACATTTTGTCTTTAAAGAGACAATAATTGTATCTGTGCTTCTAAAGTGGCAATTTAAAATCCTTGGCTGACTCATGGTTTTTCTTCAAAATGAAAATGAAAACTGAATCCTCAGCTTGTCTTCAAATTGTTAGGTATACATGAAAACAAATGGTGGGTTTTGTTTTTAATTTCTCATATGTGCTTTTCTCATTTTCTGATTATGAAATGAATATTTCAATATATTTGAACATAATAAAAAATTAATACCTCTGTGGGCCAAGAAAACAAATCGAATTAAGAATCCATGTGCACTAGGAGTGGGGAAACTGGAGAGGCAGGGGATGGGGAAAGAAAACCAAGGGAAGCCAACAAGGCAGGAGAGGAGAAGTAGAAGTAATTATCAACCCCAACTATGGATAGGATAATTGATCAGTGAACCAAGACAGTCAATTCAAAAAGAAGAGAATTATAGCAAGTGAAGAGACCCATGCAATTTTTGTAAATAGGAGATCAATGTGATAACTAGGGGGGCTACAGTAGTAGAAGTGGAGACCTATTAGGGCTTCATAGGAGAAGAACTTCACAGAAAGGTACCAAGCAGAGTATGTATTTACCCATATTGTCTAGGATGTAAATCACCTGAGAATCTTGTTAAAATGCGTATTTGCAATCTCTAAATCTGAGTTGGAGCCTAGATATTCTAGCAAGCTTCCAGGTGATGTCCATGATGCTGGTCTATGGTCTACACTGTGTAGCAAGGTGTTAGGATGCTCATTTTATTTTAGCTCTAGTAATATTCACCAAGATGTGAAGAAACTCCCCAAATTACCAAGTTGTGTTAGTTATCATAATTGATTTAATAAAATGTAAATGGTGTTAAAAGCTAAAATGTGAACTAACTTCATTCATAGAGAATTAAAATATTTCTGTTATTTTAATAAGAAAAGTTATATGAAGAATCCTAGAAATTCGAGATTATTCCCAATTGGCATTTGGTAGTTTCTGTTTGTATGATGATATTTGGTTTGTTTTTATATAGTCACCAATTATGTAGGAAAGGCAGTTTCCGTGAGCATGAGTAGTCAGGTAATGTTCTGTGGCTTGCTATACTCAATTGGCTAGATTACAGTACACAGGATTAATTTTCTTAGGTATATAAGGCTAATGGATTGGCTTAAATGGTTTCATTTCATGTAGACAGGAATGCTTTTTTAAAAACCCTATTTAGAAATGTGCCAATCTTCTAATATGAAGCATTTATTCAAATTAAATGATTTTTGGAACAGAATTTTCTGAAACAAAAGAAGCACACTCATCATCTTCAATGAAGGTAAGAAATTTAAGATTTAAAAACTGTAATTTAAATTGGTCAAAAGAATAATAATAATATTCTTCTCTCTAGGAAAAATGTTCTTTTTATCACCTTTATAAATTTAGAGTCTAAAGAATGTGACATGCATGAATGTCGATATGTTATTACTACATACACACAGAGTATACATATATTATACACACATAAAATCAGATTATTCTGTGCCCATTGCCCATTTTTATACATTCTGTCTAAATGTCACCTAAATCCCTTTTCCAGGAACTGGAATAGTATTATTCCCTGAAGAATTATTAAATTACCTTCTTCTAGTTCGCTGATTACTTAACTTCTCCTGAAACAGGGATGTAGACGTCAGATTATAAGAGTTGCTCAAAAAAGTGCAGTGTAGCAACCCAGATGACCTTGTATAAGTCACTGAACCCTGGGACTAATTCTTCAAGGATAAAATGAAGCAGAATTAGAGAGTGGGGAAGAGAATTAGGACAAAATGACCTCGTAGGCCTCATGGTTTCCTAATGATATTAAAGTGTCAATGAAGATATTATCAAGAAACAGTATCATTTGAAAAGTGAAGATAAATTAATGTATCTTGAAAAAATGTCTAAAATGACCTAAACATTTGCATGAGATAATAATTTTAGTTACTAAATTATGGGTAGAAATATGTAACTACTTTTTAATTACATAGTCAATGTCGACTGTTTATTGAGCTATTGAAGGATTACCAGGGAATGCAAGATAATTACTCAAGGCCTGATTCAGTCTCAAAATGTCTCTGCAGCTGTAGAGGCTGCTGAGGCCTGTGGATTTTTCCCTTGGATTGTCAGCTGTACAGCAGACTTCCCTCCAGTTTAAAGCCATATGGCTGATACAGCTCATACTCTGCCATCTACAAACCGTTACAGTGACTGGCACATAAGGGCACTGTGTTAGTTCCTTTGTATTACTGTAAAGGAATACCTGAGGTTAGGTAATTTACAAAGAAAAGAGGTTTATTTGGCTCATGGTTCTGCAGGCTGTACAAGAAAGATGGCACCAGCATCTACTTCTGATGTGGGCCTCAGGAAGCTTCCACTCATGAGAGAAGGTGAAGGGGGAGTAGGTGTGTCACATGGAGAGAGAGGGAGCAAGAGAGAGAGGAGGAGGTGCCAGGTTCTTTTAAACAACCAGCTTTTGTGTGAACTAATCGAATGAGAACTCACTCATCACAGTGGGGAGGGCACCAAGCCATTCACGAGGGATCTGCCCCTCGTGACAAGAGAGAAACACCTCCCACCAGGCCCTACCTCTGTCACAGGGGACAGAATTTCAACATGAGATCTGGAAGGGAAAAACATCCAAACTGCATCAGGCATTTAAATAAATTCATGTCAAATCTTGACTTCACTGTGTTAGGTAGGTAGTGAGGGATTCTGGGTCTTCTAGAGATGAAAGTGGGTGCCGTTGCCCCCAGGTTGGTCCTGCCCAACTCTCATTCTCCATACCTGGGGGAAGAAGGAATACCCTATGAATCTACCAGTCAGAACTTGGTGCACCAGCTTCAAAAGAATGCAGATGACTCTCTAGCCCATGGGCCAAGCAGCATCAGTTCCATAAAGTCTGGAAAGTGACCTAGAACCCACATGCGTAGTTAAGGCTCAGGTCATGTGACTCCCAACTGTCTAATCAAAGTGGTTACATGGTGACCTCTGAACCACAAGGGAGGTCCCTATCCAGACACTATAAAATAAGAGGCAGACCATAGCCAAGCTCTCTCTCTTTTCCTGCTGTGACAAGGGGTCTGGTAGTCATCTGTGGCATATGTACCATGCTCTGTAAACCTATATCTTGCTCTTGCCGTATAATCCTATCTTTCTCTCCTCAATAAACTTCATTTTCGTGCTTGCCTAATTTTGGCTTATCTGGTCATTCTTCGACCATGGGCACACCAAGAACGGACAACTTCAGACTAAAATCTGACACCTGGAAATATAATTCTTGATCTTCTAGGAAGGAGGTATCTGGCAATCTCTCATCTGCCCCTGAAGTGCCCTCTCTTCTCAGAATTACCCTTGTTTCCTTGAGTCTTCTCCCACCACCTATGGAATGGCTTGTGTTCCCTGGTGCTTTAGCCCTCTCTCCCAAGATTGCCTTCCCAAAGTGTTTAACAGTTCTGAGTTACTCTCTCCAGTAAATCCTGTTAACTCATTAGAATTTGTCTTTCTCATAGAAAGTATAAGATAAATTCAATCCTACTAGTTTGTTAAAGAAAAAACTTGTATAATGTTGAAGTGAAGAAACAAGACAGAAAAGGGTATATAACATTTTATCAATTTCAATGAGTCCAGTGAGATATAGGGCTGGTGAATAGCATATGACTTACTAGAAAGTAATAGCTTCAAAATCAAAAAGGCCAATAAAAATTAGGTCAAAAACAAGCTAGTGATTGTGTCGCTCACACTTTGACATACTAAATAAGTTGGAGACTCTGTAAAATGCCTATGGACATAAAAGTTGTACATTTATAATCATAAGCTCATTTTTCAAGATGGTAGGAGAAATCACTAGGGTTCAAAAACAAAAGAAAACCTGTAAAAGAAAATGAGCTTGTGTGTCTGCCTGGGTAGTGATGGCAATGTTACGGGCATTGCCAGTTAAAAAAACATTTTCCCTGAGAAGTTGGAATTACTGTCTTGAGGATTTGGACTCCACATGTACACCAAATGGGCCAGGGATGCACAAGTCAAGAAAAATTGCCTTAAAGTTAGTCTTGGGTTGGTAAAGCTCTTAAGATATATGGAAGTAGCAAAATGAAACTTCTCTAAAAGACCAAATCCTCAACACTAGCCTCAGGAGATGACTATAGGTCGAGCCACAATCACAAATCACAGGAGAAAACAGGCTACCATGAATGACAGGCAGCAGAAAAAAATCAATAGGATTTGATGCTCATGCCCTTCAAATTATCAAATAGAAAAATGTTACAGCAAACGCTTGATGGTATTAAAATGTGATAAAATAAATAATAACCTAAAAATAGACACTTAAAAATAATAAGCCAAGTAAATTTGTAAAACAACACAATAAAGTGCAAATACATTTAAAAATTGATTGGTGAAATTTAATGTAAGAGCTAACTGGTAGTTCTACTCAGCCACAAAAAACAATGGTGATCTAGCACCTGTTGTATTATCCTGGATAGAGCTGGAGCCCATTCTACTAACTGAAGTATCACAAGAATGGAAAAACAAGCACCACATGTACTCACCATCAAATGGGTATTAACTGATCAACACCTAAGTGCACATATAGTAGTAACATTCACTGGGTGTTGGGCAGGTGGGAGGGGGGAGGAGGACATGAGTATATTCACACTTAATGGGTGTGGTGTGCACCATCTGTGGGATGGACACGCTTGAAGCTCTGATTTGGGTGGGGCAAAGGCAATATACATAACCTAAACATTTGTACTCCCGTAATATGCTGAAATAAAACAAATTTAAAAAATAAATAAAAAATAAATAAAGCTAACTGGTAGGGTTAGATAGCACTAAAGAGAAAATTCAGTAAATCTATATAAAAAATTCAAAGACTACCTATAAAAATCATAAACTTAACATGATATATTATAAAAAAGTAAAATTATAATTCAATTCAGTTATAAAAATATAATACTTTTTTCACATCATGTAATTATAATATATTTGCAGATTATATCTCATACAATGCATCCAAGTATTATTCTAATTTGTAAATTTAAATTTGGAAGCTCCTAATTTATTAATATTAAGAAATTTAAGGGGATTTAAAGGGAACATCATTTAATTAATCAATAAATAGCAAAAAATTTACTGAAATTTAATAGCTAGTCCTGATAAGTGGATTTACTGTAGCAAGAATAAAAAGAAATTTCCAAAACAGGATAAATACATTTTCCTGGAAACTTAAAGCAAATATATTATATTAATTGTGAAATGCTATAAAATTTCTCATTAAATTCAAAAACAAGGCAACGAGCAATATTGTCATTTAATATCTGAATGTAATGTAAAAAGAAAGGAAAATCAATGTAAACATTGGAAAAAACAGATAAAGTATCATTAATTCAAATAAGGGTGAATTAAAGAAGCTCACAATAACATTATCAGGACAAATAGAATTTAGAAAGTTGGCACAATACAAAATTAAATGTAAGCAAAAATAATAGAATCACCTTATAATATAACCAGTTACAAAAGGAAATTTTAAAAAATTCTACTAGTAACTATGATAAAATTTTAGAATACATGGTAATACATTTGAGAAGAATGTTACAATACCTTTATTAAAATAAAACTAGATATAATTTTGAAGAACACAGGGTTCTGAATATATTAGAATAATTGCTTATTCCTTGAAGTGAATACTTAATATCATAAAGATCTAATTATCGAAAGCTCGGCCACTTGTCCAAGACGCCAAATAATGAGGACAAGCAGTTTGAGGAGGAAGGAAAGAGAGAGTTTACTTTGTCAACAAAGGAGGAAATATGGTAGACGTTCTAGTCTCAAAATCCCAAATTTCCCGAACATAGGCAGACACACAGAGTTTTTCAAGGGAGGCCTCTCGGCTTCAGGCAATTACTGTGGTTCACTATTCTAATGCTGCCTTCTCTGCCAAACACAGAGTCTGTGAACTCTGCCAGTTGCCCACCTGGGGGGCTGCCCGGCCCCACCTGGGAGTTTCAACAAAAGACTTAACCATCCTCAGGGATGCAGGCCAGGCTGCAGTTCTCAAGAGTGGGGGAAGTTTTGAAAAGGCAGAAAATCTTTTCACTCTTTTTTTTTTCCAGGCAATACCCTCTATTAAGCATTCCCCACTCTCAATATTTGCCTTCCATATCTTTGGGAGGAGGGGCAACTACTCTGCTATAAAATCTTTCCCAAATTGAAATATATATGTAATGCAATTTAAAGAAGTATTGTAGCAGGGTTTCTCATTCATTCAGTTTTGCTTTGTGTTATTATGGAGTTTTGGAAGTATAAAAATCTAAAGAGTAAGTATAAAGTACACAGGAAGAATAAGCATGTGGGAATCAGTAAGACATTTTGAAAAGAAAATCAAATTGAGAGAGTACCTCTGTCTTTGCAATATATTCAATCTCACTCTAAAGCTAATGTAATTAGAGTAGGTGACAATAGCAAAAATAATGAAAAATTAAATATATAAAATTTAATTTTATGTCCAGAAACAAATTCTCATATAACAAAATTAAAACATAATAAAGCTAGCAATTGAAATCAACATAAAGAATATTTTTAAAATAAGTAATGATACAATGATTGTCTAGCTACATGGAATAAAATGTAAGTAGATCTCTTACCGCTTTCTACTATAAAGAAAAATAATGTATTGCAGTTTAAACGTATTTTATAAAACCATGTAAGTCCTAAAAGAAAAAAATTGCATCTTAAAATATAATCTATAGTGAGTGAAGTTTTCCTAATAAAACAAAACAAAAAAACAAACAAAAACAACCACAAAAAAACCACACAGAAGCCAATAAAGGAGGAAGATGTTTTGGTCATATAGAAGCTTAAAACTTCTTTATTTCAAATGACACTGCAGAGTTTAAATCAATATGAGAATGATATAATATCTGCAAATCATTTAAGAGAAGGGGGTTAATATCAGTAATATATGTATTTTCGGTAAGTTAATGACACCAATAAATAGCCTCCAAAATAGGCAAAAAAAACTTAGATAATTTAAATATAGCAGATGCTGACAACCACATCAAATATATCCAATATCTTTAATAATACTCACAAAAATACTAATTTTAAGACAATAATTTTTGCCCATTAGAATGGCAAATTTCCTACCTGCCTAGATTTTATTACACACATACAACTTATGCCATTCATCATCATGTATGTGATCTATAATATGTTGGTAGTTGCTACAATAATCTTTTAATTTTCTTTATTTTTCTTCTTCTTATTATTTTTTAAGGCTGAGATCTTGCTCTGTAGCCCAGGCTGGAGTGCAGTGGCATGATCATAACACATTGCAGCCTCAAACTGCTTGGCTCAAGCAGTCCTCCCAACTCAGCCTGCCAAGGAGCTGAGACTACAGGTGCACACCATGATACCTAATTTTTCAAAATTTTTTTGTAGAGATTAGGTCTTGCTATGTTGCCCAGGCTTGTCTAGAGCTCCTGGCCTCAAGGGATCCTCCTACCTCAGCCTCCCAAAATGCTGAAATTACAAATGTGAGCTACCCATGTATGGCCTAATTTTCTTTAACTCAACACATCTCAAAGATATTTTGCCATTAAATCCATTTTGTCTGAATCTTATATTAACTTTGAAAGAAACACCCTATATACAAAAAACAGAATGGCTATATGATTTTATATTTCATGCAATATGAACCTTCATTTTCAGAAATTAAAATTTTGAATTGCCAGAAAGGAAATACAATGGGATCCATATATAGATATAATTTAGAATTCTTATCTCCTGCCTTTCTATTGTGGAATGCATGCAAATATGTGTTAGTTAGTCCATTATCCAAAGTTTGGATGATTCCTATGTTATTGCATATTGCTTCAAGAAAAAAACAAAACAAAACAATGAGAAAAATAAAATTAAGAAACAACTTCTTAAGTCACCAACAATTGATACCTTCTGTTTATTTTACCCCATTGTCTCTTTCATGCCCTATTTTGTTTAGCATTTGGAGGGGATTTGGAGATTAGTTTACCCATTTAGTATAGTAATTAATAAAATATGCAAGTTGATCTTGTTCTTCTGAACTATTTCGAAGGGTTTGGCTTTCAAAACTATCAAGAGATTTTCCCACCTGAAATTTTGCATTCTTTGTAGATGAATTCACTTACCAGTAGCTTGTAGGAAACTAAAACTGAATGTGATATAACAAAATCCCATCATGGAAGATAACCATAATTAAAACAATTTTAAAAGAGTTCCAGGTATCCTTCCTCCTTCCAAGTAAATACTGTTATCTTTTTAAATTACAGCTAACCTAAAGTGATATTAGATTTAAGACTGTGCAAAATCAACTGTTAGAATCAATCTTTTCTCCTTTGGCAAAATTATTTGCCTTAATTCAAAATGACATGCTATTTCTTCTAAAACTGCACTTAATTTTTAACACATTTCCCCTATGGAACTTTCTTGCTCTATCTCATTGGTACTTGACAATTCTAGAATATATTGTTTAATTTGACTTTGGTATTCATTTACAAAGTATGACATTTTGAAACCCCCTTGATATAAATCAGATATTCAGAACATGACCAGGCAAATGGTTTTCATTAGTGGTAAAGTCAGTATTTTTAGGTCACCATGAAAGTCCTTGGACCTAATCAATTAATTACCAAAAGAAAAATAAAAGTGCTTTTGTGGCTCAGATCTTGTGCTTCAGCAGAGAATAGCTCTTCCATAACAAGACCATTCCCTACACCTATAGAAACTCTGTTCACTTCTTTATTTGCTGGAAATAGAGATATTGTTATATCTGGGCAGACAGCATGCTAATTGATGCCTAGGAGGTAGGCATAACAAAGGAGGTCTCACCCTGTGACTGGCTTATTTACCTTGTTCCTTAAGTAGACCATAAATCCTAAGGGTAAATACCCCATATTCATCTCTATACTCAATCAGCAATCTGCCAGGCTTAGTGTGTGAATTCATGAATGAATTAATTGCTATTTAATATGATCTGAATTATTGCAATGTCTTGGAAATAAAGACTATGGTTGAGGAAGAAACTATGATAATGTGTTGTGGCCTAAAATCAATGTTAATCACCCCTTATTAAAAGTGCATAGATCCCTTGGTCCCGTTTGTGTTTTACGGAGGTAAATGTTCCTATTATTCATAATATGTGTGTTCTATTAATATTTCAGCTATCTATGAACTGGAAAGAGTCTATGGCTACAGCTAAATAAAGCAATGTCAACTAGCCAAAACAAACAAACAAACAAAACAAAACAAAAAAGAAAGAAAATAAAAAGAAGAAAGAAAAGAAAAAAAAATAATTGGTTCATTTGATTTGCCCAAGGGCATATTAAGAATCAATCTTGGGAGGGCAAGATGGCGGACTAGAAGCAGTCCGTGTGCACCACTCTCAAGGAGAGCATTGAAAGTTGCAAACTGATGCCTGCCTAAGGATGGTTCTTCTGGGAAAGAAAACTCCAGAGAAATGACAGGGGACATTCAGAGCGAATGAGGTGATGCGGCTATTCATTTGGCAAGATTGAAGGGAACTTTGGGGAAGCATCTACATGAGGGAAAGGTCAGGAGGTGAGACCCCTGGTGTTTCATGTTCACCCTACAGGCACTGCAGCTGAGCTGTGAGGAGGCCCCTTCACCACCGCTACAGACCTCTGGACTGATCCAGAGTTGCTTGGAGTCCGTGCAGAGACATTGCACCAGAGAGTACCTGCAGGAGGGATTTGGTGGCTACTGATCCTGGGTTACTGCAACTGACACCACTCTGAGCTCTCAGGTACAGGGCACCAGTTCTGCATATGGCTCAGCTTTGCAACAGCAGCCTTCCCCTTGCCCCCGCTAGGCTGGGGAGGAATTGGGCAGAGTGGACACTCCCTTGTGCCATGTTCTGTGACTGGGAGCCAAGTGCCCCTCCTTGCCAACATAGGATCTGAGCAGAGGGGGTGCCTCAGGCAACACAGACACCACCTGCGAAGCCTGTGGTGACTACCTCAGCAGGACTGGAATAGGGAGAGAACACTGGCCACTTGGCAGCCCTGGCTTGCAGCTCCACACCCTGTAATCCCTATGCTGTCATGCACCCTGAGGGCTCTATCTCTGTGGTTCCTGAGCTTCTAGAGCTGCTCCCAGCCAGTGCAGCTCCACTTCTGTGGATTCTGTGCTGTCTAAGCTGCCCCCAACCCACGCGGTTCCACCTCTGTGTTCCCTGAACTGCTGGAATTACCACTCACCCTTGTGGTTCCACCCTTGTGATCCCCACACCACAGAAGCCACCCCCACTCACATGACTCCACCTCTGCTGTTCCTACACTGTTGTCAGATGCCATGCCTGCACATGCAGCTCCTCCCCTGACTTCAGGCCACAACTCTAGCTTTGAGGCTCTCACTGTGCCTGGGCCCAAGGATCCATCCCTAAGGCCTCACAGCAGCTGCTAGGACTGCAGATCCACACCACTGAGGCTTCAGCACTGCCCCCAGGACTGAGGGTCTGTTCCTGTGGCTCCAGTGCTCTTGCCAGGCACACCACTCTACCCCCAAGATTACAGCATTAAAGCCTGGACCACAAGACCCCACCCCTGAGTATCCACTACAGCGGCTAGGCCCAGAGGTCCAACACTCTGCCAGGGACCTCCCCACTTTCCTTGAGCTGCCATTATACCTGGATCTAGTTCAAGCAAACATCCACAGCCCCAGCAGCCATGAACACTGCCTAGATAGCCTCACCCAGCTGCCACTATCACCTCCAGGGGGAGCCCTTGGGAAGAGCAATCCTCCACAATGCCATTCTCCATGGAGAGGGTCTCACTTAGTCCTCACATTGAGCTTACAACAATGATTTGAGGAGCAACCCATCACCATGAATGAAGATCATCCAGCACTTGCCTGAACTGTGGCAATCACTGGGGAATGAGACAAAGTTGAACAGCTGCACTACAGGCTCTACGTGTCAACCTATCCCTTGCCAGATCAACATTCCAGAATAGAACACAAAAACACCATCTAGGGACCTCCCCTTCTTCTAAGTAGGAAAATTCCCAGCAAAGGAGAATTGTTGCCCTGCAAACCTATTAGGCATGAGCTGAGAGAAGAGGATTTAGATGAGAAGAAACCAGCAAAAGAACTCTAGCAACATGAAAAAAACAAACAAACAAAAAATAAAACAAAAACAAGTTCAACACCCTGAAGGGAATCATAATGGAGCTAGAGTAGCAGACCTCAACCAAAAAGAAACTATGGAAATAGCAGAAATGGAATTCAGAATATGGATGTAAAATAAGATGAATGAAATCGAAGAGAAAGTTGAAAACCAACAAAAAGAAGCCAAAAAAGTATTTCAGAAAATCAATGAAAAAGTTGCTAAAAAGCTAGAAAATATAAAAAAGAATACAATAGAACTTAAAGAAATGAAAGAGTCATTTAGGGAATTTCAAAATACAGCAGAAAGCTTCAACAACAGGCTAAACCAAGGGGAAAAAAGAATCTCGGAGATTGAAGACAAGGTTCTCAATCTAACCCAGTCATTCAAAGATGCAGAAAAGAGAATAAAGTAGACTGAACAATCACACAGAGAAGTATGAAAATGTATGAAGCTAATTAATATACAAGTTACAGGTATCCCCGAGGGACAAGAAGAAAGAGCAATAAGCATGTAAAATCTATTTGATGGAATTATTGAGAAAAACTTCTGTGATGTCACCAGAGATTCAGACATCTAGATTCAAGACGGTCATTGAACACCAGGAAGATTTGTAGCAAATAGGACATCTCTAAGACACATAGTAATCAACCTGGCCAAACTCTAAATGAAGGAGAAATTTCTACAAGCAGCAAGATGAAAACAACAACTAACCTACAAAGGAAAATCCATCAGGCTAACAGCAGACTTCTCAGTGGAGACCTTACAAGCAAGAAGGGATTGGGGCTCCATCTTCAGTCTTCTTAAACAGAAGATTGCTGGCAGCTAAGAATCTAGTATCCTGCAAAAACTGGGTTTTATAAATGACAGAGAAATAAAGACTTTTCTTAACAAGCAAACACGGAGGGAATTTGTCATAACTAGATCTACTCTATAGGAAATATTCACAACTTCATTATACATGAATCAGCACAATGTATGTCCAGCAGTGTAAAATCACTCAAAAGCTAAAGTCACAGCTTGTATAAAACAATATCTATCCCAAGAGGAAAAACAAAGCGATAAGGTACTAACCAACATGATGAATAGAACAGCTTCCCACATACAAATACTATTACTCAACATAAACAGTCTGAATGCTCCACTCAAAAGACATAGACTGACAAAATGGATGACAAAACACAACACAAATATCTACTGTCTCCAAGAAGCACATTTAACCTATATAGAATCACACAGACTCCAGGTGAAGGAATGGAAAGAAATACTCCACACAGATGGAAACAAAGGAGAACAGGTGTAGTCATTCTCATATCAGATGAAATAAACTTTAAATCAACAATGGTAAAGAAAATCAAAGACGGTCATTATATAATGATAAAAAGAGAAATTCAACCAGAAGATGTAACAATCCTAAATATGTATACACCTAACACAGCAGATCCCAGATCTGTAAAGCAAATTCCACTAGATCTAAGCAAAGACCTAACAGTAGCATCATAATTGCCTGGTTCTTCAACACCCCACTGACAGAGCTGGAGAGATCGTCCAAGCAGAAAATAAAGAAACATTAGACTTAAATGGGACTCTAGAACAAATGGACCTAATGACATTTACAGAATACTCTACTCCAAAACTACTGAATATACATTCTTATCATGAGCACGTGGGACATTCTCCAAGACCAATCATATGCTAGGCCACAAAACATGTCTCAACAAAGTCAAAAAAATCAAAATCATACCATGTATCTTCTCAGACCACAGTTGAATAAAACAAGAAATCCATTCCAAGAGAAACACTCAAATCTACACAGTCATGGAAAGTAAACAGCTTGCTGTTGAACAATCCTTGGGTCAATGATGAAATCAAGATGGAAATCAAAAGATTCCTAATACTGAATGAAAGAGGACACAAGCTATCAAAATCTATGGGATTCAGCAAAGTGGTCCAAAGGGGAAAATTCATAGGCATAAATGCCTACATAAAAAAGAAAGATCACAAATTAATAACATAATGTAATATTTCATAGAACTAGAAAAGAAAGAGCAAACCAAATCCAGCAGAAGAAAAGAAATAACAAAGCTCAGAGCAGTACTAAATAAAATAGAAACAAAACAAAACAAAACCAAAAAAACACAAAGGATTAATAACATCTTCTCCCAACAAAAAAGCAAAGGCCCCGGACCAGATGGATTCACAGCCAAATTCTACAAGATTTACAAAGAAGAACATAAATTATTCCATAATGTTGAAATGGAAGGAATCCATCCTAACACATTTTATGAAGCCAGCATCACCTTAACATCAAAGCCAGGAAAGGACACAACAAAAAGAGAAAACTACAGATCAATATCCATTACAAATATAGATGCAAAAATCCTCAGTAAAGTACTAGTAAACCGAATTCAACAACACATCAAAAAAATAATTCACCATGACCAAGTGGACTTTATCCCAGGGATGCAAGGATGGTTCAACAAACATAAATAAATAAATGTGATTCACCACATAAACAGAAACAAAAACAAAGTTCATATGATCCTCTCAATAGATGCAAAAATAACGTTCAATAAAATGCAGCACCCTTTCATGATAAAAACCTTCAACAAACTAGGCATAGAAGAAACATACCTCAAAATTATAAAAGCCATATATGACAAACCACAGCCAACATCATAGTGAATTGAGAATAGTTAAAAGCATTCCCCTAAGAACTGGAACAAGACAAGGATGCCCACTGTCACCACTTCTATCCCACATAGTACTGGACGTCCTAGCCCAGAGCAATCAGAAAAGAGCAATTAATGAAGAGTATCCAAATTGGGAAAGAGGAGGTCAAAATATCACTTTTTGTTGGTGATATGATTGTGTATCTAGAAAATCCCAAAGACTCCACCAAAAGACTTCTAGAATTGACAAATACATTCAGCAAATCTCAGGTAAGAAAATCAATGTACACAAATCAATAGCATTTCCATATACTAATAATAGTCAAGCTGAGAGTCAAATAAAAGAATCAACACCATTCACAGTAGCTACAAAGAAAATAAAATACTTAAGAATATACTTAACCCAGAAGGTGAAAGATCTCTTCAAGGAGAACTATGAAACACTGATGAAAGAAATCACAGATGACACAAACAAATGGAAAAATACCTCATGCTCATAGATTGGTAGAATCATTGTTCAAACGTCCATACAGGCTGCGCGCGGTGGCTCACGCCTGTAATCCTAGCTCTCTGGGAGGCCGAGGCGGGCGGATTGTTTGAGCTCAGGAGTTCGAAACCAGCCTGAGCAAGAGCAAGACCCCGTCTCTACTAAAAATAGAAAGAAATTAATTGGACAACTAAAAAATATATAGAAAAAATTAGCCGGGCATGGTGGCGTATGCCTGTAGTCCCAGCTACTCGGGAGGCTGGGGCAGGAGGCTTGCTTGAGCCCAGGAGTTTGAGGTTGCTGTGAGCGAGGATGATGCCACGGCACTCTACCCTGGGCAACACAGTGAGACTCTGTCTCAAAAAAAAAAAAAAAAAAAAAAAAAATGTCCATACAGCCCAAAGTGATTTACAGATTCAATGAAATCCCCATCAAAATACCAACCATATTTCATAGATCTAGAAAAAAATAATTCTATGCTTCAATTGGAACCAAAAAAGAGTCAGAATAGGCAAAGCAATCTAAAGCAGAAAAAAAAAAAAAAAAAAGAAATCTGGAGGCATAACATTACCTGACTTTAAATTATAAGGCTAGAGTAACCAAAACAGCTTGGTATTGATATAGAAGTAGCATCATAGACCAATGGAACAGAACAGAGAACCCAGATATAAAACCATCCACCTACAACCAACTGATCTTTGACAAAGCAGACAACAACATACACTGGGTAAAGGAAGCCCTATTTAATATAAATAAATGGTGCTGAGAAAGCTGATTAGCTACATACAGAAGAATAAACAGGACCCCTATTTCTCACCATATACAAAAATTAATTCGAGATGGATAAAATACTTAAATGTAAGGCATGAAACCAGAAAAATTCTACAAGGAAATGTAGGAAAAACTCTTCTAGATATCTGCCTAGGCAAAGAATTTATGACTAAGACCCCAAAGGCAATGACAGCAACAATAAAAATAAATAAATGGGGCTTAATCAAATTAAAAAGTTTCTACACAGCGAAGGAAATAATCAACAGAGTGAATAGGCAACCTACAGAATGGGAGAAAATATTCACAAAATCTACATTTGATAAAGGGCTAATACCCACAATCTACAAAGTACTCAAACAAATCACCAAAAAAACACAAATAACCCTACAAAAAAGTGGACAAAAGACATGAACAGAAGTTTTTCAAAAGAAGATAGACAAATGGACAACAAACAAATGAAGAAATGCTCAACATCACTAGTCATCAGGGAAATGCAAATTAAAACCACAGTGGGATATCACTTTACCCCTGTCACAATGGCCATTATTAAAAAGTCAAATAAAAAAATAGATGCTAGTGTGGATGCAGAGAACAAGGAATGCTTTTACGCTGTTGCTATAACTCAAATTAGTACAACATCCTCAAATAAATAAACACAGACTTATCGTTTGATCCAACAATCCCACTACTGGGTATCTACCCACAGCAAAAGAAGTCATCTTATCGAAAAGGTGCCTGCACTTGAATGTTTATTGCAGCACAGTTCACGATTGCAAAGATGTGGAACCAACCTAAGTGCCCATCAATTCATGAGTGGATTAAGAAAATGTGGTGTATACATACACATCATGGTGTTCTACTCAGCTATAAAAAGGAATGAATTAATGTCTTTTGTAGCAAGTTAGATGGAACTGGAGACCATTGTCCTAAGTGAAGTATCTCAGTAATGGAAAAACAAACAGCACATGTACTTTATAATAATTTAGAACTAATTGATGGGCATAAATATGTACAGAGAGAAGTAAAAGTCATTAGAAATCATGAAGGGTAGAGGAGGGAATGAGGATAAGGGTAAAACCTACCTATCAGGTACCATGAACACTATTTAGGGTATGGACACACTAATAACCTTGACTTAAGCATCATAAAAGCTATCCATGTAACAAAAACATTTGTAATCCATTAATGTTTTGAAATAAAAAAGAACCAATCTTCATTTATTTCTTGAGTTTAAGGTTTCTATATTTATTCTGCTGATTCCCTGACTGGGCTGGTTAAATACTGAGTACTCACTGAGAGGGTTTATCTGCTTAGAAGTCTGTATTTTCCTCCTAAAATTCAAGGACTACCACTCTATTACATTTTAACTTTTCTACCTTAACTTCTAATAATTGGCATATCTTAGTTTTTCCAATTGAGTCTGTCTGTAAATTATAGTCCTACCACCCAGGGCATTGAAATAAGGAAAGGGGGCAATCTATGGACATCAGAGGCTTCCCAGACTCTCTAAAAGGATATATATATATATATATATATATACACACCTTTATATTTATATAAAATTACCCTGGAAAATAAGTCCAGAGCTCTTTATTAGCTTGCAATGGAATCTGTGACTGCCCTCAAACAATTTGGAACCTTTTTTTACCTTATTGTGATCTGTGCTATCACTATTACTTGCTCTCAAAGTGCTCAACTTATTTTCTCTTTTTTGTACCACCTAACCAAATTCTAGGCTCTAAGTCACTCTCACATCTATGAAACTATATCCACAGATATCTTTACAATCTCTTAACATCTAAAGCATTATACTTACTTATAAGATCTTATATTGTTAGTAAATTTTTGTGTGGGCATCTCTCCAATTAGATATTAAATTTTCTTAAAAAAAAAACAAACCCTGTCTTATAAAGTGGGCCACATTGAACCAAAACATAACCAGAAGTAACTTATAAATAGAGAAAGATGTTTATGAATTTTAAGAATGATGATATAGTAATTTTTTTACTGATACAGCATATTATCAATTTATACTAATTATTAGGTATATGGAGACTAGAACTCAAACCTATAAAAAATTTTGATTGGGTTAATAGAAGAAAGAGGTGTGTGATCTATAAAGAAAATATCTGAGAACACATATTTACAAATATTGATAGGAAAACAAAGTAGCCTCAAGGATACAGACATATTTGAAATAGAAGAGCCTGAGGATATCAAAATGTTATTCAAGTTTCAGGAACAGAGTCAAAATCAAACAAATATTAATATTTACTTTTACAATTTTAGCAAGGGTTTTTAATTGAAAAATTTTAAAAATGACTTTAAACTGTGTTTCCTGGGAAAAACTGCATTATTAACCCACTGAAAATGTGTACAGCTTCAGACCTGCTTGAGGCGAGCTCTCACAGTGCACCATGAAAACCACAAATTAGGTATGTAAGAATGTGTAGAGGATTAGGGGAAGAGCAAATATATAGTATGTTAATAAAATAATAAAATTAATAAATACCTTGAAAATCAAAACTCTTTGTTTATTATGGCTTTACCCTGATCCTTTACTCTGTGGTGTTGGTTTTGTAAGAAGAAAGGAAGGAAGAAAGGAGAGAAGGAACAAAGGAACCAAGTTCTGTAGGAAATCTATATACAATGTAGACATATAGATGCAGATATAAAACAATGTGCTTATCATGGATTTTTAAAATAAATGGTCATTAATTGATTATTTGAGAACCCTTGCATGCAAAATCCATAGGTCAAGACTGTGTAAGTGTTGGTACAAGAGATTTATCATCAGTTTACAGCCCACAGAATAGAAATGTATTAATTAGATGCACTTCCTTGACAGTTTTGGACAGAATCCAAAATGGATTCTGTAAACTAATATCTTCAGGTTGATTGTCTGCATTGATGAACTTAACTGAAAACCTCACCAAAGTATAATAGAAAATGAATTTTCACAACCAAGGAAGTCAGAGCTGCATGAAGCAGTAATCATTTGCCTAAAATTAATATCTAATGTATATTTATTTAGGGAATGTGACTATCAAATCCTATAACACATATCTCAGGGGTCACAAAGTATCATAGAATGAATATAAATAGCCTTTACATTTCTCTCCATTTCATAAAGCACATATGAATATAGATTATTTCACTTTTTTATTTTGAAACTATCAGAGAAAATTGGCATGAAAAGTACAAAGAACATTTTTCTTCAACCATTTGAGCATAAGTTGCTGACATGATAGTCCATCATCCTTAATTACCTTAGGATATATTTCATATGAATATGAACATTCTTCTATATGATCATAATATAACCATCAAAATCAGAAAATTAATGTGGACACATTAGTACCATCTACTCTGCAGCCACCATTCAATTGTTCCAATAATGTCCTTGAAAGAAAAAAGAACCGGCCCAGAATCATGTATTGCATTTAGGTGCCAGGTCTTTTTGTCTCCAGTCTTTCCTTGACTTTTATTCCCTCAATAGCTTTGAAGATTATAGAAAAATTATTTTGTAGAATGTCCCTCGATTTGGTTTCTTTCTTTCTTCATGAAGAGATTACAACTATGCATCTGAAGTAAGAATATCACAAAAGTGATGTGTTTCCGTTTTATCCTACCATTTAGCAGACAATTTCAATCTGTTTCATCACTAACCAAGTAAATTTTCATCACTTGATTCAGGTAGAGTCTGTAGTTTTCTCCACTGTGAAGTTATTCTTTCCCTCTTCCTTTTTGATAATAAGTAATTTAAGGGAAATACTTTGTAAATATCTGTAAATGTCCTATTCTTCATCCTTTTGAAGTATCTTCACTGATTTATTTAGGGCAAATGGACTCATGGATTACTATTATATTCAATGATTTATTGAATATAACTCAACAACTGGTATTATCATAATTTATTTTGATGATCACATTGTCCAAGATTTGGCTCCTGGGAACTTCTTCAAGCTAGACTCTGTACCTTTTAGATATGTCCCCATTATTGTGTGGGCACTTCCTTGCTTTCTGGTACAAAAAACATGTTTCAAGCTCATCTTATACTTTCTTTATTCTAGCACTGGATATAACTATTTCTCCCACAAGCCCTGATTCCTTTGAGAATGATATTTAGAGACTAAGAACTGGGTACTAGGTGTGCTGATGCTCCTAGGCTCAGAGGACAGAGCTAGTGAATATATATGTGTGTGTATGTGTATGTGTGTGTGTGTACACATTATACACATACATTTAGACAAACTGTATATGTGTGCATATACACACACACATTTGCATCTCTATTTATTCTATATCTATTTCTTCATATTGATAACTCAATGCTTACACTGATATCAGCATTGCAAATCCAGCACCACAAGGTTAATTCTAGTTTTCTTTCTTCCCATATTTGTAACTTTTTTTTTTGACAGTGAGAAATCTAGAGTCTATTATCCTCAAAGTATTTACTTGTTTGATCTCCACTCTCCTAGATATAACCAGTCATCTGTCACTAACTGTGCTCTACCCCTTGTTCTGAATCCAGCACCCTAGCCTGAGCCACCACTGCCACTGCCCTCTTGCATGGACCCTCTCCTCACTTTGCTTAGACACTGACACCCAACACTAGATTGCTGCTGTTGCTGCCCCATGTGTGACACCCTCCTGCCCATCTAAGCTAACACTCTTTACCCGGCTCAGGCTCCAATGCCCCAGGCTGGACCGCTGCTATTGCTGCCTCCATCCTGCTTGGCTATGGTGGTAATCCCAGTCCCATATGCATGCCTACTTTGTTCAGCTCACCTGTTGGCTTTTGACCTGACTTGTTCAGGAAGAGAAGTGAAGGAAAAAGAAAAGAAAGAACAGACGAGATAGAGGAAGAGTTGGTGGAGGAAGAGGAAGAGAAAAGGAAACAATAGATTTTTGAAAGCATACCAATGAATGCTTAAAAGCAAAACAAAATCGGTATACCTGGCAATAGCTCTCACTGCTTTAAAATTCCTAAAATCTCATACATTTCTTGGAGTCAGCAGGCTCTATTACATTGAGTAGTAGGGCCAGTGAACATTTGTAAATATATTTAGAAGATCAAGAACCAGTCAGAAAAAGTATACACAAAGGTTTTCAATACAATGTTTATCTCTAGATCCTGTTTTGGTTCAATTCAGGAAGCTATAAATAATTATTAATAACACGAGGCCAGCCATCAGCAACATCTATTGAAAATATGTATGGGAGAAAATTTGTAGATAGAAAGAGGTATTACCAGAGTTATCAATGGATCAGACTTGGGATTTAAGGCAGGTTGGAATAGTACGATAGTTGAGAATATGGACACTGTAGCCAAATGCCCTGGTTTAAATCCTGATTCAGATATTAGCTGTATGACTTTGGGTAAATAAATTAACATCTATGTTTTAATTTTCTTCCCTATAAAATGTGAATAACAGTAGTAACTAGCTCATAGGGTTGTTGTGAGGATTGAATGAGAAAAATTTCCTAACTGATTGAAAAGACATATATCATTGACACTGTTATGGAGATGAGGTGGAGAAGGGGGCCACTGGCTCAGAGTCTGCTAGTGTTAGGAAGGGAAACTTGTCAGCTTGGGGGCGAAGCAGTTTGAAAAGAAAAGGAAATTTCTTAGAAGACCAGATCTGTGAGTGTAAAGAAACAGAAGTCTGGAAGCTAGGTCAAAGGAAAGCTGTGCTCAGCTAATTTATGTTATAAACTTTAAATGGCATTACAATTCTGACAGGAATTTTATTGCTGCGTACTTGTGGAGGTAAAGAAGTGAAAAGTAAAGAGGAGTTTTATGCCGGGTTTGCCAGGATAGGCATGTTTCAGGCAATTAGAACTATATTTTCTAACATTGTATAAATTATAAGTATCAGCACTTATGATTCAATCAGGTAGCTTTGTGATACTTATCTGGCACAAAATTATTGCTATTTTTATTTTTCAATTCCAAAATTATATGAAAGTTACTATTTTAGCTTTAAAGTCAAAGAAGAAAAAGATAATATCCTGAGGTCTCTGTCTTTTGCTTGATATTCAAGAATGAAAGAATAAAGCATCATTATTTATGACATATGCATTCTTCTTACTCTGCCCAATACAATCTTTTTGTAAAATCCAGATTGGTAAAAAAACATAGTATAGAGAGAAATTGCTGGACTTATTCAGAATATGTTTCCACTATTTTACTTAATGTGTGTGTGACTTTGAGTAAATCATATCTGAGTTACATTTCTGCAATTATACCTACCAAATAAGGTTTCTGAGAGTAATGGAGATAAAATATTCCTGACATTGCATAATGCATGGCTCGTATTAAGTAATGAAGCATAACACAGAGGCAGAAGTAATGTCCCCAATTAAAAAAAAAGCAAATGAAATTGATTTTCAAGAGCCATGTTTTAAAATCTACACAAAATATACTGGTTAATTGGAGATTTAGTACTTTTGTGCTATTTGCCTATAGGAAGAGAGATGATCTTATATATCCAGTTTAGCTGAGTTATATGTCTTGCTTTCTGAATTATTAAAGTTTCATTTTCATTTGTATGTTTTATTCTTTTTGGATTAATGAGTCTCTGTTCCTAAATCCAAACACTATGGATCTGCAAAGGGTGCAAGGTGGCTGGCAAGACCAACAGTGGGAAAGCCTGCATTGTAAAGCAATGCCTTGTGAAGCCATTTAAAGCCACCCTGACATTCCATTTACTCTTGTTTTTCAATTTCAGAAGGCAGCCAACATATATTTGTTTAATTTGAGGATGATTAGTCACAGTAGAAGAAAAATAACAATCTAAACTGAGAACATGGTTTAGGTTTCCTGGAAGGAAAACATATTACCCAATAAATTGACCTTTTCCATTCCTTTCTACTAGGATGCAGGGTATGATTTACCAAGGGCCCCAATATGCAGTGGTGGTATGTCTAGTAGCCATCAGATCTTCTGAAGATAATCTTTGTTTGCAAGGGGTATGGCTAGCACCCAGGCTATAACAAATCAAAATGTTAAACACTACAGGGAAAGTCATAAATCATACCAAGCAGGACTTTCTCAGGTGGGACTGAATGTGTCTCTGTTTCAGAGGGGAGACAGACAACTGAGGCAAACGTATTGTGCTCCCAACACTCCTCAGCTGCTTTCTAATTTCTATCAGAGAGTAAAGACATACTCTTTTCCATGAAGGTATTTGCAGTTGCCCTTCAGGGAGTAGCACGTCACAAAGGGATCTTACATTACATATTGAAAATGTAGTTCCTGACTAAACATATAACAAGGACTGAAATGGACCAATTTCATTGCAACAAGGACACTTATATTGAAATGTATATCCCTATATCCAAAGGTTTTTCTCACTGTTTGTTTTAAGTGCATTTCTATTCTGCACAATAAAATTCCACTAGTTGTAATAATTTCCATCACCTCAATTGTTTACTATATCTCTGAACTTTTGCTAACTATGGATAGATAAATCAAGAGTACTCTACTTAATTGAAGATATATACATTATTAATCAGTTTGCTATTGTAACAAGCAATCCCCAAATCTCAGGGAATTATAAAAACAGACATTGATTTCTATTTATACCACATGTTGGTGGCTGTGAATCAGATGTTTCATGTGTCTTTTCTAGGACCTAGGAGCAGACCCTATTTGGAACATAATATTTCTATAGCATAGAAAAATGAGCAAGTTGATTGGTGGAAAACATAATGGCTTTTAAAGCTCCTGCTCAGATGGGACACATGTTTTCCCCACTCACATTCCATTGGCTAAAACCAGTCACTTGGACAAGTGCAACAGTATCATGGAGATATAGACTTCTCCACTGAAGATAGTGCAAATCACAAAGCAAAAGATGGGAATTTGTAAGACTTTTACCAAAAAAAAAAAAAAAGTTGGGAATAATAACTGACATAACACATACTCAGCATATATTCTTTAAATACCATTGGTGCTGACCTTGCCAAAAGTCTTCATTTCTCAAAATCACAAATGGGTAAGCAGTTTGAGATCAGTTTTTATACTGTTATCAGATTGTGGGAGTAGAATAGAAAGAATCAGTTGATCATATTAACTAAGATAAACTTTACAGTTAGAATTCTTTCAGTGTATAAAAATAAGAAAAAAATAAGGTCTACTTTATAAGGTTGTTTAGAGAGTTCAAATAACATAAGTGAAACTCCAAAATATTTGATAAAGAATACTGTATATGTCAATAAATGTCATTTTCCAATGGTTTCTTACACAGAATAAGTTAACTGAAGATTTCCAGTCCCCAAAATATTTAATATAAATCAGATATGCAGCATGTAGCAAATGAAATATTTGAATATATTTTATTGAACTATTACAGTGGAGATAAAGCTTGAAATAATGGAATCTGTTAAAAATTCATATAGGCAGTCTTTCATTCTTTTCTTACACAAGAGAATAATGAAAAAAGGGAGGAGGGAGCACACAAAACTAAGGGCTAGGTTGAGTAGGTTTCATGTCATGTTATATGATCTAATATTTTTTAATTAAAGGATTTAAATTGTTAGGCAATAACTTTTGAAAACTGCATTCAGCATAACATTGTTATTACTGAAAGGCTGAATAAACAAATACTGCACAATACTGAATTTAAAAGTTTTCTTTTTACTTCTGGAGCTCCAGAAAAAAAAAAAAATTATCCTTTTCTCAACTATATTCTCAAAAGGAATTCTAAGATGATTTATTTAGGACATACCATTTTTAAGTGTCTAAAACAAAAATGTTAAGATCTGTTCAGTTGTTCACATTATTAACTGCCTGGTACACTTATTTTACTTTAAATATCCACTCTGTGTTTCTAAATTTTTGTGGAAAAGAATCAACATGGAGATTTAAGGAAAAAAAAAAAAACAACCAAAATCTGGTCTTAGAAGTGATGAGTTAAGTCATTATGCAAAGAATTATGTGGTACTTCATGAAAGATAGTGACCAAGATGGCGCTAACATTGTCAGCTTCAGTAAACTTTGGACAGTCTTCTGCATGACTATAGGCTCCTGGCCTCCCTCGTCCTAGGGCATTTACTTTAGAAAACTTGGAATTGTAAATCCTTTCTCTATCTCTTTGAGGTGTAAATCTTCTCCCAATCTCTTGCCAGTTATATAACCTAGGAATGTTTTTCTCAAAAACTTGTGAGCTGTCTCTTTGAAATGTAATCGCCAAGGAAACCAGGACCCCTATCTCCCAATGTCTGTGGAAGGCTAGGTTACTAACTTCCACGAAGCACCAATTAGTAAACAGATGGCCTCATCACACTGATCAACTTCTATCCCTTTATGACCTCCAGCACACATCCATAGCTCACCCCAGTGCTAAAAACTCTCTAGGCTTTTGTTTCAAGAGGGTTGAGTTTAATTTCTCTTTCCTATTACAACAGTCTTGACCCCTATTTCAATAGTCTCGAATAAATTCTTCTTGCCTACTTGACTCCATCTGGTGCATTCTTTCTTTGACAATAGAAAGAACTCCTTCCTAGGTTTAAATACAGCCCTGACTAAAGGCAGGGAGATACATTAAAACATCTCTTAAAGTTTTTAAATTTCTTGAATTGGGATACATAGAGTAAATGACTTTTAAGATCTTTGAAAATGTCACAAAGTGATACCTGCTCCTTAGTACTAACACTTAGTCATGGGACCTTTATTTTACATTTCTCCAAAAACAAACGTTGCAAGTGACATCATTTGCTTGAGAGCAACTCACACTTCATGAAGCAGCCAAAGAAAATTAAATTTACTTGAAGCCACCCAAATGCTGTTTCACTGAATCAGTGTGTGGCAGAAATAATACAGAGACATAAATTCATTTTCCACTTCAGAAAGACAAAGCTTCTGTAATGAGATTGAGTGCAGAGAGCAGCATTATCATATATTGTCATTGAAATATATTTCCCTGGTGGTTTTGCCCAAAAAAGTATGAAATCAAGATAGAAAATGAAACAGGTGATACTGTAGACAGAGGGTTGGTTGGTATGTGACTTGCTTACTACACTGTTGGTTTTCTGACTGATGGGAATTCAGATGATATCTTTGGAAGTCCCACATTGAAGGTAAAAATGGCCTAAATATGTGAGAGATTCATTTAAGCTTTACTGTTCCAATCTATAAGCAAGAAAGGAAATGTTAAGTACATAGAGATACTTAGGGTCTTGCTACTGCTGGACTAACTAAAGAAAGGCTCAACAGTTGAGGAGGGGCCGAGTGGGAGGTAGGCAAACTTTTCTCATTTCTGTAGGAAAACTGCAAACTCTACAGGGTTATATAGATTGCTTTGAGGTTGCTGAGGAACCCACTGGGATGGGAAAGACGTGCTCAGTATCCACATTATCTTTTGCTTATGCAAAGTATATATAAGTGAATAAATAATTTTTCCAAATTATATACATAACTTTAAAAAGGTATGTAATGGTTTACTGTTTCTTTAGCTCTTCAAAAATGAAAGATATCAAGTTCTAGCAGAGTGCTACTCTCAGTAAAAACAGAAACTACAGAAATAGAATAACTTTATCTTTCTTCTAGTACTGATAAATTAAAAAGGAAAACATTTCTTTTAAAAAATATATCTACCTGTCTATCATCTGTGTCTCCATTGATTTATCTATTCACTTTTTGTATCTTTATTATATATCTATCATCTTCATATAGAATATAGACATTTAGCAGCTCTCACAGTATCTAGCACCTAACAGATACACACACACATGCAAAAAGAAATTATGGTTTAATCTAAATTTTTTTTCACTTTGTCTTTTATGATAAACAAATAGAAAGACTTACTATGTCTCAAAGAATATTATGCTCATCTTTTCACACAATAAAATGAGAGCGGAATATGTCAGGGGAATCTCGAACCTTCCTTTCAGTGGGTATTTCTTGCCATTTGTAAGTCCTTCAGCTATGAGCACAAAGACTGGGTAAACTCTCTCTAGTAAAACATTTACACCAAGCCTTAGATCATCCTATTTCTGTGAGAAAAATTAGATCACTTCTAACAATGGAAAGAAAAGAATAATATTAATGACTTTAGTCTTTATACCTTGCATTACTTCATAAAAATTACAGTATTAATCAATTACTAATTAAATATTTAAGAGAACTGAAGATGAACATCTTTTTAGATGCCCTAAAGAGATGACCTTAAACATAGTGGCTCTTTCTGTGATTGAAAAGTGTATTATTGAAGTCTCCAACTATTATTACTGAATTGTCTATTTTTTCCTCTTATTTATGTCAGTATTTTCTCTATGAATTTTGAAGTTTCTTTTAGGTGTATATGTTTGTAATTATTTTATCTTCCTAATTTACTGGTAATTTCATCATTATAAAGTGTCCTTTTTTTGTAACATTTTTATTTTGAATATCTTAAACTCCATTTAGTCTGATATTAGTATAGCCATTCTAGCTTTCTTATGATCACTGCTTCCATGATATACTATTTTCTATCCTTTTAACCTATTTGTATCTTTAAATATAAAGTGTGTATCCATTCAACTGGATCATTTTTTAAGTCCAGTTTTACAATCTCTGTCTTTTGATTAGGTTGTTTATTCATATTTAATTTTGTTGCTGATAGGTTGATTTCGTCTGTCATTTTGGTTTCGGTTTTCTATACATCTCATTTTTTATTGTTCTCTTCCTCTTTTAACTCTGTTCTTTTTCATTGTGTGAATCCAACATGATCTTATGATAGACATTTTAAACTTAGTTTGATTATATTCTGCCTAAACCTGTTGAGTAGATTTTTGTTATTATATTAAAATTGCTTATTTAGGCCAAGAGGTTGCTAACCAAAATTACTAAAAGAATATATTAGTTATACAGATATACTCAAATAAATCCATAAGGGTTTAATACATAATTCATAATTCAGAATAAATAATACATAATTCAGAATGTCACTATTCAAAAGCCCACTTCACACATGATTTTACATATATTGCATTAAGCGTATTTAACAATAGGATAAATATTGTGCTGACAAACTTTATTTAGTACTTTCCCCATTTTCATAGAGTGCATCTATTATGCAAAGAAAAATGTAAATAAATAAATTATATTAAAAAAATAGCTAGTAGTAAAGTGGTTATAACTTTCAATCATTTCAGTACATAGAATCTCTTATGCACAATAAGAAAAGATAAGATTTCCTCTGGGTAGAATTAGTTGATTACATCTTGTATTTGGATTAATTTAGATGTTTCAATTATAGTTTGATTCCATGAATATTTACCTTGTCCCTGGTACCACATTTCAATTTACTTGGATTTTGAAAATCCATAGCCTCATTTTTATTTCATTTCTGAAAAAGTACAAACAGTTTATGACAATAAAAAGGACTGAATTTTCAAGCTTTTTTTCCTTATACTATACAAAATGTGTAGAAATTCTTCCCACGTGTAAAGACATATAAACAGCATATCATTTCTAAGAATGTCACACATTTTTCTACTTTTCTCAGTTACATATACTGAAAGAGTTGGAGAATGAAGCCTTTTAGATCACTGTTATCCCTACCATTGTATCACTGAGATTATGATAAATTCACCTGTAATGTGAGTGGAGTTTTTATAATAAAAACGTTAATTAACTAGCTGTTATTTTAAAGTAGAATTCTATTTGTAGGCTATGAAAATAAACTGTCTTCTAAATTTGAACAGTGGATATTTATATAGAGGGATAAATTTTATTGTGTTGTGGATTTCCAATTGAAGAAAATATATTTCAGATTTTAACATTTTATGATGCTGTGCTTTTTATTCATGTTTTCCCACGTAGATACGTTATTATTTGCATATTTCCTGCTTCAAAATTATAGTTAACATATTGTAATATATAATAACACTCAGAACAATTGAACAATGTTTCCCATTTTTTTAAATCAATATTGGTCTATTGTGGTATAATTTTCTTAATGTTCTTCAGTGAAGTGAAATATAGGCATTTTTAAAATAGATCTGGCAGGTTTTTTTGTTAAATCCATTCTTTGATATTTTACTTTTCTTTGAATATATAAATGAAATCTTCTTACCACTGCATATATAACAGATTATGGTTTTATATGAAAAATGTCTTTTGTGTTGTAATTGTGTTGATAGTCATCTTACTGAAAGCTCTTAAGATTTGCAATAGGTTCTCTGTTGGTTTGATTGGATTTTCTAGGCAGGCAATAACATTAATAGCAAATACAGATACACTTATTCCTTCTTTAAAAATACCTATTCCTTTTATTTTAGTCTATCATCTTCATACATTGTCTAAAATTTCCTGAAGGAAATGTTAATCGTGGTGATAGAAGCTCCTTTGCCTTTTTCCTAATTTATTTGGGAATGGTTTTATATTTTATTACAAATAATAATTTAGGCATTTTTATGAATATAATCATGTTCATTAAGTGTTCTGATGTTCCTTATTTGGCTCATGCTTAATTTTTAGTCATATATAATTTTAGTTTTCATTATATTTTCAAGGATACCTATAAAGATGGCTATATGTATATAATTTTTGTTCAATTTATTTATACATTCAATTAAATTAATGATTTTCTTAATGTTGCTCTCTATATTTTTTGGAATAATACTGCTTAATCATAATAATGCCGAAATTCACATTACTTAGGTTTTAAAATATTTTATTTAAGTACTATGTTTAAGAACTTTTTTTTTTTTTGCTATTTTTCTGGATCTTATTCTTTCTGTATGAAAGAGAATGAGTTAAATAGTTCATGTGTGTATGTTCTCCTTGAATGTTTGAAACAATTTACACATGAAACCACCAAGACCTGATTTCCATCCATTCCATCCTCCACCTTTTTTGATAAGAATTAAATATATATATACACAGAGTAAGAGAAATAATATAACAACTTACTGACCATGCAAAATGAACATTTTGTGTTCATTAATGGTTGGCCATTTTACCTCTTTAATTTGGGGTTTAGATTTTTTTAAATAAGAAAATATAATATTTTCAACTTGTCAATGAAGAATCTCGGATTTTTTGAACACATGGACAATCTTTTTTCCCTGAAAAAAATGATATATTTTCTTTTTAGTCCATGTGTCTCTTATGCATTTTTTTTTTGGTTTCCTACTTTTGATAAGACCTCCAGTGCAATATTGATAAGTACTAATGATAGACGTATTCTTCTCTTTTTCTTAATGAAAATGCTAGTAATGTTTCACCATTATTTTTATGTTTTGTTTTGGTGTAAATTTTTAATATATTTGTTATGGTAAAATATACATAAGATTTACCATTTGAACCATTTTTAAATATACAATTTGGTGGCATTAAGTACATTCACAGTGTTGAGCAACCATCACCGGTGTCTATTTCCAGATCTTTTTCATTCTCCTCATCAGTAACCCTGTTGATATTCTGAGAGTCCGAGCTGGAAGTAACATTTATTGGAGAAGAGCAACACAGACTGGTGAGTAGTAGCTACGTGAGCAAAGTATTAAGGTAACAAGAACAAGGAGCACAAGAATTTGAATGACAAGTTTGAGAAAGTACCAGAGGAGATGTGAATTGAGTTTGTCTTTGAAACATGAGCAGATTAGTAACAGATAAAGAACACAGCACAGAGTATTACAGGTCCTAGAAACATTAAAGACAAAGACCAGGAGGAATTGAAGCTCCTGCTAAGTTTATGGAACTGGAAGTCATCCAGTAAACAGTATGGGTGAGGAGAGGAGAGTAGATGAAGTTGCAAGAAGCAAGATTTTAGAGAATTTTGAAAAGCGTATTAGAGTTAGACTTTATTCTGTTAGTCCCAGGAAATGTATTTGCTATTTTTCACCTATTGCATGATACGAAAATACCTTTATTGCTGAAGGTGTTTGTATGACAGCATTGCAGTGAGAAAAGGAAGGTAAAGAGGCAGGTGGGACCAATGCCACCATTATGAAGAACCGACGATGGTCAGTGGAGGTGGAAATGTAGACAATGACACACGGAGTATTTTAGAATTAGACTCAGTGGCACCTGGCGATTTCCCTAGCACTGCACGTTTCCTCATTTACCTTTCTTCCTCTGACCCGCCTTGCCAGTCCTCTTTCAAACTGCTGCTCTCATTACTCCTCTGGTGATCGCTGAAGAGAAACCTCCCTAGGGCACAGTGCTGATTATACCATTCTCCCACTCAGAAGTACACATGTCCTTCTTCTATAACTCAGAAAAAAATCATCCTATCTGTTTAACTTGGCATTTGAGAGCCATAGTGATCTAACCCCATTACCTTTCTAGACTTGTTACATTTCTAAATCTATCCCCGTGTTTCCATAAAAGTAGCCTCTACCTCTCTCTGAAACTACTCTTTGCTTTGTCAATGCTCTACTCCATAAAGTCACACTAATAGTTTAAAACTCAACTTAGATATCATCTCATTAATAAAGATGCATCAAAAGGGTTCAACGTGCAGAAGCTTTTTAATTTGATCAGGTCCCATTTATTTATTTTGGTTGTTGCTGTGATTGCCTTTGGGGTCTTCTTCATAAATTCTTTG